>NC_142869.1:59826964-60137142 GCF_051225735.1 Oryctolagus cuniculus | reverse complement strand
GGTTAATGCCTTAACACCAAGCAGGAAAATGTGATTATACAAGATTTTATTGTAACACCATTATCAATTTGCTGCCATAATAATGTAGAATGCACATTGCTTTACTTCAGTAAATTTTTATTTTTCTGTATCTCCCCTAAGAGATTTGAAAGCCTATATGTCTATAAAATTGCAATCCTTATTCTGCAATTGGAAAGCCTGTCCATTGTTCTGAAGTTAGCTTTATTCTGAGTGTATGGATAGGCATTAAACTATCATGGTAATAGAATGTATACTGCTAGTATTATAAATTTTCCATCATTGGGCTCCTGTATCAAGCATACATCAATATTTAAGGTATATCAAGATACACTCAGGGTTTTTTCCTCCATCTTTGTCATATTTATGTCTGGGATGAAATGGATTCTGCAGTATTATAAATTTCAAACTTGAACATCCAAAGAGCAATGTTGCCAGCCTTCCTTCTTCACACTAACTGGTTGTAAAATATAAAATATATTTTGGTTCATCTAATTAAAACAAAGCCAAAAAGCTTTTGACTTTTTCGAATTATTTTCCCATCATCGATTGTCTTGTACAAGATACATTTACTTCTCACATTCTTGCTTATTCCTTTGCCAGTACTAGTATTTTGTTAATAGAATCAAACTTATTCACATAAATGGTCACCTAATATGTGAATTTGGATGTCTTGTGAAATACTGTATTTCAGGTTATAGGAGCCATTACAACACAAATATGAATCTTTGTTCATTATTCTATTGTCTGCCTTCACTATCTTCCCAGACGATGTCATCTAATCTCGTAATGCTAAGTACTATGTATATGGAGATAGTTTGCAAGTTTGTATTTCCAGTTCAAATGTCTTCTCTGAGTTAAACTCTTATAGTCGACTGTCCAGTGCACATTAGTTTTCTGAAAGGCATCTCGAACTCTACACACCCAAAGTGAAGCTTTTGATTTTTCTTCAAAACCTATTCCTGGCCGGCGCCGTGGCTCAATAGGCTAATCCTCTGCCTGTGGCGCCGGCACACCAGGTTCTAGGCCCAGGTCCTTGGGTCCTGCACCCACATGGGAGACCAGGAGAAGCACTTGGCTCCTGGCTTCAGATCGGTGTGGTGCGCCAGCCACAGCACGCTGGCCGCGGTGACCATTGGCTCTCTCTCTCACTGTCCACTCAGCCTGTCAAAAAAAACAAACAAACAAACAAACAAAAAAAACTATTCCTTTTTCTCTTCCTTATATCAATCATTGCCAGCACTGCCCACCCAGCTGCCGATGTCAGAAAGCTGGGATTTATCCCTAATTCTTCCCTTCTCCTCTTTCCTTATCTCCAATTCATGAGCAAATTCTGATGGTTCTACTGCCAAAATATATTCCAAATCCACCTAGAATACTCCATGTTCACTACTGCTACCTTGTGCCCTAGTCGCCACCCAGACCCTCAGAGGCCAGGATCCTCCTATGGTGTCCTCACATAACAAACAAAAGTTTCTTTCAAAACAATTTAGAACCTGTCACATCCCAGCTTCACTTAGAATACAATTATGTCATACTTCAAATAAAATCTAAACTTCCTACCTGGTTTACAAAGTCTAGCCTCCACTCACTTCCTGTTGCCTGCATCTGCCAAGTCCACACCAGCCATGCTTCATCTCTCTGCTGGGGAGCTGCATATGTGCCCTTCCACGCCTTAGATGCTCTTTGAGTTGCTGGTTTCTTTCCATCCTCCAAGCCTCAGTGTACAGATTACCTGCCTAGGAATTCTTCATCCTGTCCACTTTATTTAGTTGTGACCCCCAGGCCCCTACATCATTATTATATGCTTTCATAGAACCCCCTTCCATTCCTTTCATAATACTTTTCCAAGATCTGAATTATTAATGATTTACTTTTTTAATTGCTTATTTTTCCCTCTGGTCTAAAAGCTGCATTAGGGCATGGCTGGTATCTACTTCTTTACCTTTACAGTCCCAGAGCTTCACTGTGTTGGCCCCATGGACCAGGATAAATAAATATGCAGACAGCCCAAGGTTACTTCAATCACTGCTTTACCAAAGCCTCGCCAACCACTGCTTGTTCACTTCTGTTCCCCTCATCAACTTCACTTCCTTTACTAAAACAAACACTTCAAAGGTATTTAAATGCCATGACTTTATCCCTTTTGACTTAAATTTAAAAATAACAGGTGCTATTACTTCACTAATGTTCTAAATATTTTCATTCTTTTTTTTTTTTTTTTTTTGACAGGCAGAGTGGACAGTGAGAGAGAGAGACAGAGAGGAAGGTCTTCCTTTGCCGTTGGTTCACCCTCCAATGGCTGCCGCGGCTGGCGCGCTGCGGCCGGCGCAGCGCGCTGATCCGATGGCAGGAGCCAGGAGCCAGGTGCTTTTCCTGGTTTCCCATGGGGTGCAGGGCCCAAGCACCTGGGCCATCCTCCACTGCACTCCCGGGCCACAGCAGAGGGCTGGCCTGGAAGAGGGGCAACCGGGACAGAATCCGGCGCCCCGACCGGGACTAGAACCCGGTGTGCCGGCGCCGCTAGGCGGAGGATTAGCCTAGTGAGCCGCGGCGCCGGCCTAAATATTTTCATTCTTTTATAACTGTTTGTTCATAAACCAGGTAGACAGTATTATTCCATACCAAATGGCCATAAAACTCCAGTGTCTTGTCGTAAACAGGTAATTTTACTTGTGTATCATAGCCCAAGCACATCAGCAGGGGACTCTGCTTCATGTGGTCACTCAGGTATGCAAGCAGACAGAAGTCCCATGATTATCTCATGGAGGCACAGTGGATTACACAACTTCGAAAGTTTCAGTGAAAGAGAAGAGAGAAATCAGAAATTGCACAGAATTTTGCTTAACCCAGAAGTAGTACAGCACACTGGTACTCACTCTTCATTTGGCTGGAACTAGTGGTACGACCCCACCTATGTGCAAGGGGCCATGCCCCTTGCAGTAAATGCAAAGCACAGGTGCATTCCTCTTACCATTGAAGCGCTGCCTCTCCTAATCTTGAAGTTTCTCTGAATTCTTTTTCTGTTATCTGTGAAGAATGTGCATGTGTGTTTAGCAGCTTAAATACATAGTATTTATCTGTAATATAATTTGACTTAGGCTTTTTTATAGATGTGATGTTAACATGCATAATATATGTGGAACAAAACCTTGAAATATATTACATAATTAATATAATAAAAGCAATAGTATAACAGTGGGTGGGGAGAAAAAGGAAATAAGACAAATAAAAAATCTTCAGCCATAAAAATAAATATCACCTCAAGTGTAATTTGTTCTTTCAATCTGACAAAAACATATATGTATAAACATATAAAAGGCAAAACTTCCAATGGATCCCCATTGCTCTCTAGATCAAAAACCTCCACTGTAACTGTCAAGGTTTTCTATAAGTTAATAATACCTTGTCTGCTCTACTCTTTCAAAATAATAATAACTTTCTCATAAATAAATCTTGTGCTAAAGATGTGGCTGAGTACTAGTAATGAAAAAATGAAAAATATATGGTTTAAGATTTCACAAAACCCACATAATGAAAGAAGAATGACTCAAAAATGGTCATGTACAATGTAATAATGCTTACAATAAAGTATCTGCAAGTGCTGTAGGAACAGAGAAGAGGGTTCTGGTAGGGCTCATAAATATAGCACCGTTGTGTTGGAATCTTAAAGATTGTTTGGATAGGGGAGAAAGACGGGAGCAGAAAATCCAGTACACGTCATTAGACCAAGTTCCAGAAAAGGATTTGTCCCCAGCTGTGTTACAAATATTCAGGCAGCCTTGCTGGGGCGCACTCAGAAGAAATCTTGGTAAAAGTGAAGAGAATTTTGTCATATACAGAAAAAAGTTGAAGGTACTATAAAGGCGACTATCATATGGACAAGTTACAGGGAAATCGGAGCATGGCATGCATAAATGATTATGGGAGCATATCGACCTCTCTAGCTCACGCAGGCCAAGTGGAAAGTCTAGAGAAGAACTTGGAAACCTCTAGCAAATTGCATACACACTGTCATTTGAGTCAGCAATTCCCTTTCTAGGAATCAACTCCAAAACTGACAGTGGCAAAATCATAAAAAGACACTACATACAGGGCTATTGATTGTAGCACTATTTTTAAAGCCAAAAATATAGACATTATGTACAGGGCTATGGATTCCAGTACTGTTTTTTTTTTTATTTTTTTTTATTTTTGACAGGCAGAGTGGACAGTGAGAGAGAGAGACAGAGAGAGAAAGGTCTTCCTTTGCCGTTGGTTCACCCTCCAATGGCCGCCGCTGCAGCCGGCGCACCGCGCTGATCCGATAGCAGGAGCCAGGATCCAGGTGCTTTTCCTGGTCTCCCATGGGGTGCAGGGCCCAAGCACCTGGGCCATCCTCCACTGCACTCCCTGGCCACAGCAGAGAGCTGGCCTGGAAGAGGGGCAACCGGGACAGAATCCGGCGCCCCGACCGGGACTAGAACCCGGTGTGCCGGCGCCGCAAGGTGGAGGATTAGCCTATTGAGCCACGGCGCTGGCCATAGTACTGTTGTTTTTAATACCAAAAGTACATAAATGAACTACCTTTTCACTGGCAGAGACTGACTGAATGAACTATGATCCAAATAGACAATGTAGACTCTGCAGCTGTAAATGAATCTTTGTTTACTACTGCTAAACATCCCAAGTTCATCTAAGAACTTGGAAAAGTGGTAAAAATAAGCATAGCAGGCCGCCATTTATCTACGAGCAATACAGATACTTAGACTGAGCATAGAAAATTGTCACTTGTTAGAATAAAAAGCCGTCAAATATTGACAATTTTCATATGGTTCTATCATGTGTCTTACTCTACATCTGTGATATGAAGGCATAAAATGTGTAAATGATGTTTTGATGATAGAAGGACACATATGCCAAATTTGCCCTGGACAGTCCTGGTTTACTCTTGTTTTCAAGGTGAACTTATTAACAGAACTTCTTCCTATTCTTGAAAGTTCCCAGTGGAGAACAAAATCATATGGTCATATAGGAGGATGGGAGGAACAAAGGCAGAAAGGATAGATGGAAATGGAGAAATAAAGGTGTGAAGAGCAGAGATAGAAGTTTGATTTCTTTGAACATACTTGTTTTGTCCATTTAACTTAAATATGTAAATATTTAATTATAAAAACAAATTTAAAAAGCAGTTTCTAAAAATAAAAGGTGAAATAAATCTAAACATGTGTCCACTGGTGGCATAATGACACAGAAATGATTCAGAATGATATGAAACTTCCATAATTTGACTTCAATTTCTCGGAGGGTGGAGAGGACAAGAATTACAAACATGTCTTAAGCT
This sequence comes from Oryctolagus cuniculus, assembly GCF_051225735.1. Taxonomy (NCBI): domain Eukaryota; kingdom Metazoa; phylum Chordata; class Mammalia; order Lagomorpha; family Leporidae; genus Oryctolagus; species Oryctolagus cuniculus. The sequence continues at coordinate 60,131,801 of NC_142869.1, read as the reverse complement.
GTTTTCATGAATGATATTGTTGTACCTGTTAGTATTACTCTGAGAAGGTTTGTGTGTACTTTAGAATAAGTAGAATGAATAATTATAATGGTGTCATTAAGAATCAGGATTTTGAGGCTTGCATTTTGGCATAACAGATTAAGCCACCACTTATGATGCCAGCATCCCATATCTGAGTGCTGGTTTGAGTCACAGCTACTCTGCTTCAGATCCAGCTTCCTGCTCATGTGCCTTGGAAGGCAGTGGAGGATGCCTCAGGTCCTTGGGCCCCTGCCACCCATGTGGGAGACCCAGCTAAAGCTCCTGACTACTGGTTTCTGCCAGGCCCAGCTCTGGCTGTTGTAGGCATGTGGGGATGAACCAGCAGATGAAAGATCTCTCTCTCTCCCTCCCCTTCCCTCTCTCACTCTCCCCCACCCTGTGTGTGTTATTCTAGCCTTAAAAATAAATAACCTCATTAATTAAAGTCTCTACAAGGTATCCTATGAAAAAAGGGTGGGGTAGGATTTCTAACATGGTGGAAAAAAGTAAATGTAGGATTAACATATTAAATACACATTCAATAGCACTGAGTTTTAATTAAGCATATCACTGTCAATTCAGGATATGTCCAGGGTAGAAAAAGTTCAAGATAGGCCTGGAATTTATTGTCATACCAGAAAACAAGCTATCAAATACTACTCTGGTCTAGTAAAATGGACTCAGGAGGCACTCTGAATAGGTTCTCACTGGCTTTTTCCTTTACTTTCCTTGAACTCTACCCCAGGGTAAGTAATTATTACATCATGCTGGGAAACCTCTCTTTATGGGATCACTCCAGATAATAAAGAAATGTTTTCAATGTTCTTAACTTTAAGACAGAAAGATTGTACATATTTATGGCATATTACATGATTTATTACATATATATCATCTAATAGCTAATCAGGGCAAAAATATTTATCCTTTCAAGCTTTTAGGGTTTCTTTTTAGTGAAACAGCTGAAGTCCTATCTTCTAGGTTCTTTTTATACATAAGTATAGTAAATTAACATTATCAATAATCACCTTTGTTTACAATACAATTCCACAACTTTCTACTCTTACCTAGTTATAATCTAGTACCTGTCAATTAATGTTTCTCCATGCCTCCATCCCTATTCCCCCCTCCAATTCTGAATGAATTACTAGAACTGGAAGATGTCCATCAATAGCGTACACTATAAAAGGATCTGCAACCAGATATTACATAATTCCCAGGGATAGATACAATACCACCTGTGAAGCAGTTTGGTACCTTTGGATCCAACAATCAATGCTCAGTAAACACATACAGTTAATACCACAGGGATGAGATCAGCAAAACCTACACTGTTGAGAATTCTATAAGAAAACTACCTGGTTTCTTTGAAGAAACAAACTAATGTTGGGGCAGGAGGAAAACAGCTGGAATCTACAGATTTCAAGCAACCTAAAAGACATACCAATTAACTGTACTGTGTAGATGCAATTGCCCAGTATGGGTGTGGGCTTACTTGGCTTTTGAGTCAAACAATGTAAAGAACAAAATAGAGACCATTTGTAAGATGATAATCAGTGAATGTGAACACCAACTTGATACTCGATTGTTGAATGGTTCATTTTTAAATGTATGATACTTGTTTTTCTATAAAGAGACCTGCATATTTTCCATCGCCATGCAAAGGCAGTTTTCTAACCCCTTTCCTGTGACTATCAGCAGTTTCTAGAGACTAATATAAGTAATTTTCTATGGAGCGTACTATTGGGCTCTTAGTCCTGCCTTTTCTCTTCCCGTGGAATCTTTCCTCTACTGTCATATCCTCAGGGTTAACACCAAAAAAAAAAAAAAAAAAACAAAAAACAAAAAAAAAAACAAACAAAGGTGTTTTTTTTTTTCATCGCTGGCCAGCCATGAGCTTTGGATGACTGTGGTGTCCCCCTTGCAAACAATGACTAGAGAAAACTCTAGAGTATCTGAGAGTGGTTGGACCAGTTTGCCAACTGGAACACAGAAAATCAGTGTATGTACCAGAATGTGGTGAGAACAACAAGGAGGAAAATTGGAACAGGTGCTGAGAAACTAAGTTTAGCTGAGTAATAAATATGGAATCCAGGTTAAAGATAGAGTCAGGAGAAGCAGATGGAACAAGAGTTGAGCAGTAAGCAGTGTTGAATAACTACAGCAGGAATGCTGTCAGAACCAGAACCAAGAGGAATACAGAAATCAGGCCTCTGAAGAAGCAACAGACAGCAGAACCCTACAGGCTTGTTGGAAGGAAGATTTTCCTGGCGGTACAAGGTCATTTCTGAGGCATTGGCTAGAAGGCTTTAATAAAATTTTGTCTTGGGGGAATTTGGATTCTGGCTAGGAAATATTACTTTGTTCACTACACACAATTATGTATTCACTTTACATGTTCGTTGTGGAGGAACTTAACAGTGCCATATCATACAGCTTAGGTAAGGATTAAATGGAATTAAGTATTAAGCATTTGGCACAGGGCTCCTTGAAAGTTAGCTTCAAAACAGTAACAATTAATCTTTAAGGAAGCTTGTTTTGTAAGCTGTCTCATTGAAGGAGGTCACAAAAGCCTGTCATTTCTAAGATTCCTAAACTTACTCCCCCTTGTCATCTCCATTGACATGAACTTAGCTTAAGGCAATGACACTTAAAATGTGATCCAGCGCTCCCAATGTAAGGAAAAAGGGGTGCAGAACAGAGAGCAGACAGCATGCAAACTTGCAGCCAGACCGAATGTATTCAGAGAAAATAAACTCGGAAAGGTAAACCAATTGCAGCATGCACACAGACCAAACACATGGCAGAGGGCCCAGACCCCAGAGGCTGGGCCTTCTTATGCCTTAGATGGGCCTGAGGGGAGGGTGGGGAGCAGTAGGTGGAGTTGAGCTCTCCATACTAGTTCTTCAAGTTTGGTCCACTGGCTTCCAAAACTGGGGAAGAATGCAGTGGGTGGGGTGGGCATGGGAACCATACAGGGTATGAGACTGAACTGGTCTCTTGAAAGAAGGCAGGGGTAACAAGAAACTAAAATGGTTGAGGTTTATATCCTTATTCTATCAGTTCCTATCTTCATGCAAGAAAGAATTCAGGTGTGAGACAGAGAGCAGTGGTAAGCAAAGTAGCAAGGTTTACTGGGGTAGGGCATCTGTAAGAAAGATGGTATAGAGGCCAGCGCCGCGGCTCACTAGGCTAATCCTCCGCCTGCGGCACTGGCACAGCGGGTTCTAGTCCCGGTTGGGGCGCCGGATTCTGTCCCGGTTGCCCCTCTTCCAGGCCAGCTCTCTGCTGTGGCCCGGGAGTGCAGTGGAGGATGGCCCAAGTGCTTGGGCCCTGTACCCCATGGGAGACCAGGAGAAGCACCTGGCTCCTGCCATCGGATCAGCGTGGTGCGCCGGCCGCAGCGCGCCATCCACAGTGGCCATTGGAGGGTGAACCAACGGCAAAAGGAAGACCTTTCTCTCTCTGTCTCTCTCTCTCACTGTCCACTCTGCCTGTCAAAAAAAAAAAAAAAAAAAAAAAAAAAAAAAAGATGGTATATAAGCTGGGAGAGAGTGCCCAGTCTGGGGAAAGCAAGGTTACATGGTTTAATGGAGACAATGCACCTGGCAGGCCTGGCAGGTGGCTCAGCAGACGATGGAGTTCTGAGCTTTTTCTTACACCCAAGGAGTCCCCACAATCCTTTCAAAGGCTCCAAGAGGTCAATTTTCATCATAAGATATTATTTGCCTATTTCATTCTTGTTCTCTCCCTAATAGTTAGCAGAATTTTCTAGAAGCTATATGACCTGAAGTGATACTGTCATTCTGATAGAGTATGTGTGCATTCTTGCATTTTAGAATTTTCTCATGGTTTCCTTTGAATATAACAAAGATCAATAGATATAATCCATGTAGGCAAAAGCTCTTTAAAGTTCTTCAAGGTCTTCAATAATTTTTAAGTCTTTAAAGAGGCCCTAAGTCCAAACATATTAAGAACTATTTCCATAAGCCATCATTTGTTGACTTAACTTTTGCAATTTCTTCCTAATATATCTTTGCCTCTTCCTAATATCTGCAGTGTTCAATCAAAATTGCAAATTTGCCTATATTGCTTCTTTGTTCCAAATGTTGACATCTCCCATAACTACAGGTTGGAGATGTAGCATAACATCAAGGGGCAAACATGTGAGCCTTAAGATTACCCAAAAATAACAATTTCTCTTTCTTCATTTTCCATAATGAAACCCTGAGTTTTGGCTTAGCTCATGACGTCACCACTAGAAAATATTCCCTTGAAGATGAATGTGCTCATATTATAGTGGGCATGGGGGAATGAGCAGAAGCAATGCCTTAGCTACTTCCAGGCCCAGCTGTCCTAATCATGAAGCTGATGGCCCTCCATTTCTTCTTCTTGTCTGCAAGCCTCAGTATGAGGTGGAGAGTACTAAGCTATCTCAAGCATGAGAATAAAGGCCATACCTACCTGCTTCAAACTGTCTGGTTAATGCTGCATTTTTCATGGAAAAAGTAAACCTCTATCCTGCCTGTTTTGACCAAGCAGGTAAGATTGGCCACAACCAAGTGTCTGAATGATCTGTATAAATGTGCTAGATCTTCTTCTAAATGTGTTTTAGTTTCTCTACTGAGTGGCTATTTGCTGGGGTCTGCTCTGAACAACCTTTAAAGTTTTCATTGATTCTTTCATTTTTCTATCAGTCTTTATGCCTTCCTTCACTCAAGGAATGAAAGTCACATCGGCAAATGTGAAGTTCGGGGAGTATATAACATTAACCAGGAAAGGGATATCTGGGATTCTATGTGACAATATTAAATGCATCCTTTATGCATCAAAACCCACTTAAAATGAAAAGTGACTGTGATTGTTAATGAAATTGTAATTTTCTGTTTGATAAAGATGCCCCTAGACCCACTCTTTTAGCTTCTCAGATTGATATGTTAAGAAGTAGCCTGCAGATCTATTCCGTGTGGCTTTCACTATAATTACATCTGACCCCTGGACATTATGTTAGCTGTGGGCTGTTAGTATAATAATGGTCACAGATGTACTTTTCATCTGTATTTTCTTTTCATAATAGCATCTATTTATGAAAGATACCTAATTTGTGATCACAAAAAGTTCATGTTATTAAGGTATGTTTTAAAAGGGGAATAATTTATTATGACCTGACCACCATAGTTCACTGTTGTGAAATTATATATTATTTTCTCAGTATGTCGGTGTTTTCCATTTGATAAGCTATTTAAGCCTAGTGTGGTGGTCATTCTTTGAAACTGAATGGGTCAAATGTCTCACACTTTGATTTCAGAATATTTTTTAAGACTATAAATTGGAGAGAAATCATTTGTGAGAATAGTTAACTGTTTCTTTGTATTATAGAACTGTTTATATTGATATCAAATATAATTTCAAGATTAAAATAAAAGGTGAGGGGCCAGGTATCTGACACAGCTGCTAAGAAGCCACTTGAAAATGCCCACATCCCACGTTGGAGTCCTTGGGGTTGAGTCTTGGTTCTCCTCTCAATTCTACCTTCCTGCTAAATGTATACCCTAGAAGGCAGCAGGTGATAAGTCAAGTATGTGGGCTCCTGCCACCCTCATGGGAGACATGGATTAAGTTTCTCACTCTTGGCTTTGGAATAGCCCAGCCCCAGCTGTTGTGAGCATTTGGGGAGTGACAGACAGGAGATCACTCTTAAAATGTCTGTCTCTCCCTCTGTGTGTTTCTGCTTTCAAACAAACTAAAAATATTTTTTAAATTTTCAGAGATGAGTAAAATTATTTAGGATAAATGCTAGTATACACATACCTTCAGATTACTTTCCTTTATTTTTGTTTGTATCTATATATTTATTCAGGCTCATTGTAGGAAATACATTTTTTAAAATGGAACAGTTATACCATATAATTTTACTATCCAGAACCATCAGCATTTTTAAAAAACATCTTTTTTTTTTTCATTTATCTGTGCACGGTGGTAGAATTGTGTATGTGCATAGATCCATGAGTGAGAATGTCTTTTCTGTTAGTATGTTCCTAATCTAAACTCCTATCTTTTGTTTACTATTTATATGAGATTTGATCAGGCTGTAGAATGAAATCTGAGAACCAACTGAATTTTTTTTTTTTGAGTGCTTTGTAGATGGCTATCTACAAAGTTTTAGACAACTGAATTTTATTGATAGGGGATTGCATTTAAAGGTTTTCAAATAGTAAGCCAATCTCATATCCTTAGAATAAACCCTATTGGTCACGTGTATTACTCTTTTAGATAACATCTGTTGATTTTTTTTAAAGATTCATTTATTTGAAAGGCAGAGTTACAGAGCAAGGAAGAGACAGAAAGATTCCATGTGCTGGTTCACTCTCCAAATGGCTGAAATGGCAGGGCTGTGCCAGGCTGAAGCCAGGAGCTTCATCTAGGTTTCCCACATGGGTGCAAGTATTTGGGCATCCTCCACTGCTTTCCCAGGTACATTAACAGGGAGCTGTATTGGAAGTGGAACAGCTGGGACTCAAAGACACCCATATGGGATGCCAACACTGCACCTGCGACTTAACCCAATATGCCATATCACACAGCTCCTACTAATCATATTTTAAGGTATTTTGTGTTGATCCTTATGAGGGATATCTGTCTACAATTTGTTTTGTTTTTGTTTTTGCATTGTCTTTTATTTGGATTCATGCTAACACTGGCCTTGTTATGCAAAGTGAGATGTGTTCCCTGTATTCTGAAAGAGGTTATGTATAAATCATGTTAATTTTCCTTTAAATGTTTAGTGGAATTCTCCAGTGATGCTGTTTTATCCTGGAGATTTCTTTTTCAGGAAATCTTCAATTATGAATTCAATTCCTGTCTACGGCCATACCACCCTGAATGCGCCCGATGTCACCTGATCACAGAAGCTAAGCAGGGTCGGACCTGGTTAGTACTTGGATGGGAGGCCATGAATTCAATTCCCTACCCCTAATGCCTTTTATATAGTCTTTTATCAGATTCTAGTATCTCTCTCTCAGCCTGTAGTTCCTCTGTCTCCCCTTTGATAATTCCAAGTCAACTCCTGGCAAAAGATTAACCCACTAAATTAAGGGAGAGCCACAAGAGAAAGACTGACTCCACAAACCCCAATTACAAATTCAGTAGTTAACATCTCCTAAGTTGAGATGCTTCCCAAAAATCTATTCTGAGAACTTTCCAGGAAATCACAGGTCTGGATCAAGCAAAGTAATTACTAATCTACCCTCAGACCCCAGAAGGATGGGAGAACATTTTTTCCATTACAAGGAAACAAACTGGCCTGCTAACACTGACCAATCAAAGGAAAGCTATGAGCACTGTGGACCATGCAGAGACCCACACTTGGAGCTGATCCTGCACTACTTTCATTTATAAAATTCACCACCTGTAATCCCTCAGGGAGCTCAGGAATTGAGCAACAACTGCCTAACTACTTGTGCATTGTAGATAAACTCCATTCCACCACCCTAGTGTCAGTAATTGGCTTGATGCACATTGGGTGAGCAGACTGAGTTCTAAGAGTTCTTGAGCAATTACTCCAACCAGTTTTGAAAGTGTTTGTGAATGTCTTCCAGGTTGTTGAGTTAATGAGTGTAAAATTTGTCATGATATTTCTTTGCTATATTTTTAATGGCTTATAGGAATATATTATTTTTTTGGCTGGCACCACAGCTCACTTGGTTAATCCTCTGCCTGTGGCGCCAGCATCCCATATGGGCACCGGTTCTAGTTCCAGTTGCATTTCTTCAGTCCAGTTCTCTGCTGTGGCCCAGGAGGGCAGTGGAGGATGGCCCAAGTACGTGGGCCCCTGTACCTGCATGGGAGACCAGGAGGAGGTACCTGGCTCCTGGCTTCGGATCGGCATAGCTGCGGCTGTTGCGGCCATTTGAGGAGTGAACCAATGGAAGGAAGACCTTTCTGTCTTTCTCTCTCACTGTCTATAACTCTACCTGTCAAATTAAAAAAATATAATTTTTAAGTGAAATAAATTTCACAAAAATGGATCAGATCTGAACAGCACATTGTGATGAGTTTTGACAAATGTCCAAATATATCATTCCACCATTCTTGAAAGTTCCTTGACCTCCTTGCCAGACAATAAGCCCTCCTCCTAAGGACATTTTTACTATGATTTATATCACTCTAGAATAGACCTATTAGCCAGGATACTCCAGAGAAATAGAACCAATAGGATATAGAGAGATACCTGTGAAAGAGGAAGTATATTCATGGGCCTTGGCTCATGTGGTTGTGGGGGAAAGAACTCAGCTGGGCTAATTCCAGGTTCTTCTTTCCACATGAGATAAAAATTTAAAGCAGAGACATAGATTAAGTAAATCCTGTTCCCATTCTTGTACTTTAAGTAATTAAAGAGAAAGTACATATTCAGATATACATCTAGGCAGCCCTATGAAGAGGAAAATACACTCTGAGAATCACCTTCACCACAGTTTAGTTGCCCCCTTTTCTGAGTAGGAGGTGGTACCTTAATTGAATATACAAATTTGGTGGACTTGGGCAAGGTTGAGTATGTGCAATGATCTCTAGGAAACTTCATGGTGTTTCCATGTGAAATTCAGTTTATATATGTTCATCATGGCATTTTCTTCATGGTAGAAGAGATTCAGGTGCATCATGGGAAAATGTGCTGAATTGACATGTAAGCAGGTGGATTTTTTTTTAACAATTCAGGACTCAGACACAAAGACTGCTGGCAACCTCATAGCTCCTTTGTCCACTAACTCCCTGCCTAGCATGATTAACAGAGGCTAATCATTTACATTTCATTTGCAAGCTAGAAAACCAAGAAAGTCAGGAGTATAATTCAGTCTGAGCCCAAGGGTCTGAGAACCAGGGGAGCAGATGGTGTAACTCTTGGTCCAAAGCCAAAACTCTGAGGCACCACTGATCTAAGTTCAGGAATCTGGAGACTGAAGAAAATGTGTAGCAGCTGGTACAAGTTCCAGAATCCAAAGGCTGAAGGATCTGGAGTTCTGATGGGTGATCTGGAGAAGATGGGTGTCTTAGCCTCAGAGAAGAGAAAAACTCCTCCTTCCTCTACCTTTTTCTTCCTACTATATACTCAATACTTTGGATCATGCTTGCCCACATTTGTTGAGGGGGTGGGAGGGCATGTTGACTAACTGAAGTGCTAATCTCTTCTGGAAACACCCTCACAGAGAGACATAATAATGCTTTGCTAACTACCTGGATGTCCCTTAACCCACTCACGTTGGCACCTAAAATTAATAATCACAAGAAGGAGCAGGAAACCATCACCCAAGAGTTGAACCTGGTTTGCTGCTTGTTTGTATAAATAAGGTTTCAGGGTAACACATTCACACTCATTTTTTGAATGCATTATGTATTGCTACTATCACACCCCAAGGTCAGAATTGAGTAGTTGGGACAGACATTATTGCCTACATTTGATACAGCTGTCCTTCCTAGATTTTTCAATGATCTGCAGACACAAGACTCCTGAGCAATAGAAATTGACATGGTATAAAGACAAATAATGTCTTCTTTTGTCTCCCAGAAACATTTGTTCTTCACCTTTTTCAGGGTGTATATTTGTATTTCAGAAGGGGATGAAACTGGGAACCTTTTGTTTCTATTTCAAAGGATTATACATTAGACTCCTTCTTCTTTTATTCCCAGAAAAGATTTATTTACACCAGGATGATAAGATTTATGTCCCTCTCATGGAGAGAGGAAGGCAGCTGTATTAGCAGTTCTCATATAAACCACCACACTCATGGTTCTGGGGTTTCTCTCCTTGTAAATCGCAAAATCCAGATGTCTTCCAAGAATTTTTCTTCAAGATTTTCTAGGCATTTTGAGGTCGTTTGCATTTCCATATAAATTTTAGAATCAGGCTGTCAACTTCCTCACATGCACAAAAAAGAATCTACTTGGATTTTTGTGTGAATTCTTGATAAATGTAGAGATCATTGACATTTAAAAATACTGAGCTTTCCCAATCTATGAACATAAAATATTTCTTCATTTACCCAGATCTTCAGTTTTTCTAAGTAACATTAGTGGTTTTCAGTGTACAGATTTTATAAACCTTTCGATAAATGTATTCCTAAGAGTTTGGGTTTTAAAATATATACATATTTTTTCAATTGGTTATTGCTAGTAGGTAAAAATAGTCCATTTTTGTCAATGGACTCACTTAATTTGTGATTAGCTAAACCTAGAACATGGTCCTCTGATTCCTGATCTAGGCGTCTCTGTGATCAAACTGCCATTATGTGAATATAGGATGTTTCATCTCTGAGCCAATGTCCCATTTCTATTTCTGGCAAGTTACATTTAGCTCTCCATCCAAAACAGCACCAATCCTGAGATACCTTTCAGCAGTGTCTGCTCCCTCTGTACTGCAAGGTGTGAAAAAAGATGGCTTTCCTGAGTTCTCATAACTTTTCCTTTTTCTTTGAATTTAAAACAAGTGGTAGAAGATCTCTAGGTTGAGTATTCTTATTTGCCTCAGACAAGCAGCCAGATTTTAGCCATGTCCAAAAATCTTTTAGAACTATGACTTTTCTGCTTCTCTTTAATTTTTTGCTAATATTCTCCTAATTATTGGCTTTTTGTTTTTACTAATTCTATCAATTCATTCAAAAATATTCCACATAAGTTATCCTGTCCCTGTAGTAGGCAATGGTATAAATTGTCAGCAAAACTTGGTCATTCCTAGCCATCATCATACTTAAAATCCAATGAAGGAACGTCTAGTCTGTCTTCAGCACTGTTCAGACTCTCAGTTCCTAGTCCATAGATCAGAAAGTGGAGTAAATAAAGTGCATCCTCAGCCCCCAAGTTTTGTCCCAGGCTGCTGCCTCTGCTCAGTCCAGACCAATCATTAATCCCTGTTTGCTGGATATTATCCCAACTCCTGCAGGAACATGTCACCCAGCACAGGTTTTGAGTATTATTGAGACTTTCTCTTTTTAGTGGGAAACTGGGGGAGAGAAACATACCAAAACCCATAAGATACATGTAATTTCAAGACAGAACTAGAGAAGTCTTTTTAATGCAACCCATGTTCCTAGATATTGTTCCTGATTTCTAATGTTTTCCAAAATCATTCATTAGCTTTCATCTCCAATTGCCTAGAAAAGAGTATTCATTGTTCAAACTGGTTAGCTTTTCTGAACAACTTTAGAATGTACTGCTTTGAAAAACTTGTCACTTCCTCTGTAGCTTAAAAACTATGATTACTGTTATATCAAAAAATCTATTTCTTTTGCTTCAAATTAAAAATACAAAAAAGGGGACCGGCACAGTGGCACAGTAGGTTAATCCTCTGCCTGCGGCACCGGCATCCCATGTGGGCACCGGTTCTAGTCCTGGATGCTCCTCTTCTAATCCAGCTCTCTGCTATGGCCTGGAAAAGCAGTAGAAGATGGCCCAAGTCTTTGGGCCCCTGCACCCGCATGGGAGACCAAGAAGAAGCACCTGGCTCCTGGCTTCGGATCGGTGCATCGCCGGCTGTGGCAGCCATTTAGGGAATGAACCAATGCAAGGAAGACCTTTCTCTCTGTCTCTCCCTCTCACTGTAACTCTCCCTCTCAAATAAAATCTTTTAAAAACATACAAAAAAAATTGTAAGAGGAAAATGGTCCATACTAAATTACCTGCAGAAGTCAGTGATGGGGCCAGTGCTGTGGTGCAGTGGGGTAAGCCATGGCCTGCAGAGCCAGCGGCCCATATGGGTGCTTGTTCAAGTCCCTGTTGCTCCACTTCCAGTCCAGTTCCCTGCTAATATGCCTGAGAAAGCAGCAGAAGAGAGCCCCAGTATTTGGGATCCTGTACCCACGTGGGAGACGCATATGAAGCTCCTGGCTCTTGGCTTTAGCCTGGCCCAGTCCTGGCCATCAAGGACATTTAGAGAATATACCAGCAGATGGAATCTCTCTCTGCCTCTCCTTCTCTCTCTGTAACTCTGCCTTTCAAATACATAAATTTGATAAAAGTTTGAAGAAAAACGTGACATCTATTTTTCTGGCATCTTTATTAGTAGAGTACCCATTTCCCATGGGTACATTTCCTATACTTTTTTTTTAAATCACAAAGAAATTGTTGTTTCCATAGATAGCTTTGAACACTACATAAAAATGTTGTATGCATCAATTTCAAGTCTCTTAGCAGACCTCTCATTTTGATAAGAAAATTGATATATTATTTGCAAAAGAATTACATGCAGATTACTAAATATGGTATCATTTATTTTTCAAATTGCACATTTTTCACTGGGTTTGCTATAGGATCATTTACATTATAAAAGGAATGAACAGGAAGGAATACTTAATTAGTTTTTATCATAAGCACCAAATCCTCTGTCCTAATGCCTTGTCATTGCTTTAAGCACGTCTGACCTTGACCTCATCAGCAGAGACTATAAGGAGAAGGGAATGTCCTCTGCCTGGGCGGACTGACCTACAATTTGGAAAGATCATCTAGTAGCAGTAGAACAGCATCTTGAAACTTAGTTAGCTGGGGGAAGCAGAAGGTGAGAAGTTTGGCACTAGAGATTACTGTGTCTAAAATTGCATGATGTTCTTACTCCATGTGTTTCTTTCCATTAACTGCTTCCTGATGACCCTTAAGAATACGAGCATCATCTAATGCCCTGTTCCTAAACCAAGAAGTTTGGGTGTTTGTGTATGACAAGGAAAAACTGATGTCTCAGAATATTCATGAGCTTTTATTTCTCTGTTGAGTTACATCAGGGATTCAAAGGGCTAGAAAATTCTAACTTTTTATCATTGAGTTAACCAAACCAAACACTTCAATCATGAAACCACCAGTTTCCTGATCTTACTGTGTGTCAGGCACGAAATACCTTCTCTCTTTTATTATACTGATAACTGTGGAAGGGAAGTATTGCTACTCCTACTTTATTAATAAGTGAAGAGACCAAGAGCACATGTGTTCATTTATAAATACATGTAAATACACAGGTCTATATGTGTTCATATATATTGTTCCACGTGTTTCTACATGAAAGGCAGGGTTATGTAGCAAAAGGAACAGCAAATCTAGGGACATTCAAATTGGATTTCATTATCATTATACCAACTTCCTTACCCAACAAAGGTAAAGTTACTTAGCTGTTCTTTGCCCTATTTTCTTCTGTAAAATGGGAATTTGTTAAATATTTAGGAATTAAGGGAAGGAATAATTCACATGAAAATTTTAAAGAACATAAAAGGACAAGTATGAACTAGCTTTCACATAGTACAATCATTATGACCATATAGATACAACACAGTACTGGGTGGGTAGATGGATGGCTATGGAACAAAATGTTTCCCTAAAAGATGTCCCTGTCCTACTCCAGAATCTGTGAAAACCTATTATTATTTTTTTGTCACATTGGGTAATTAAGGCTGCATGTAGAAGTGGGGTTGCTAATCAGCTAACCCTCAAATGAAGAGACTGTCTCGGATTGTCTGGGTGAGAGGCTGATGCTGAGTCAGCCAGGAAGAGCTGTGACAATAGAAAGGAGCTTGGAATGATGGGATAAGAAGGACTTGAGCTGCCACTGTGGCACCGTCCTGGCAAGAACAGCCTCCAGAAGCTGAAAAAGGCGAGGCAAGGAAAGTTCTACTGGAGCATCCGGAAAGGATTGTCGTGGTCATACTGACACCTTGACGTCAGCCCAGCACCCTTCATTTCAGACCTCTTAGCTCCAGAAGCGTGAGACGATAGATCTGTGTTGTCGGAGCCACCAAGGTTGTGGTAATTGGTTACAGCAGCAATAGGAGACCGACACAAGAGTGAGCTGGCACAGGGGAAATGTAGTGCCCTCTGCCAAGTGTCTCAGAAACTCCCAGCAATTCATGCGAATATCAGAGGCTGAATACAACTGGACTAAGCCTTTGCTTTGATGTCTGGTGGCTTTCTGCCTGCTTGGCTGGGGCTGTTTCGCAGCTCACAGAGATACATTGTAGAGAACAGAGAGCTCTCTGGACAGAAGCTCATGAAATCTGGACGCTGGATTTTCAGATGTCTTTCACTGTGCCAAGTACAGCACTGGGCTCCTAAGCACCGGGGTGCTGTCCTGTGATGTGGGCCATGAATTTCACATGATGCGCAACTTGCTTCCCAGCATGGATCCTGAACTGCAACTCCTTGGCGGCTGTAAAAATAAGATTTGGGGTTTTCACTTGGCACCTCATTTTCTTAATGTAGCAATAGCTAATTCTCTCCTTCCCTTTATAGCATTCATTTGGTGTAGCGAAATAGAAATCATCCATGTGCCTCCTCCTGGCTTTCCATCGTCCTACCAGCAATAACCAGGAGGAAAAGCCTGTTCGTTCCTGGAGAAGTGTGTGGTAAACAAAATTACTTCAAGATCATTGCAACTTGTTTCTTGGGTTAATTGCATTGATTCATTGTCACTCCTTCAGCGCTCCATTGCATTTTCTGAATTCATACTTCAAGATACCGCCTTGCTGCATGAGAAAGCTGCAGCCTTAGAGGGAATTCACTCTTTATCCTCCCCTTTTCTGCTTCTTGCACCCAAGGACACTTCTCTTCACCCTCCAGGCTTGTAAGGTACCGGCTTAAGCTTTAGAATGATCAGTCACACAACACTGAGTCCGCCTCTGTCTGCCCCCAGTTTCTCGCTATGAACTTCAGCAAATCAATTTCTCTTCTCTTGTCTATGAAATGGGAATATTTCCTGATAAGTGTGGTTAATAATGGCCACTGAAAACATGTACACACTTCTGAGTTCCTCTGAGATGTGGCTAAATAAAAATTGAGGTTTATGTTAGTGCTCATCAGAGATATGCTAATGAAAAGAAAGCTAAATGGAGAAAGAGAGGGCTGTGGACATTAGGGAGAGTTATGAATTCCACAAGTGTCTTTTAAATCTTAGCTTAAGCCTGAGTCTCATTAGTGAAAGTACCTCATCCAATCACATCACCTCTGGGGAGAATCTAACAGCAGTGGTGCCTCCTTGGGTGTCTTTTGCTTTCTTTGGATATGCTCAAATTTCATTTACAATTTTCACTAACTCGGTTGTATGTAGCCCCATGTTTTTCTCTTTTATTGTATTTTCTCCCCTTGAATATAAACTGCTTTCCTTAACACTCTGGTATCAGTAATGATGGACTCACTATGATATCTCAACTGTATTTTGAATTAAATATATTTCAAAATTGCATTTATAGCCTTTTTGGCAGAGGTAAAAGAGAGGTAGCATCTGAAACAATTCTCTCTCTCACTCTTTCATTCTCCCATCTCTACCTATACCCACACACAAATGCTCACATACAGAAACACACAGGCACACACCCACCCCCATTGTTTGTGGGTTATCTGTTGAACTTGAAGAAAACCTCAGCTGGTAGTCAGTCTTTGAAATCTTTTGTATTTGCTTATGCCTCTAGAGCCAGTGTTGTTTTTATCTGCCTTCCAGATAATAAAAGAGATACCCACAACATTGTGTATATTAATGCCATAAATGTCTGCCTCTGGCAAAGCCTTAATGTCTGAACAAAGAAAGGAATTGTTCACACCGCAAAACACACAAGGAGAAGTGAATATCAGTCGTAGAACCCTCTCTGTCACAGGGAATTTCAGATCATCTCTATGTTTACATTTGCAACTCAAGTGTATTGACAGAGCAATGCAAATAGATGTACACTAGGAAATGCAGAAAGAAAATTATTTGCACAGATACTGCAAAGATTTTCTAGCTATGTGAGAAATGAAAACACATTTTTGCCATATTTGGTAAACTGTATGTTATTAAGAGGACAAACCTCATGTAAAAGGGAGATAAGCAGAAATTGATTTGAATATTATTGCAGGGCAAAGTAAATAATCATGATGCATTCAACCTTTTATAAATGTGCAAAAACAGATTAATTTTCCCAATTACATACCTTAATAGTATTAAATAACTTTTAACACATGAAATAGGATAAGAAATTGATGTTAGTGATAAATCTACAAATGTGTTCTGAAGGATATTAATAAATGTTTAGTTAAACAAAGTGGGAAGGGAATGGGGAAAGACACAAAAAATGCTGACCTAGACAATGTTAAACAGAGATCCTCCAGTTTTCCCACATCTTTAAACACATTCTGCCAGTTCCAAAGAAAGTATGTGATGTTTTTCCAACTTCTTAATTCTAGAAATTCTTTCAAAAAGCATGTAGAAGAACACATAGATAACAGAATATCTTTCCAATTGATTTATACTTAGAGAATTAAAGTGTATTATACCTTCTATTGCAGATATTGCTACAATGGCCAGTATTGAAATCTGACTTTCTACCAATGAATAAGTGGTTATAGAATTGCAAATAGAGAAGCTGCTCTAAATTCTGGTCCCTGAAACCCAGGTCTCCACTGCTAAGAATTGTGGGGTTTATGTCCAAGAAATGCTGGCCAGATAGTCAAAAAGAAGCATTACCAGGTGGTTTCACAAAATGTTGATGAAATTGCCACGATCCAGACCTAGAAACTTGACCTTCACTAACCAATGTCAATAAAGATCCCAAAGTTACAGACTCAGATTCTTTTTTGAAAAATTCTCCAATTTACAATGGGAGATAACACTGTCAAGGTAACCAAGCATCCATATCCTTTACCTAGCAACTCTTCTCTTTGTAGATCAATCTGTCTGAGAAACCAGGTTAAAATCAGAAGGTTATTAAGTGAGCAAGAGGAGTTAGCTAGCATTATGATTTACATTATGAATGGCACCATATCACTTTTAGAGTCTGATCAGCCCAACTCCAAAGAGGGCTACGCTCCCACAGATTCCAGCCTTTGTTGTGGTAGAGAGGCTTGTGAGCTTTACTAACTGCCTCTCCTTTCATGTGACTCTTCATTGTTTGTGCTAAATATTTCATTTGTACAGAACCTATGTTTCTTGCGTTTTGATGCAGTTTAACACCATGTCTCTATCTGCTCCTGTAGATTATAGGAAGACTTCACCCAAAGCCACACCCTCATAAATGGGTTGGAGAAGCCTATTTTTGTCCATTACAATTTTCCAAAATTTCATTTTCAGTCTCTCAGTCCTACCTTCCAAGCATATCTTGCTGAAACATCCTTCTACTTGATACAGGTAGAACTTGGCACATTCAGACTAGTTTAGAGGTATCATTTAACACTGCATATAAATAAATGGACTTCAAAGAGTTCATGGAAAAATGGCACTGAATGTAAAGCTTATTTTGGTGTAAAAATTTTTTGAAGTGCAGCAGATGCTGTGGCATAGCAGGTAAAGCCACCACCTCCAATGCTGACATCCCATGTGGGCACCAATTCCTGTCTCAGATGCCCCACTTCCAATCCAGACCCCTGCTAATGTCCTGGGAAAGCAGTGGAAGTTGACTCAAGTGCTTGGGTCCCTGCACCCATGTGGGACACCCGGATTAAGCTCTTGGCTTCCGTCTAGCCCAGTCCCAGCCCTTGTAGCCATCTGGGGAGTGAATCAGCAGATGGATTATATCCCTCTCTCTTTCTGTCTCTCCCTCTCTCACTGTAACTTTGACTTAAATAAATAAATCTGTCCAGTTTTTTTTCATAATATTCATTTCCCATGAGTTTTTGAATTACCTTCATGTGTGTGTGTATGTGTGAATATGATTGTGTACACCTGCCATCCATATCATTGGGATTTTCTCTAGCCACAACCACCAGGAGATAAGATGAGAAAGCGGGGGAGCCAGCACCTCTGGGAGCACCCCATGACCAGTGACAAAACCTCCAGCCTCCTCATCCCCAGATATGACATCCCTAGAGTTTGTTTCACATCATTTTCCAGGGGTCTCCAGTGGGCTTAAGTTACAAATGCCTACAAAACCTATTTAGTAATCACATCACACACTGTCTTTTTCCCTGTCCCACTTCTCTCCATCCCCACTGGTCCTCCTGGAAACATGTCTCAAACACTATGGGCACCTCAGACAGCATTTGAGTCTGAGCTCCAGGAAAACCCAAGCGAACCACCAAGTAACTGTAAACTTGAATTACACTTCTAGCCTAGACCCAGAATGTTCTGTGTCTTCATGAAAGCTCAATTTCTTTTAATCACTAACACTTGGACTTGTGTAAATCTGTAGAAATTCAATTTGCTTATATATTATTGATCAGTCCATAACATATAGTGGCTATTCTACCTTTCTTGGGGAAAAAATCTTTATACCAAATAGTCTACATTTTAACTGTGGTTTACAGCATCTATTGCTCGTAGCATGGAAGAAGGGAAACAAACAAACAACAACCAGATTCCAAATAGCTTGCAGATTGAACTCTTGGAATACTCAATCCTTCATTTCTCTCTCCCTTGCCATGGATCTGGTTTTCTATACAATTTTGCCAATTTCTAATTGCAGTGCATTATTTTCAATAGAATATAAATTTTGTGGCTTGTTATACATGCTTTATGATTAATTATATTTTTGGAACTCTGAGCAACAAATAATAAATGACTATAGCATGAAATGTCCCAGGCCTGGTCATCCACATCTCTTATTTCACACACAACAGAAGGAGGTTCCATTTAGTACTTTCAAAGCAATTTTTGTAACCTTGCAATTTTAATGTCTGTGATTTTGTTAAAAATATTATCAAGGGCTGACATCATGGTATAATGTTAAGCCTACGCCTGCAATTCCAGCATCCTATATGGCCGCCAGTTCAAGTACCGTTTATTCTATTTTCTATCCATCGCTCTGCTAATTCACCTGTGAAGGCAGTGAAAGATGACACAAGTCCTAGAACCCTTACAACCACATGGGAAACTCAGATGAAGCTGCTGGTTCCTGGCTTCAGCCTGGCCCAGGCCCAGCCATAGTGGCCATTTGGGTAGTGAACCAGCAGAGGAAAGATCTCTCTCTCCCTCTAAGTTTCCCCTTTCTCTATATATATGCCTTTCAAATAAATAAATTTTCAAATATCTACAGTAATTATTAAATTAATAGAAAGTATCAATAATACCACAAGGAAAGATTTGCTTTCAAATTTTAAAAGCTGGATTATGCAAGATTGTACTTTTTTTTGCACTTGATAACTAGCTTTAGGCTAATTTTAGGCTAAAATGTTCTGGAAATAACTCTTTTTAGATGAGAATGGAACTTCAGAATGAATGCATTTCTGTTTTTTTTTTTTAACTTAAACATTGAGTTTGGGAAGTTTATTGCAGTGATTCCCAGTTCTGATATAAAAATGAACATAGTCCTCACCAAGTCATGCTTTTATTTATAGAATTGATATTTTGTGGAACTGCTGTTTTTTTATTGGAAGACAAGTCCTGTACTCCGGGTAATGTAATTGGTTGATGTATTAAAATAGAGCTTTACCTCTCGGGCATGATACTGGATGATAGGTTGCACTGATTTATGATTGAAATGACTTTTACGGCCGGTGCCATGGCTCACTAGGCTAATCCTCTGCCTGCGGTGCTGGTACACCAGGTTCTAGTCCCTGTTGGGGCGCCAGATTCTGCCTGGTTGCCCCTCTTCCAGGCCAGCTCTCTGCTGTGGCCTGGGAGTGCAGTGTAGGATGGCACAAGTCCTTGGGCCCTGCACCCACATGGGAGACCAGGAGAAGCATCTGGCCCCTGGCTTCAGATCGGCTCATTGCGCCTGCCATAGTGGCCATTTGGGGGGTGAACCAACAGAAGAAAGCCCTTTCTCTCTCTCTCACTGTCTAACTCTGCCTGTAAAAAAAAAAAAAAAAAAAAAAAAAAGGGAAAGAAAAGAAATGACTTTTACAATGAAAAAGGAATTGTTAAAAGATGCATAGAAAGATTTACATTTTAAATAGCTCTGAATTTCTTTATATACACTAATCAGAAATATATGAATTTTATCTTTTAAGATGAAGATGAACTATACCTCTATCTTTTTAAAACTCAGCTTCTCCTTTTCTTTTTAAACTTTGTGAGTTTAAGAAGCAACTAGCACAGCAGGGAAGCTACTGGACTAAACAGAATTCACTCTTTGAAAGGTGTTGCCATTGACCAGGGGAGATGGTGGTTTTTTGTTTTGTAAGCTTCAATCTTCCCCAGAAAATGAAAAGAACAACTTTGAAGTGAATGTTTTCCCACAATCTGTAAGGAGAAGGTGGTTCAGGGAAAGATGCACTCCAGTTAGCATTCCACGCCCTGAGAAAGGAAGGATTTTGTTGCATCCAGATTCTAAATGAAGCTCAGCCTTGTGTTGGAAGATCCTGCAGCCATGAGGCTGCTCTCAGAGGCTCGCCTGTCGGGGCGCCTCTCAGGATCCCAAGGATGCCAGACTTCAGCACACTTCTCTCAGCAGGCACAGTGCACCTTACTTTCTTTTCTTAAATAGTCAAAGTTAGTATCCTGAATTTCATTAATTCTCGGGAAAATTATGTTTGTTCTTTGAGAATACCTGTTTGTGTTTCTAGGCCTTTTCATTTATAAAATATCACTTATGGAACTACTTTCTGGATCCCTCTAGACACAAAACATGGATGACTGCCAAATGGATTCTGAAAACAACACTCAATCCTTATTTGAACTGATTTTCTTCAGTTTTGTTTTCCATAATTGTGAGACTCCCATGATCTCATGTCTTCCTTGCTGCTTAAGACATGTGGAAATGTTTCAAGGAAGAACTGGAGGAACAAATTTGTGCCCTCAGCTCTCATAAATCCTAAACAAAGTATTAGATTTTTAAAATACAGAATAATTTTATTTATGTGTTCTTTTTCTCAGACTGTTTCCTGAAAATTGCTTGCTATCATCCTCCTAGCTTAAGCTCCTCAGGACTAGTGACATCATGAATTTCATCTGATGTGATTTCAGAGTTATAATCACATTGGCTATGCCCTGGAGAGTTTAAACATCCAGATGTAGTTAGAAAAGAGGCTGGGCAATAATAGGTTACATTTATTGAGTACTTACTATGTGCAGATATTGTGCCAAATCATTTCCACATATTTTCTTAATCTTCTCAATAACCTCATGAAAAGGGAGGTCTTAATAAATTAATTAACATTATGCAAATAGAAAATGAAACCCTAGACTAAATACTATACCCAAGTCCGTACAGTTAGACTTTGGACAAATGGAACTCAAAATTCATATTGACTATAAAGCTCCAAGTGGAATTTTATCCAACTTATAAATTCCTGTTAAACAATTTCAAAGAATATTCTTGGAAAATATTAATAAACTAGAAATAAATTACCAGCTGTCATGATCCTCTCATAACTCACAGATTGCACCCTTCTATCATATAAATATACATCAACAACAAACATTTGGATGTGATCCAGTGCCAATTAAATGCAAATACAGAATGGAGAACCCAACATGATATTTTCAAATTTGAAGTAGTTTCCCATTCTTACCCTCACAAATACTCTTTCTTCCTCCAAACCAGAATCAACTAGGGGGTATATGTGTTTACCCTTTCTCATTATTACTGTGTTGCAGGTCATGTTTATCAAGCATTTTTGTCTGTTTCTATGGGCCTGCAATAATGAAATGAATGAGTTGTCCTCCACTAGCATGCTGGGGCACGTGGTGATGTACCACAAATGCTTGCCGGGTGTGCTGCCAAAGTTTGAGCAACATGTAAAGTGTGTTTTGGTTTCAACTAAAGATACATATGGCCATTGCAGTGTCTTTCAGATGGAATATGAAGCCTTAAGGGTCCTGTGGTCTCCTCTAGAGCAAGTTAGGAATTGCAAGGAGGAAGAAGCAAAAGCTCACATGGAGGGTTACTTAGCAAATCCATATCATTGCCACGTGGATCCTTAGGAAAGTATTTATTTGGGGCAGTTTATTTTCAGAGAGCGAGTAGTAAAGAGCAACTATTGCATCCTGCAGTGACTATAGTTTAGCTGCTTCCATAGCTTTCTTTTTGCTGTGTTTCATTTAAAAATAAATTTTGATTAGCATTTAATACTTGTACATTTTTATGGGTGTGATGCGATCTTTCAACATATATGTACAGTATGTGGGACAAATCAGACAATTAGCATTTCCATTTCCTAATCACGGCTTCATGTTTGGGCCCACCAGCTTCTCCCTGTGGTTTACCACACAGTGTAGCGCATTATGAATTTTGGGCACCACAATGTGTGATGGAACACCAGAATTCAGTACGTCTATAGGTGTCTGAGTTTTGTCACACTATGAATGTGATCATGTGGCAACCTCCATCGTAACTGGGAACAGGAGCCAAAAAGTTTAAGATCAACTACAATAAATTGCTACCTTTTAATTTTGTATTCAGGGCTGACTTTAGTGGGGTAAAATCTCCCATTCTTTCCCTTCTGGTGACTTTCTTGTATTTTAGAAAATCAGTACTCTCCTGTTGCACCCTAATTTTCTATGCCCCCACTATTTTGCCACATTTGAGTCTAAACTCCTGAATGTTTCTTTGTTGTGATAATAGTTTCTGTTATATCTCAACAACCCAAACTCATTTAATGACTTGAAGTTGACTGTTTCTGAGGTAGCATTACTAACCTAAATATCTGAGTTCTATATGTTTTACAATCAATTCTATTTTGTCACTTTGATGAGACAGTCTAACTGATTTTGTATACATTAATTAAAAGAAGGCCAGCATCTAAGCTACCAAAAAAAATCCATCTATAAATAACTACGAATTTATGTATATAAATACACATGTATTCAACTATCCATTGTTCTGGGGGGAAATTTAGTCTTTGTCTTCATGAGGAAAATCTGTTGTTTTTTTTTTATCTAAATTATTACATGTTGATGATTTTAAAACATTTTCTCAAGTATTAGAAAAGAACATGAATACTGTTTGCAAATAAAAAATCATGGCGGAGGTGGGCATTTGCCCTGCTGGTTAAGACACGGAGTGGGATGCCATGTTCCCTGTCAGGGTCCCTGGGTTTAATCTCCAGCTCTGCTCCTGACTCCAGCTTCCAATGCCGACTCTGGGAGGTAGTAGTGATGCTCCAAGTAATGGTTCCTGATACCCGTGTGGGACACCTGGATTGAGTTCCTGGCTCCCAGCTTTGGCCCAGCCCAATCCTGGCTGTTGCAGTCATATAGGGGAGTGAACCAGTGAATGAACTCTCTCTCTCTTTCTTTCTCTCTCCCTGCCTTTCTGCCTCTCAAAAATAATATTTTTAAAATCATGAACCGTATGCACCCACCCTTCTTTTTGAAAAAGATCATATTTTGACAACTTATATGCCTGACTTCCACCTGTCTTCAGAGAAGTATTCTCATTTTTTATCAAATGAAGAAACTGCTCTGCAAACGTGAACCTATATTTGCTTATAAATGTAACATTATTCTTAGCCAAAAGTATAAAATTACATTTATATGGCTCATCTCCAAATTTTACTGGTTATCCTCCGCAAATGTGCTAATTGCATTTTTTAGTTAACCATCCAGTCTCCTATCTTAGCCTTTGGGATTTAATGCACATTTTACTAGATGTTACACTTTCTTGTGTTTGGGTTTTATTTGCATGACACCAAAGTGTGAGTCAGTTGGCTCATTGCATTTTGCATACATTGTGCATAATGAATACTTAAGTGAAGATTATCTTCCCATGGAACAAAATTGAAAACATGTGTTTCTCTGCCAGATCTACTTTGACACACACACACACAAAAAAAACCTAAAATGTTGGACAGTATGTAGAAATCTTTCTACAGTCCAATTCTTCCTTTTAGAATAGAAAACTTTGCTCTTTTCCTTCTTTTGTTATACATACTTCATTAGTCTGATTTTTGACAAGATCACAAGAAAATGCTACTTAAGTTCTTCTGTTTAATAAAAAGAGATGAAATGTTTGTATGTACATTTTGGTCTCTACATAATTTGAACATTGATACAATATGCTATATATGTTATATTACAATAATTCAGATATATTATGAAAAATAAAAAAGAGGAAGCATAATAAAGGAAGAAAATAAAAATATAACCAAAAATCTTAATAGTAATCACACAATAATTTTTTTTAAATGGGGGCCATCATTGTGGCACAGCCAGTTAAACCTCCATTTGCAGCACCAGCATCCTATATTACAGGACCAGTTGGAGTCCCAGCTATTCTGCTTTGGATCCAACTTCCTACTAACGTGCCTGAGAAACCACAGAAGATGGGCCAAGTGCTTGGGTCTCTGCCACCCACATGGGAAACTTGGATGGAGTTACCAGCTCGTGGCTTTGGCCTGGCTCAGAGCTGGCTGTTGCAGACGTTTGAGAAGCTTGCTCTCTCTCTCTCTCTTTCTCACTGTCACTCTGCCTTTCAAATAAAGTAACCTTTTTTAAAACTATGATGTTTGTTATGATGAATTGTTTCCTGCAATGTAGACTTTACTGCAATATGCACTAGTACCTTGTTTTCACTATTTTAACTTTACAATGTGTTTTAATAATTAATATTGTCAATATCCCTCTCCCTCTTGCACAGACGCCTATTGCTTTGAATTGAATTGCATTACCTCACTGGAATAATTTGGGAGAGGACTTTGCCACCATCCAAAATAGGGAAAAATCCAACCCGAGGATTTTCTACTGCTTCAGCTTCACTAAGAAAGCCAGACTGCACAGACCTTGGAGAGACGCCATTATCGTGTTTTTTATCTGTTTGCTGACTTGTCGAATTTGGCCTACACATCCTGTTCCAGGGCTTTGCTCTCACTGCACCAAACTATGAACTGTTTGGGTTCCCAGGCACTCTGTACTCCCACAGGAAGGAGAACTTAATCACCAGAGAGATGGGGAGGGGTGTAGAAGGGAGGGGAAGGGAAGGGAGAGAGGGATGGAGAGAAGGATGAACGGTTAGTCTTCTAATATTTATTCTAATTGTAGGTTTTTCTTCCCACCCCACCCACCTCCACAAAGTGCAACTTTAGCAAAGAATGTTTTTAGTTTTTGGAGACTCTTAGTGCGACAGATGGGAGCAGAGTGTTCTCTGAACTGGTACTTGTGTCACTGACAGAAAACTGGAAGGACTAAGCTCTATCCTATCTACATATAGATGAGTGCTAGTTTGATCAGCACCTATAATCAAAATGATTCATTATTTAAGATTTATTTGTTTGCAAGTCAGAGCTGCAGAGAGACACAGGCACATGGTTCACTCCCCAAATGACTGCAATGGCTGGTGCCAGGCCAGACAGAAGCCAGGAGCCAGCAGCTCCATTTGAGTCTTCCGTGTGGCTGGCAGGGGACCAAGCACTTGGGCTATCCTCCATTGGTTTTCCCAGGCCATTAGCAGGGAGCTGAATTGGAAGTTGAGCAGCCAGGACATGAAACAGTGCCCATTTGGGATGCTGGCATCACAGGTAGTGGTTTTACCTGCTATGCCACAGCACCAGCCCCTGAAATGACTCCTGAGTTAACAGTTACCACACTGAAATACGAAATTCTGTTTTCTAAGATTACCAGCATTGGTAAAATTTGGCAGATAAGCTACAAAATAAAATGTTTTTCTTCAATGTCTTACTGCAGCATTGTGAGGTACAGGAACCAGAGACTTAATTCTGTAGGAAATATACTCTTGTCGTACTTACTACTCACTATTGATAGGGATCCACTCTGGAATTTACATGTGAAGTTATTTATTTTTATCCATCCTAGACACAAATTGCTGCTCTTCGGGAGACAAGGCTAAAGATTTTTTTTTTTTTTTTTTGACAGGCAGAGTGGACAGTGAGAGAGAGAGACAGAGAGAAAGGTCTTCCTTTGCCGTTGGTTCACCCTCCAATGGCCGCCGCGGGGGCGCGCTGTGGCCTGCGCACTGTGCTGATCCGAAGGCAGGAGCCAGGTACTTCTCCTGGTCTCCCATGGGGTGCAGGGCCCAAGCACTTGGGCCATCCTCCACTGCACTTCCTGGCCACAGCAGAGAGCTGGCCTGGAAGAGGGGCAACCGGGACAGAATCCGGCGCCCCAACCGGGACTAGAACCCGGTGTGCCGGCGCCGCAAGGTGGAGGATTAGCCTAGTGAGCCGCGGCGCCTGCCAAGGTTGTTTCTATTGCCCTATGGAACGTGAACCGATGTAACTTAAACAACATATTTCAGCATCCTTTCCTGGCTGACAAAGCGGGCTGCTGTCAAGGAAGTCATCCTCTTAATCAGCTTCCTACTTCTGCTGGTTTACTCTTTAAAACATTAAGTGAATGAATACTACACATTAGTCAATGTCTTCCTTTAATCTTTATTTGTTTATGATTTACTTGTGGGGGGCGGGAAGGTGGGGAGGGAGGGGGAGAAAGCTCAAGTTCCTTCGCTGACTCCACAAATGCCACAACAGCCCTGCGCCAGGGGCAGAAGGTGCAGCCTGGAACTCGGTGTAGGTCTTCCCCGGGGAGGCGGGGAACTGATGCTCCAGCAGTCACATGCTGCCTCCCAGGGCGATCATTAGCAGGAAGCACTTAACGGAAAGCAGAGTCGGGGCTCAAACCCCGGTGCCTCCCCCTACACAGGAACTGAGTGTCCCAACAGGGGCCTACCCTATAGGCCAAACAGCAGCCCCTGATTTGCCCGTCAGTTAGTTGGAAAGTCTCTCATATTTGTTCATATTTGTATGAGATTGAAGTTTTTAAATTTAAAAAATTATCTTTTGGCAGTTCAACATATTGGCTAGTTTATGTATACGTAACAAATTTTCATGAATTCCTTAAATATAATTTAAATATTAAGAAAAAAGATATTTACATAAATGTTTTATAGCATTAGTTATTTACAGTGTGAAAATTTGGATTCTTATTTTGAGCCCTTAAAATGTTAATGTACATAGCTATACAATTCACAGAACTGTTTAATTTCCCTTGAAAATGTCGACCTCAGTAAAGGGTTCAAATTATTTTTTTTTTTATTTTTTTATTTTTTTATTTTATTTTTTTTTTTTTTTATTTTTGACAGGCAGAGTGGACAGTGAGAGAGAGAGACAGAGAGAAAGGTCTTCCTTTGCCGTTGGTTCACCCTCCAATGGCCGCCGCGGCCGGCGCGCTGCGGCCGGCGCACCGCGCTGATCCGATGGCAGGAGCCAGGAGCCAGGTGCTTTTCCTGGTCTCCCAAGGGGTGCAGGGCCCAAGCACCTGGGCCATCCTCCACTGCACTCCCTGGCCACAGCAGAGGGCTGGCCTGGAAGAGGGGCAACCGGGACAGAATCCGGTGCCCCAACCGGGACTAGAACCCGGTGTGCCGGCGCCGCTAGGCGGAGGATTAGCCTAGTGAGCCGCGGCGCCGGCCAAGGGTTCAAATTAAAAAGAAGTTAATATTTTAAGTATTAAGTTATTTTTCAGAGCCTCTGCATCCCATAATATTGTTACCACTTGATCAATTTTAGCCAAAGTTATTGACAAGCCATCCTAGTTGGGGGTTTTTCCCATTCTCAGAAAACAAAACTACTTTTAGAATGGGTATAGTATACTCATTTAATTATATTCATCATCATAAAATATCACAATTATCAAAGCCCTTTTGGTATAGAAGCCCATAGAAATATATTTCTCAAACGTACTAGCTTTCAGCTCTCTAACTTAGAATAAAAATCTGAAACATTTTCCCTACCCTAACTCTTTCTAGTTTAGGGTGGTAAACTGTTTAGAGGTTTAAGTGGAGCCATATGAAAATTATTCTAGATTTTAATAAAAGATATTTGAATTTCAAGTTTGATATGCCCACTTTATACAAGCAACAGTTATGTTGGAATTATAACAGATGACATACTAGCCACATTTCTGGTACTCAATGTCCTGGCTATTGTTTTGGACAGTGTAGATAAAAAAAACTTTTCCATCTTTGCTAAAAGATTTTATTGGGCAACCTTGTTCTCAACTTCTAACACGTTGGTCAAACTTCATTGTTTTCAGATATTAAAGATAAATTTGATCATACATAAAGCTTAATCAGAATGAGATTGGCCAGATATTGTCCACAACAGCAAGCTAGATATTCTAAATTTTTAGCAAGGAATGTCAGCGGTAACTTCACATTTACCCATGTTTTAGTACATAAAATATTCTCTATTTATATTTTTATTAAAGTGCATGGAATGTACCTCATTCATTCTTAAAATTTGTAAAAATTGTTCTGATTTTAAGTGAGAACCATTTCTAATAATAAAATTAATGAATATCCAATAAAAATCAGACACAAAAAAGAAACATTAGATTATCACTTAAATTTCACCGTTGCCACCACAGCCCAATAAAAATCGGAATATGGATCACTTACCTCATAATACCTTATTTTCTAGACTGCAGAAATATTACTAATTTCCTTTAACTTCTATGATTTCCACTTCTTTGACCAAATTCAGTATTTCTTATTTCTGTAATGATTAAGCACACCATCATCAAGAAGCTAACTTAGCAAGAATGGAATTTTAAACCAGCAATTGTTCCAGCCAGCTTTTCTCCTGTCTGTTCCAATCATAGGCGGGTGATTCATACTGATGGTAATGATTACTTTAATTTGAACAATTCCTGATAAAAGATGAAGATAAAATAGGATATCTTTTATTTTCTACCTAGGAATTTTTCATGACTCCTTCATTATTTTGTGTTAGTCCTGTGTTTTAATCCTATTGTAAATCAAGCTGTGTTTATGTTCACTTTAATGGAAAAAATTGTAGGTACCCTGCAGAATTCCTTCTTTTGTATAAATGTGTACAACTATTATTTAAAGGTTTAATAACAGGGATTTACATTAAAGTTAATATAGTGATAAACTTAGGAAAACAGGTTAGTTTTATTTTTCAAGAAGGTAAGGTAAATCTTTGGACCATTTAATTGAGAAAAACATGGGAAGACTGGGACATTATTTAAACCTTCCCCCTCCCAGAAGAAAGGTACCTTGACATTATATGTAAAGGAAAAGTTGATTTGGGTATTGAGCTATAGATTCTAATTATCTAAATGCTATTATGAGATAAGTTACATGGTAAAATGAAAACAAATCATGCTTAAATATCTCATAAATGTCTCATATGTGTACTTGTGTTTAATGTAATCTCTTATTTAAAGAGAGCCTAATTGAATATTTTTAAAACAAGGTATTAGCAATAAGGGAAAATATAAGCTAAATCAAAATTAAAATGTTTTTCATTAAGTTATATTGATTTAAATAAAATTGCTTTACATTCAAATTACCAATGTAACAGTGAAAGTTTCATAATCTTATCTAATTACAGCAATCAAAAAGTGAAGTTCTGAGTCTGAGAAAATGATATCTTATAAAACACAGCAAACGCTCATAACCTTGAGTTAAAAGTACTCTAATTTATAACTGTATTTAAAACAAAACAAAACCATGATCTAGAAATATTTAATACTGACCTTAAAGAATGAGTAAATACCAGAAGATTTGAATTACGTTATCATTTTGTAAGTTTTGAAAAAGCATTTGATATAATAGCATTCAACAATGATTTTTTAAAAATCTGAAGAAGAATATTGTTCTAAACTTATATAATATATTTGGTAAAAATCTATGGTAAATAATATAGTAAGTGGTGAAATTTTAGAAGCAGTATACTACCAAAATCAAGGGCAAATTTGTGACTGTTAGGTCCAATAACACTCAACATTGTTCTGAAGACCTTGCAATGAGACAATGAATAAGAATCAGAAACAGAATAAAAGAGGTATTTTTTTTGTTTTCAGGTGATATGATTGAAGGTAGAAAAAAAATTAAAAGAAGTTTCAAAAAAAACCTTTGACTAATAACAGAAGAGAGCAAATCTTGTGGAGGCAAGATCAATATTCAAAAATTAATAACTTTTTAGTACATAAGTGGAAACTAATTAGAAAATAGAATAATGACCAAATAAAGGAACCTAAAAATGATGAGTAACACTTTTGTTGAGAAAATTGCAATCATAGTTGAAGGACATAATAGAAGTCCTTACTAATTGTCAAGGTGCATGTTTGCTAATGGGTGATTCAATATTGTAATTAAGTTAATTTTCCACTAATTAAAACAGAAATTTAAGGTAATTCAAATATTCCACACAATTTTATGTGTGACCAAATAAACCAAGTCTAAAACTCATATGGAAGAACAATGTTCCAACAATTGACAGATAAGGTAGTAGATAATAAAAAGAGAAAATTTTCTTTGCCAAATAACATCTATAATAGAAGTATAATAACAAAAACAGTGTTAATGATTAATTTTAAAAAGAACAGCATACTTTTTTCATACAAGGATAGACAAATAATCTAATCAAAAAATAACAAATCCAAAAAAACCTTTACACAGTTGAAACTTGGCACATAACCAACTTAATGATTATCATGTAGAAAAAAGCAGATCGCCACCTCCAAACAAACAAAAAAAATTACTACTGCTTTAAAAATCTAACCATAAAAACTAAAACTTCTAGAAGATATTAGGTTAAAGAAAAATTTCTTAAATAAGACTCAAGGAACACATCCAAAATAGAAAATACTATATTTATCTACATTCAAATTTTAATAAATGCAAGCCATGTTATGGTGAGAGGTTAAAAGAGGGAAGGTATCATAATACATGTATCTGACAAAAGATGACCCTCTTCATCCATTAATTTCTTACAAATCAATAAGTAAATAGAAAATGTCTACATGACCTATAAAAATAAAAATGTTGCCCAGCCTTACTAGTCATCAGCATAATGCCCATTAATATGATGAGATACTATTTTCCATCCATGAGGTTGACAGCACATAAATACCCTTACAATCTCAAGTTTTGTTCAAGATCAAGTAAAAGAGTGAACTCTATATACTGCTATTGGAAATATAAATTAAGCCTCTTTGGGATTGACTTAAATGTATCTAACAATATGAAAATGAACAAAGGTTAAATCTAACAATTCTACTTCCAGGAATACAGAATACTCAGTATATAGAAACTCTTACTCATATACATAGGAGAAATAGATAAGGATTATTGTTAAGGTATTATGTATTTGTAATATTGAAAAATTAGGAATTATTCCAATACCCATTAACAGGAAAATAAATAAATAAATTATTGTGTGTTGATACTAAGAAATACTCTTCAGCCAAGGCATGAGTAAATCTTTTTTTTTTTTTTTTTTTTTTTTTTTTGGACAGGCAGAGTTAGACAGTGAGAGAGAGACAGAGAGAAAGGTCTTCCTTTCCGTTGGTTCACTCCCCAAATGGCCGCTACAGCCGGCGCGTTGTGCCGATCCCAAGCCAGGAGCCAGGTGCTCCCATGGGGTGCAGGGCCC
The DNA here is from genome assembly GCF_051225735.1 of Oryctolagus cuniculus. Taxonomy (NCBI): domain Eukaryota; kingdom Metazoa; phylum Chordata; class Mammalia; order Lagomorpha; family Leporidae; genus Oryctolagus; species Oryctolagus cuniculus. The sequence continues at coordinate 60,100,553 of NC_142869.1, read as the reverse complement.
AAGCACTTGGGCCACCCTCCACTGCTCTCCTGGGCCACAGCAGAGAGCTGGACTGGAAGAGGAGCAACCAGGACAGAATCCGGCACCCCAACCGGGACTAGAACCTGGGGTGCCAGCGCCGCAGGCAGAGGATTAGCCTAGTGAGCGTGGTGCCGGCCAGAGTAAATCTTAATTACTTAAGTAAATCTCATGATATTTGAGAAAATGTTCTTATAGTTTCAAGCTTCTCCAGGGAAGAATTTTCAGATGGAAGAAAGGAAGAAAAGAAGAAGATAGAAAAGGAAGAAGAAGAAAAAAAGGCTGTATTCCTCCCAACAGTGGGCAAGAGTAGGCTGGAATGCAGTGGTACCTCCCTTTCTTTTTTTTTTTTTTTGACAGGCAGAGTGGACAGTGAGAGAGAGAGACAAACAGAAAGGTCTTCCTTTGCCGTTGGTTCACCCTCCAATGGCCACCGCAGCCAGCGCGCTGCGGCCGGCGCACCGCGCTGATCCGAAGGCAGGAGCCAGGTGCTTCTCCTGGTCTCCCATGGGGTACAGGGCCCAAGCACTTGGGCCATCCTCCACTGCACTCCCTAGCCTCCCTTTCTTTATGTGTATTTATTCATTTATTTTCAGCTACTTGAAAGACACCAACAGAGAGAGGGTGGGGAGGGGAATAAAGAGAGATCTTCCACTGATTGGTTTATCCCCCAAATACCCAAATCAGCCAGACTGCACCAGAAGAATGCCGGGAGTCTGGAACTCAACCAGGGTCTCCCTGTGGCAGGGAGTGGCAGGGACTCAAATACTTGAGCCATCATCTGCTGCCTCCCAGGATGCAATAGTAGAAAGTTGGGTTGGAAGCAGAGTAGCCCAGACTTAGAGTGACACTCTGATATGGAATGTGGGCATCTCAGGCTGTGGCTTAACTCACTGCACCACAGTGCCTACTCTGATGGCTGCATTCTAGGGAAAGTATAAGCTCTCTCTTCCATTTCATTCCTCATCCCACCCTTATTTCTCTCCCAAACAAAGCCAAAGTTGAATTTCCACTTCATACTTTTGGTCATTTATCTTATACTGTAAAAGTATTTTCCTTTATCCATGGCTCAAAAAAAAAAAAAAAAAAAGACACATGGAGAAACCTTTACAAATAAAATTTTAAACTCAAAAGTTATACAATATATTATGTGTAAGCATTTTCATGAATTGTAATATTACACAAATTGTAAATTTGTGGAAACATCCCTAGGAAAGCACATATCTTATGGAGGTTCTTTCTGAAGAAAAAGGAAGTAAATTTGATTAGAGTGAAATAAAACTTCGCCTGAATATTTGTTTACAAATAAAAAGATTAGCAAGTCTGTCAAACATTGGTATTAGTTAAATCTATGTATTGGATTTAATACTCTTGTTTGCATGCTTTGGATTATTATGAAAGGATGTTTAAAAACATCTAAAAAATCCCATGTAAATGGAAAACAATATTGGAAATGAAATGAGAGCTGGGTTTTTGGAAAGATCAATAATAACATTACCAAACTTCTAGCAAGACTGATCCAAAAAAGGGGAGAGAAAATAAATTAGAATATCAGAATGAAATCGAGGACAATATCACAAACAATCCAGACAGGAACAAAATAAGACTGAATGCTTTCCCTATTAATGTCAGGAATAAGCTTGGTAGTCCATTTTCATTACTCTTCTTTAACTTATGATTGGAAGCTCTATCCAAAGCAATAGGACAAGGAAAAGAAATTGAAAGTATGCATATCAGAAAGGAAAAAATAAAACTCTCCCTATTTGCAGATGCACTGATTTTCTTTTCTTTATTTCTTTATTTTTTGACAGGCAGAGTTAGACAGTGAGAGAGACAGAGAGAAAGGTCTTCCATTGGTTCACCCCCTTAATGGCTGCTACGGCTGGCGCACTGCGCTGATCCGAAGCTAGGAGCCAGGTGCTTCTTCCTGGTCTCCCATGGGGTGCAGGGCCCAAGCACTTGGGCCATCTTCTACTGCTTTTCCAGGCCTTAGCAGAGAGCTGGACTGGAAGAGGAGCAACCAGGACAGAATCCGACGCCCCAATCGGGACTGGAACCTGGAGTGTAGGCGCCACAGGTGGAGGATTAGCCTAGTGAGCTGCTGGCCCTAGATGCACTGATTTTCTACATAGAAAAATGTTTTTTTAAAAATTGACAAAAAAAAATCAAGGCACTAATAAATGAGTTCATCCAGTTTACAGAATATAAAATAAGCAAACACATGCAAATTATACTTCTTCTATAAACTAGCAATGAACACATGGACAACAAACTTAAAGCATATAACATTTGCCATTATTTGAAGGACAAAATACTTAGACAAAAATCTAACAACTTGTATGGACAGGTGTGTTGAAACTGTATATGTTAGAGAATTAAAGAGGATCTATAGAAAGTAGAGAGACATACCACTTTCATTTATAAAAATATTCAAAAGAGTAAAGGATATAGATTCTTCACAAATCATACCCAAGTCTTAACCAACTAGGAACTTGTTTTGTAAGTATGGATAAGATTATTTTAACAGCTGTATGCAAAAGTAAAGAAAATAGAATAACTAAATCCATTTTTTATGATTTATTTATTTATTTGAAAAGAGTTGCAGAGAGAGGAAGAGAGACAGAGACAGCTTCCATCCACTGGTTCATTCCCTATGTGGCCACAATAGCCAGGTTGAGCCAGGACAGAGCCCAGACCTGGCTTTGTCTGGTTCTCATGTAGGTGCAGGGCCTGTGTACTTGGGCTTTCTTTGGTTGTTTTCCAAGGCACATTATCACAGGGAGCTGGATCAGGAATGTAGTAGCTGGGACACAAACAGCACCCATATGGGATGTCAGCATCACAGGTGGTAGCTTAACTGCTATGCCACAACACCAGCCCAAGTGAAAATGATTTTGAAAAAAGGAATAAAATGAGAGGAATCGGTCTATCTGCTTTCACATATTCTATGTAGCTACAATAATCAATACGGTGTGGTATTGACAGAGATAGACAGATAGATCAATAGAATAGAACAAAGAATCCAGAAATAGATCCGCACAAATATGCCCAACTGAGTTTTGAGAAAGACACAAAAGCAGTTCAATAGAAGAAAGATGGTCTTTTCAACAAATGGTGCTGAAGCATCTGGACTTCCATAAGAAACAAAAAATAACCTCAAACCTGAACTGAAAATGGATCACAACCTAAACTTAAAATGGATCACAAGCTTACAAGAGAAGTGTAAAAGTATAACATTTTTAGGAAAAAAAAGAACATTGAAGAGAATCCTCAGTATCTAGGTCCAGTTGAAGATCTCTTACATTTAACAACAAAGGCACAATTTATAAAAGAAGAAAATTTAGTGAACTGAACTTCATCGGAATGGGAGAGGGAAGAGATGTATAATTTGGGACATGCTCAGGCTGACTTGCCCCAAGTGGTGGAGTTGGAAGCATACCAGGGGATTCCAATTCAATCCCATCAAGGTGGCATGTACCAATGCCATCTCACTGTTCCAGGTGATCAATTTCAGTTCACAGTTGGTCATGGTGGAGGGACTGGGAGTCAAAGGGAGCACATAGACAAGTCTAGTACCTGCTAACGCTAACCGATGGAGTAAATAAAGGGGAGAGTGATCCAACATGGGAAGTGAGATACTCAGCAGACTCATAGAATGGCAGATGTCCTAAATAGCACTCTGGCCTCAGAATCAGCCCTAAAGGCATTCCGATCTGGCTGAAAAGCCCATGAGAGTATTTCAGGCATGGAAAGCCAAGACACTCTGGCAAAAGATCTCTGTGAGTGAGATCCCAGTGGAAAGAACAGGTCATCAAAGAAGGAGGTACCTTTCTCTGAAGGGAGGAGAGAACCTCCACTTTGACTATGACCTTGTCTAAACAAGATAAGAGTCGGAGAACTCAGAGGGCTTCCATAGCCTTGGAAACTCATGACTGGAGCATAGGGAGATTACTGATGCCATAGACAGGAGTGTCAATTGGTAAAGTCAACAACAGGAGTCACTGTGCACTTACTCCTCATGTAGGATCTCTATCCTTAATGTGCTGTACATTGAGATTTAATGCTATAACGAGTATTCAAACAATATATTTCACTTTGTGTTTCTATGGGGATGCAAACTGTTGAAATCCTTACTTAATTCATACTAAACTGATCCTCTGTAAAAAAAAAAAAAAAAAAGAAATTATCAATTCCCAACTTGACTCTCACTGGGATTAAACATGACAATAGGTCTGATCTGATTTCATCATCATTTAAAAAAAATCATCTATTATTTTTCACTTTATGTTTCTGTGTGGGAGCAAACTGTTGAAATCCATACTTAATGTATACTAAGCTGATCTTCTGTATATTAAGATAATCGAAAATGAATCTTGATGTGAATGGAAGGGGAGAGGGAGTGGGAAAGGGGAGGGTTGTGGGTGGGAAGGACGGTGTGGGGGGGAAGCCATTGTAATCCATAAGTCGTACTTTGGAAATTTATCTTCATTAAATAAAAGTTTAAAAAAAAAAACCAGTTAAAAAAATAAATAAATAAAACCTTGTTCTGCAAAATACCTTGTTAACATGAGGAAAAGACAAGCTAAAGACTGGGATTAAGTGTCCGCAAACCATGTATCTGAGCAAGGACTAGCATCTAGAACATATAAAGAAATCTCACAACTCCACAGTAAAAAGAAAAGCCCAATTAGAATATGGGCAAAAGACATGACCAAATATTTCACCAAGAAATATACACAGATGACAAAAGAACATATGATATTCAACATCATTAACCATCAGGGAAAAGCAAATTAAAACCATAATCAATGAGATATGCCTATAAACCTACCCAAATGGCTAAAATAAAAAATAATGACCACACCAAATGTGAATTAGAATGCAGAGAAGCAGAATCACTCATAAATACTGTTGGAAAAGTAAAAATGATACTGTCATTCATGAAAACAGTTTGGCAATCTCTTAAAAATCTATGTGCAACTATGATATAACCCAGTAACTGCATCCCTAGACATTTATTTCAGAGAAATGAAGACTTGAATTCACTAAAAGCTTTCACAAATATTTATATCACCTTTATAATAGCCTCAAACTGGAAACAACATAGATTGTCCTTAAATAGATAGTTAAGCACGCTATGGTATGTCTATACCTTGGAATATTATTTGGCAATAAAAACAATGTAGCAGCCTGGACAAGTTTCTAGATATTCACAGTAAGTGAAAACAGCCAACCCAAAATCTAAAATACTACATGAATCCATTTGGATGATATTTTTGAAATGATAAAGCAGTAGAAATGGAGAACAGGCTAACGGTTGCCAAGAGTTATGGAGGGGTTGGTTGTGGGAGGAAAAAGGTGTGGCTAGACAAGAGTAATAGGAATGACCTTTGTGGTGGTGATTTGTATCATTCACTGTCAGCATCAGCAGCTTGCCTGTGATGTTATGCCATAGCTTAGCAAGATGTTTCCCTAGAGAAAACCTGGGTAAAGGATAGATTACAATGGCCTTTTAAGAATCATTTCTTAACTGTATACATAGCTACAATCATCTCAAAATTTAATTTCAAATAAGACTCAAAATTTCTTATGGAAAGAAAATAGTGTGTATAATCAGTGTGACTATGAATACAGCAAGTAAGACTAGTGAAATTTTATCTCATTTACTATCCTATACTTCATTCTCTATAGGATGTTTAGAAGTCAAATTGCTACTGCTCTTTGGAATCTATCAATAGTTGTGAAAAACAAGACAGTACATATACCAGTGGAAGTCAGAGTTCAATCTGTAGTTGAAATTGTATTCCACTTCCAAATCCAGTCATCTTTGATCTTTTATCCCTGGTTCTAAGAAATGATTTCCCCTACATGTAAATTATCAGAAGAAGGTAAATGATCTTTAAGGAGTCGAGTGCTTACTGTCACAACTAAGTAAAACTTTATTGTTTCTGAGACTTACCCTCTATCACTGAGCAAGGCAATGAATAAGACAATATTCCATGTGAGTGAGACAGACCCTTACTTGTGTGGTTGACACACTGTAACTTCCCTCAACTCAACACAAACAGGGCTGAAGCTCAGGCTGAACTAATCAGCGACCTGTTGTCCCTATTCTGTTGGATGCTGGTAAAGTTACAGAACTACAGATGTTAGAAGTGAAATTCAGAATCATGTGAACATCTTCTCTAATCCAAATACGTGAGTAAACTGGATCCAAAAGGAATGAACTGACAATCCATGGTCAAATTAGGGACAGCAAAGCTTTTCATAAGTTTTTTAAAATGTAAAATTTAAAAAAATCTGATGAAAATTACCCAGGTAATAAGTTTTAACTATCAAGCATGACTACAGAATATTGCCATTTGTAGATGAATATACTAGAACACAGTTTTATTTATTCCTGTTTCTTGCCTTTTCTGGTTTTTTATTTCTTTCCTTCTCTCTGTTTTTTACTTACCACAACTCTTCCTCCTCCTTCCCTTTCTCCCTTTCTTCTTCCTTCCCTTTTCTCTTCTCACTCTTTGCTAATATCTTCAGTGCATACACTTGTGCCTCATGCATATACTCATTAATAAAATAAAAGGACATGCTATGGTAAAAATGGGACACATATTGCACGCTATTGATTAGGACACTTTAAGTTACAAATAATAGAAAAGCCACTCTCAAACTAGCCTAAAGGATGATGAAACTGGTTTTATCAGACAGTAAGAAGTCTAGACATAGGATGGCTCCCAGTTTGGTTGACTAAACAGTGGCAAGAAACCAGGCTCTTCTCATTTTTCACTTCCCCTATACTTGCTGTGCATGCTTTGTCTCTAGCTGAATCCTGTCTTCCTTACAAGGTGTTGCAGTACATATGTAAGTTAAATTCACATAGGATCACGCAGACACTGAGTATCTCTTCTGGCATCTGCTTCATACAATTTAGAAAAACAATTTGCGAAGCAACCCCAGCCAAATGCCTGCCACATCTCATTGATCAGTATTGAATCTAAACCTTTTATTGAGGCACTCAATAAACTCTTATTAAATAAATTCATGGAAATTCCAACAGCTCTGGAATTAGGGCTTTAGAAAATGAAAAATGATCTGCCAGAATCCAAGAACAATATTATGTTATGAAAATGTATTTGAACAAAAAAGCCAGCAAAGAAAAGGATATTATCAGAAGAGATTCTCATCTATTTCACTGCATACAAAGGGACTTGGCTGCTTGGGGATTTGGAAGCTTCTGAGTTGTCATCTTTTCTCTTTTCCTCCAGTTAATATCTTTTTCTGTATCCAATTAGGCACTAATTACATGTCCAAGCATGTAACATGATATCAGGAAAATTTTTAAAATTGAGCATTAAGATTAATAGAATAAATACAAGTTAAACTCGTCTTCTTTTGGGTGTTATGAATAATTTTTTAATTATTAAAGAATAAAATATTCAAATATTTTAGATCAAAATGACAATTATAATAAGAAAACCAAAACCTTGGCAATCATTAGAGGAGGAAAAATGGGAAGAAAATACAGTCTACATAGCAAAGGACCAAAAACATTAGCAAGAAACATTTTAAAAACAGAAAACAGGAGTCAGGTGTAAAAATATACTAAGTTTGAACAACAACGTATAAGGCCAATTTCAACAGACTCTCAAATTGGAGAAGTAAAAATGTATTCTACATGGTTTATAAGCTGCGTGATCATATAATTAATATCATAGCTAGGACACTTTCAAAAATGAAAGGCGGCCACTACCAATAATTACAGAGTGCAGGTGTGAGCCCAGCCACTGGATTGTCCCTGGCTAGCAGGAATATGTCATTACCAACTTAGGAAAGATACACCAAAGGAACACACAAAAAAAAGTTAAACAGAAACTAATTCCTAAGTATTTATCAGACAGATTTTAAAACAAAGGGATTGAAACTTTAGTATCAAACGGGATAGATTTTCAAATGAAGCACTGAATATCAATAATTACTGAGCACTGCCTGTGTGCCTCTCGCTATTCTGGGGACCAGAGGAGCAGTAACAAGCAGAACCAACACAGTCACTGTTCTCAGAGCGTTTATGTTCTCAAACCCAGGAAAGTCAATAACTGGAAGAAAATGAAGAATTCTGTCAAATTATCATTTTAAAAAGTCTCTACCCAAAGTTACAGCTTGAGCAAGACTGAAATACTAAAGACTTTAACAGGAAGTATGGCATGAGCACGGTTAGTCAGCGGAATATAGACCGTAACCACCATTGCTATTCCAGTGCATTCGGGTGAGCGTCCCCGCTGGCACTGAGTGTGTCTAGTAGCATGGATATTAAGAGACACAGCTGCCAAGTCAGACCGCTTGGAGTCAGATTCTGATTGCCGCTACTAACTTTATAAAATCTCTGGCTTATTATTCAAACTCTGTAAACTTAGGTTTAGACATCTAAAAAATAATGACAAGAACAGTTCGTAGACTGTAGTAAGGATTACATGTAATGCAGTCAAAAGAACTAGCATAGTGCCTAGCACATAGAAAAACAGCTTAGTATGTTGTCAGATGCTTTGTTGCCTTGTTGGGGGGAGGGGAGAGGTGAGGTGGTAGAGATGAGACAGGAATCTTCTCTGTCCTTTTGCTCTAATTCATTCTTTTTTATTTTTATTTTATTTATTTATTTATTTTTTGACAGGCAGAGTGGACAGTGAGAGAGAGAGACAGAGAGAAAGGTCTTCCTTTGCCGTTGGTTCACCCTCCAATGGCCGCCGGCCATCAGCACCGCGCTGACCCAATGGCAGGAGCCAGGTACTTATCCTGGTCTCCCGTGGGGTGCAGGGCCCAAGCACTTGGGCCATCCTCCACTGCACTCCCTGGCCACAGCAGAGAGCTGGCCTGGAAGAGGGGCAACGGGGACAGAATCCGGCGCCCCGACCGGGACTAGAACCCGGTGTGCCGGCGCCGCAAAGCGGAGGATTAGCCTAGTGAGCTGCGGCGCCGGCCTTCTAATTCATTCTTACAGCACCACAAATGTTTTACAGTGAAAGCAGATTAAAAAAAAAAAAAAAAAACTGACTCTCAAAAATTCTAAGTAAGTGGCAGGTATCATGGCACAGCAGGATCCGCTGCTGTCTGAAACGCCTGCATCCCATATCAGAGTGCTGGTTTGAGTCCTGACATTGCCTGCTTCCATCCAGCTTTGGACTAATGCATCTTGGGAGGCAGAAGATGATGACTCAAGTGCTTGGGGTGCTACCGCACATGTGGGAGACCCAGATGGAGGACCAGACTCCTGGCTTTTGCCTGATCCAAGCTTGGCTGTTTCAGCCATTTGGGGAGTGAACCAGCAAATGGAATCCCTCTCTCCTACCTCCTTTCCTCCATCCTGCCTTTCAGTGACTGTGCCTTTCAAATAGATAAATAAATATTAAAGTTCTAAGTAAAATACTACTAAATTAAATAAGGCAGGAAATTAAAGAGTAATGTGTCATGATTAAGTATGATTTATGCTAGTAATAGCAAGGTGGTTCAATATGTTGAAAATCTATTAAAGTACTAATGTACTAAATGAGATAAGCTTTAAGACCATTTCTCAATAGTCGCTAAAGAACAATGTTGGTCAATTTTAGAAATAGAAATTTTGTAGCTTATTTGTAAGCAGTCCAAAATCTTTTATCCAAAGTTTCAAATATTGTGAGGTTCTTTTTTTTTTTTTTTTGATAGTTCATTCTTTGACAAAACTGTGCTGCAAAACTCAGTTGAATAAATTGAATAAATAAAGGTTGACAAAAATTGTCTTGAATAATATGACCATGTCTTTACAAAAATTTGAATGAGGAAGTTCATAGACATCTAAAATGTATATCTGAGTGATGGGGCAATGGATATTTTTCCATTAATTTCTTTAATACTTTATTACTTTAGTTGGCTTTTTAAGAGCTAATCAATGTCTCACTGTGAAATGTGAAGAAGTTACTTTACAATTGCCTCTTGTTCACCTCCCCCACCTGCCAATTTTCTAGGCTATATTGTTTTTACTTAGTAATATCTGTAAAGCATTAAGTGCTTATATGGATCTTCAGCTGTAATGACATATTCTGTGTTTATCTAAGGATATGTGACCACAAATGTTGTCCACTTCAGTATCACATGGACCCCAGTCAATGATCTTGGACCCTACCCAAGACTTAATCTGAGGGCTATGGCTGCAATATGTCCAAAACCCAGAAATAACAAGTACATATTTAAAAACATTAGAAGAGATTGCTTTTAATAACAATAAATTTTATCCATCTACTGTTCTATATTGTAGCTATAAACATGGAAAACCAATAAAGAATAATTAAATATGGTGAATGAAAATAATTTACTTTATAATTAAGCTATATGCCCATGATTGATATAATCATTCTTAGACTTTATTCTGGGAGCAGAAGTAATTTAATAAATTACCATCACTATTTTTCCTGACAACTTCTATTTTTTTCTAGCTGATTCTGAGCTGGAAATTTCCTTCAATGTTCACTGGAAGACAACTCGGCTAAGTTGTCAAACTACTTTCTTTCTGTTCAGGATTCTCTGTTGGATTAATATAAACCTAAGGGTTTATATTTTCCAGGAATTCTTTGAAATAATGGCATTTTTTTCTTGGCCTTCTCTGCTATCATGATTTCTTTATAGTAAGAAAATAGATATTTTATATCAATAAGTAGGAATTAGGAGGGAGAAATACATATATGAGTATACTTCAGAAAGCTTATGTTACATGGGTGTTATGAAAAGCTATGTATGGATTTCAAATTTCTCCACCAAAACAAATTTATTCCTTAATTCAATTTTCCATGAATTTTTCAAATTTTCTCATGTTAGATCTATTGTCTTCAGCTTGGATTTTCCATATCTGGTTGCATTGTCATCTTAGTCATCTTTTTTAGATAAATGTTATTTGTAAAATATTTGCATTTCTGCTTTGAAATAAATATAAAAAGTCTGGACATAGTATCCTATCTTCTTAAGGTAATAAAAGATATCAGTCATAAATAAAAAAAACCAGAACACTTAATATTGAAATACTGGAGGCTCAATATCCATCAAAGTCAGAAAAACAATAAATGTAATTCCTATCACCACTATGATTTAATATACTTTCAGAAGTTCTGCCCAAATCAATGAGATGAAAAAAAGAGGAAATAAGAACATCTTATTTGCAAATATTAACCAGCCAAAAAGACCCAAAAAGCTAACCGGAATTCTACTATAATTAACAGAAGAAACATTAACTTGAACAGGTAAAAATCAATATTAATTTATATAGCAACAATAATGAGACAGCAAAATACATAAGCGCTCCTGTTCATTATAACAATGCTAAAATGCATACTATAAACTCAAGAAATATACAACACCCTGATATTCAGACTGAAATTAAGGTAAATTTAATAAATGGAGGAATTTACTATGTTCTTAAAAAGTAAAAATTTTGAAAATGACCATTTATCTTCAAATTTATTTACATTCTAAACAGTTATGTTTAATGCCCCTACAACATTTTCAGGGGGATGAGAAGGGTTGGCTTGTGCTAATTAAAACAATGCTTCACTGACATAAGAATCATTACAATATGCAAATCAAAGCAAGCTCCACTCTATTTAAGAATTTTTAGTATGGTACAGATATAGTAGTTTTTAGGCCTCATCAGTGTATCATTTATTGGAGAACATTGACTTATACCACATTTCAATACGTATTTTTTTATTTTTATTTATTTATTTATTTATTTATTTATTTATTTATTTATTTTGACAGGCAGAGTGGACAGTGAGACAGAGCGAAAGGTTTTCCTTTGCTGTTGGTTCACCCTCCAATGGCCGCCGCGGCTGGTGCGCTGTGGCTGGCGCACCGCGCTGATCCGATGGCAGGAACCAGGTGCTTCTCCTGGTCTCCCATGCGGGTGCAGGGCCCAAGCACTTGGGCCATCCTCCACTGCCTTCCCAGGCCACAGCAGAGAGCTGGACTGAAAGAGGAGCAACTGGGACAGAATCCGGCACCCCCACCGGGACTAAAACCCGGTGTGCAGGTGCTGCAGGTGGAGGATTAGCCTGTTGAGCCGCAGCGCCGGCCTCAATATGTATTATAAGTTAGAATCTAAACTCCATATATTTTTTTCAAATAATACCTCAAAAATAAAAGTATGTATACCAAAAATGGTTTTGCTCTTAAGCAGGAAAGTAATAATACAGTTTAATTAAGCAACAGATTTGAAAACATTTAAAATTTCAAACCCTTGTATTTCAACGTGTTACATAAATAGGCATTCTTGCAAGGGGGCTATACACACTGGCCCCGTCATGGTCTTGTAAAAGGATTTCCAGCGGGGTACCTGTCAAGAATTAAACCTCTGTGTCTTGAATCTTCACACATCCTCCCTGAGGGTAAGCCTGTTCACCACTGTGAGCTAACTGAAGAGCTCAAGTACATCTCTAAAAATCAAGAAGAATTCAAGTTCTGTACACAAATGATGATCATGTAGGGATCCCAGCCATTGTCTGTGACTGGCGCCAGACCTCTGGCTCCCCAAACAAAATCTCCAGATCAGCCACCCAGGGATTTGTTATCTAACTAAGCAGAGGCACTGAGCCAGCATGAAAAAGTTACAGAAGATGGACCCTCTTCTCCTTAACCTCCCATAAAGATTAAGGGATGAAAATCTCTGGAGGGAGAATCAGGATGGCCAGACAGGGAGTTGGGATGGGATAAGAAGCTAAGTACCACCAACACGCAAGCCAAGTACATCCCCCCAATGCCATCAGCTTCCGTGCTGATTCAACTTGGCAGAAGCACTCCCGCTTCTCATCATGCAGCTGAACCTCACCTTACATCAGATGCCGGGCCCCATGGCACCTTTTGGAGATTACTATATGCACCCCAGTCTCACCCCAGATCCTGTCTCCTGTGCATCTTCAATCAGACCCTCCCCTGAGCACCCTACCCTAAAAAAGGATGACCCCAGCTAGGTGGGGGGCAAATCCAGCTCTTGATGTTACCCCCACTCACAGCCCAGTATATATTCTCTTTCTGCCTTTCAATAAGTTCTACCCTTCTGTTCAACTCTTTAAAAAAATTTAGCAATAAATAGCACACTGGGAACAACTAGTTGCCAAAATTTAGTAGATGCGTTATATACAGGCTTCATTCATTAAAAAAAAAAAAAAAACTGATAAAAATAGAAAAGAGGGCATTTGGTGCAGAGGTTAAGACAGGACTTTGGACTCCAGCATCCCATATCAGAGTCCCTGGGTTCAAGTCTCAGTTCTACATCTCATTCCAGCTTCCTGATAATGCTCACCCTGGGAAGCAAATAATTGAGTCCCTGCTGGTTACATGGAAGCCTGGGATTGAGTTCTTAAGTCCTGGTTTCAACCTGGCCCACCCCCCAGCTACTGTGGACCTTTGGAAAGTATACCAGCAGATGAACATTTGTCTTTGTCTCTGTATCTATATTTTTCAAATAAATGAAAAATAAAAACTTTTAAGAAGCTGAAAAGAAAAACAACTGCAGAAAAAATGATTCAAATCTACTTTGAAAATAATCATTTCACTAGCAGTCATAGAAATGGAATAATTTAATGCAACGATTAAGTATGACTTTGCTCACAATGCTAATGATATGTATATTATTGTAGGATAAGAAAAAGACACACCCCAAACTGTGAGAAAATAATTGCAAACCACACATCTAATTTAGTACTCCTATCTAGAATGTATAAAGACCTTTCTAGACTCAATAGTAAAAAAATTTTTTTGATGGACAAAAGATTTAAACAGAGACTTCAACAAACAAGGTAATTTATGACAAAGAACATGAAAATATGCTCAACATGATCAATCATTAGAGAAATGGAAGTTAAAAATCACTATACAATCAATAAAATAATTAAAATTCTAGACTGGTCATAAAAGTGTTGGCAAATCTGTTGGAAAACCAGGTTGCACAAGCACTACTTGTTGGAAAAATTTTGTCAGTTTCTCAAAGTTAAGCATACATCTAAAACATGATCTGACCAAGCCACTCCAGGGTATTTATCCCCACTCCCCCACCCCCCAAAAAAAAAGAAAGATAGAAAGAAAAAGAAAGCATATGCCTAATCTCCAATACAAAAGTGTTAGAAGCATGGCTGTGGGGAGGTGAATGAGGTTAGCACCCTTATAAAGGGCGTAAGGCTGGGTGGAGTCCTGTCTTCCCTTCCTCCACAGTTAGGACACAGCGTTAGACCCCTCCATAAGACGAAGCAATAAAATGCCGTCGTGGAAGAAGAGACTGGCCCCTCAACAGACACCAAACCTGCCAGTTTCTTTTCTTGGCCTTAGTAGCCTCCACAATCTAAGAAATGAACATCTATTTCTTAGAAATGGCAGTCTAAAGTATTTTCTTAAAGCAGCACAAATGGAATGAGAGAGTACATTTGCATGTAAAGATATGTACACAAATGTTCATCATAGCTTTAAAAGAACTCTTATTTCCATTATGAAGTAAATAAAAAAGTTATATCCATACATAGGGATAGTTCTCGCCAATGAATTATAAAAGATGCACTATCAACACATTTAACGACATGGATTAATCTCAACGTAATTTTTCTGAACGAAAGAAGCAGGTTGACACCATGTGTGCTGTGCAATTCTATCTAAAATTCTAGATTATGCAAACTAATGCACAGAGACAGATCTGTGGTTGTCCAGGGATGGGGAAAGGCAAGGAGGAAACAATTACAAAAGGGTGCAAGGAACTACTGGGCATGATGAGTGTGTTCAATAAGGTGGTTGTGGAGATGGTTCCGTGAGTGGACACATGTCAAACGTAGCAACTATCAGCTTTAAATTATGCCATGTGTTTAAGAATAATACCTCAACAGTCAATCAGTGAAGCGACAAAAAGGAAAGTGGAACACAAAATGATCTCTACAGAATTATTTTGTTTTGAAACTATTCTCTCTCTCTCTCTCTCACACACACACACACACACACACGCACATGCACATCTAGAAATGAATGACACTAGAATAAAATACTAAAAAGGTAAAGAATTATTTACCCAAATGGTAAGATTTTGAAAGGTATTTTTAAAAGCTTTCTTCTACTTCTCCGTGTTCCCCAGATTATCTGAAGTTGCCGTTTTGGTCATCTTAAATAATCGTTATTATGGAAACAGCAAAATAAATGATTTAAGTATGTTATCCAACTCCAA
The DNA here is from genome assembly GCF_051225735.1 of Oryctolagus cuniculus. Classification (NCBI taxonomy): domain Eukaryota; kingdom Metazoa; phylum Chordata; class Mammalia; order Lagomorpha; family Leporidae; genus Oryctolagus; species Oryctolagus cuniculus. The sequence continues at coordinate 60,085,321 of NC_142869.1, read as the reverse complement.
ATAGCCACATCCATTACTGTACCAATTTTTACACCTCCACCATCAGCAGCCTTTCCGTGTAAGTGTTAATCAAAACCTTTTGCTTAATATCCACAGAAAGTGATTGTTTGAACAAGGACCATTATGTTCACTTATTCTTTTCATTCGTACTCATTTTGAATTGTGTGTCTACAGGGCATAAAATGTTAGGTAAGGAAGACAAGTTTCCAAAATGTTATAAATTAAAAATTTTCATTGGAACTTCATAAGATGTTCAAAAACAAATAAATATTTGAATTAAAATACATTTTCAGCTATAACAGCTCCTCCTTGCTTACAAGTGCAAACTCCTTTGGCTGGTCTTCAAGAGTGTCAGTGACAGCAGCTTGGCTTATTTCCCACTGCATTTAAAATACACATCCTTCATTGTCCACCCGAGTGAGATGCACATGAACTCAGTTCCAGCTTCTGTGCTTTTGCTCCACTTGTGCCTTCCCCTCCCTCTCTACCTGTCAGTCTGATACCATGTTCATTTGGTCCTTTCTCCCTGACATATTTCTCTCCTTTTTTAAAAAAAAAAATATTTATTTGAAAGAGTTATAGAGACACAGAGAGAGGGAGAAAGACAGAGACAGAGAGAGAGGGAGTCTTATATCTACTGGTTCACTCCCCAAATGGCTGCAATGGCTAGGGGTAGGCCAAACTGAAGCCAGGAGTCAGAAGCTTTTTCCAGATCTCCCACATGGGTGCAGGGGCCCAAGCGGTTGGGCCATCTTCCTCTGCTTTCCCTGGCACAATAGCAGTGAGCTGGATCAGAAGAAGAACATCTGGGTCTCACACCAGCACCCATGTGGGATGCCTGCACTGCAGATGGTTGCTTTACCCTCAACGCTACAATGCCACCCCACGTATTTCTCTTCTTATAGACCAGCTGTTTTCATCCCTTTCTCTAAATATCCCTCCAGTGCTGCTAAACCTATAAATGGCAATAGGTGATAAGACACTCCTGTGTAGGTGGTTGATTCGGGTATGTGGCTGAATTTGGTCAATTTTTGATATCCTAGCAAAATCCCTGGTACAGAGTGAGTGTACAATAGATATTCATTACATTAAATAGTAATTTATAAAAAAATCTCTAATGCATGGGTTTTTTTCTGGATCAGTTTCCTATACAGAAGTACCATTTTCTTGGACTTTTGAAAGGAGCTTAAAATATTGCATTACAAATAGTATGGAAATGAAGCAGTGTAAAAATAGTATCCCATGAAATGTGGCTGCAATGAACAGAGCAAAGGAGGTTACACAGCTTTACCATTTCGCCTTTTATCTGATATATCTTTATAAAATTTTAGAAATTAAGAAGTACTTATTTGGAATACTTATCCCAGGCCATGCAAAATATAATTTTGCTTAAGTAAAATCAAGGACAATATAAATAAAATGTTGTGACTAACAAGGAATGATTTTATGCATTATGCAAAAGGGAACAAAATCATCATATGTGCAATTCACATTATCTTGGTCTGTCATCATTTCTATGTGTTTGCTCTGTTGATTTTGCTCTTGTCATTTTATTCAATCAATGCATTGTGCTATTGCGTTTTGCTCATCATGTAGCACAGGATTGATTCAGATTTAAAATTAAAAGATTTACTTTTCATTTTATAGATAACCCAATTACCAGTTACTCACAAAAAGCTATAATACTATACAATTCAAGTATATATGTTGAATAAGATAGTATGTGTTACTTTCAATAACAAAATATTTTTATCACCTTAATAGCTTACAGTCATTATTTTCCTCTTTACTACTTTAGCTTTATAAGCTAGCATAATGTGAATAAATATTATATTAGTTTGGACCCCTTTGTCAGCAATATTATAAGATCCGATTTTGGGGACAGAGTTCTTCAGGTCAAATGGGAGGGTCACCATCTGAACATTACTAAAAATGCATCTTCATCTCCAGAAGTTAAATGCTTAGCAAACACAAAATCCTAGTTGCCAAGATAACTGACTTTACTTTGTCTAAGATGTCTTGGTTACTTTCAGTGATCTAAGTTAAATGCTTATTTGTTTAAAACTGACTCCAAACATCACATTAAATTCTTCTGCCTTATTAACTACAGAAGTCTTATTGCTTCTCAGAGCAATACTGCCACTAAAAAATCCATCTTATTAAGACTTGAGTCCTTCTCCTACCAAAATCTTTCATTTATTCATATAGCAGATATGTATTCGTGCCTACTGCTTTCTAAGCACTATGCTATAAAAGAAAGGTGCCAGTATTCCAGAAATCAAATCCTGTGGGAGAGAGATGTAAGCAGAAAATTATAACACAATGTTGTACGTGTAATTCACTATTCAATACGAAGTATACACATCAGGTGTGCCTGATATTGAGGTGCAATCTAGTAGTAACCTTGTAAGTAAGCAGATATTTATAAAGTACATAACCTAGAGAGTTATGTAAATAGAAGACAAAATTGGTAGTTATCAATAGCTGTAATAATTCCCTCCCACTCACACCCCTCCCATCTCCCACTCCTTCTCCCATTCCATTCACATCAAGATTCATTTTCAATTATCTTTATATACAGAAGATCAATTCAGTATATATTAAGTAAAGATTTCATCAGTTTGCACCCACACAGAAACACAAAGTATAAAATACTGTTTCAGTACTAGTTATAGCATTACTTCACATTGGACAACACACTGAGGACAGATCCCACATGAGAAGTAAGTACACAGTGGACTGGTTCTGTTTTAATCACTTCTTATTTTATCTTATCCTCACCCTACTTGTATTTATCATTATCTTGCAAATGAGATACTAAGTAATCTTCTCAAAGTCACTAGAATGCCAACCCAAGCAAGATGGCTCAAGACTTGTGTTTCTGGCCTGGCATTGTGGTGTAGCAGGTTAGGTTGACACCTGTGATACCATCTTATAGAGGAACACTGGTCCAGGACTCTGATGTCAGCATCCCATATATAAGCACTAGTTCAAATCCAGCTGCTTTGCTTCTGTCCCAGCTCCCTGTTAATGTGCTTGGAAAAGCAATGGAAGATGGGCCAAGTACTTGGGCCCTGCCACCTATATGGGAGACCTAGATGGAGTTTTAGGTTTCTGCTTCAGCCTACCTTAGACTCAGTTTTTGTAGTCATTTGGGGAATTTTCCAACAGGTGGAAGATTCTCTCTCTCCCTCTCTCTCTCTCTATCTCTCTCTCCCCCACTATCTCTCTCTCTGTCTTTCAGATAAACACCTCTTTAACCAAAAAAGCCTTGTGTTTTTAAACACTATTTTAGGCTGCCTCTCACATTAGGTGGGGTGAGTCTACTGATATAGAAAATTTGAAGAAAGAAATAGCTCCAGTGGAAAAAATGACAATCTGAAGTATTTAGAGAATATCCCCTTGATAGATAACTTTGCCAGGATGTGAGACTTAAATTTAAGGAGACCTGGGCTACTGATAGAGATTTGGGAGTTGCCAACCTAAAGGTATTAGAGAAAGTCTACTGAGTAGGTGGGCTTACTTAATGGTTCCAAATACTAATCTATATCTATTTCCGATTCAAGTTGAAGGTGATAGTAGGTCCTTGCCAAGTAGAGCAATATGGATTAGTGAACATGCCCAAATTCAGTCTTTTCCTTCAATCTAATTATAGTGACCAGAGAAGGTACAAAATGAACAAATTGCCATTAGAACCTAGCTAAGAATTAAGGTCAAATAAACCCCATTAACTCTACACATCCAAAACTTGGCAATTCACAGAAGAAATAACTATCCACACAGGAGACCAAGTTTTACCTACTCAATTATAAGCCAAGAACCTAGGGTGAAGTGGCTGTTCAAATTGCTTGCCATTTAAAGAGAGGAATGCAATAGGCCTAGGCAATGGCCAGTTCAGGAAAGACTTGTTAATACTGATAAGTAACCTCATATATGAACATACTGAGTGATATTTGTATACTTGGCAAGAGTGTGGAGCTAAATTAGTGATAGGACAACTGAAAATTGAATAAATACAATTATTAACCTCGTAGAAAATGGAGTTGTAATACAATAAAAGTAATCACAGCATATCATATATCCCAGCTCTTACAGACCTAATAGGATAAATAATGCATGTTGTAAAACGATAATTCTTACATATTCATAATGATGGTATGAGGATGGAAAATTGTGGGTCAGGGGAAGGGTAGACAGGGATACTGGACAGAAGGGTAAAAGACAGCTAATTTTTTTTTTATCTTCCAAATGCCAAGTCAATAGACAATGCCTGAAAAATCTATCATGTTTGGAGAAACAGGTATAAGTACTAAATTCTCACTTAAAATTGAGAGTCCTGGTTTCTAGTAACAAAGGAGGAAAGGTCAGGAACTACTATTTTCATGACAGTTTGCGGCACCATAGAACTCTACAGAACTACCTGTACAGGTCATCTTTATTTCTAAAGCTAAGTGATATGTAAACTTGCAAGGAAAAAGCTAAAGGAAAGTCATAAGTAGCAGCATTTGCATTGGCAAAAACTGAAATAATGAACTCCTAGAAGATGGGGTTGAAAAATTCTACCAGAGGCACACACTTCCAATATCCATAAAGAGGTTGTTTCAAGAGAAAAAATAAGTACAAAAAAAGTTGAGTGAATTCTAAGTATGACAAAAATGAGAGATAAGTGTCCCTTACCCTGGCTCATTATAGTGAAATTTAAGATAATGGAAGACAAAGAAAATTCCTGAAAGCTTTCAAAGAGAAAGACAACCTGAAAAAGGAATGTAATCAGATTGACATCTGATTCCCCAGAAATGCTCTGAAAATAAAAGCTAATACAGGAATATTTTCAAAATATGCAAAGAAGAGATCCCTGAGTTTAGAATACTGCATTTTCTTAGGCTGTCATTTAAATGTAAGCATGAAAGAAAGGCATTCTTATGCATTCAAAGCCTCCAAAGTTTTATATTAAAGAGATCTTCTGAAAATATTTTTAAGGAAAAATTACCATATAATGGAGCACTACTAGGAACACAAAAAAATAGTAAACAAATAACTTTGTAAAGTTATTGTGCTATAAAAGAGCAAAGAACAAAATTATAATTAAAGAAAAAGCCAAGAAAGAAAGAAAATAAAGGCCCAAAAGAGACTGGAAGGAAGGAGAGAGGAGAGGGAATGGAAATCCATTTCAAGACAAAAACAAACTTTTAGGACTTGAATTCTACCTACTCAGTAGCAGAATCAAAGACAGGTGTAAAGGTACAAAATGTTTATCTTATTTTGTTAAGTTCATAAAGCTGGCAAGAAAAACGAACTTCATATGGGCCTTGAGATGTTAGTGATCATAATACAAAAAAGAGGAAAGATAAATATACAACATTTTAAACAGTGAGAGAAAAGTTGATTTATCCAATGCAAAGCAAGAAGGAATAAAAATCCAAAAATGTGTTTAAAAATGTAAAATAAAGTAGAATTTTTAATGTTCTAATATAGAAACAAAATGCTTGCTGGCATTGTGGAGTTGTGGTGCAGTAGATTAAACCGGTCTCATGAGACGGGCAGCCCATATCGGAGTGCCAGTTCAAGTCCTGACTGTTCTTCTGACCCAGCTCCCTGCTAATGTTTCTGGGAAGGCAGCTGATGATGGCCCAAGACCTTGGAAGCCGTGCCACCCATGTGGAGTTCTTGGTCCTGGCTTTGGCCTGGCCCAGCCTGAACCCTGAAGGCCATTTGGGGAGTGAACCAGCAGCTGGAAGAATTCTCTCTTCCTTTCTCTGTTACTATACCTGTCAAATAAATCTTAAGAAAAAAAAAAAGAAACAAATATAATTTATAAATAAATTCAAATCCACAACAAAAAGGCAGAGACAATCACATAGGATTTAAAAAGCGATATCCAACAAAATATCAGAAGAATGCAAAACAAATTCTATAGTGTCTTTCTAAATAGCAAATTAAAATTATAGTATTTTCAATAACACATGTTCTACAATATATCATAATTAACACAATTCACAGGAGTTTTTGAAAAGCTTGCAAAATTCTATTGACAGACATAAATAATCCAAATAAAGGAAAAATCAGATATTCACTGCCTGTGTAAAGAATGACCTAATATTATTAAGATATCTGTTCTCCACAAATTATATGTAAAAGCACACAATCCAGCTTGATTTCTCTTAGGGATACACAGCATGCTCTTATGGTTTAAAAATAACAGATCCAGGGCTGACACTATGGAGTAGCAGGTAACACTGCCGCCTACAGCGCCAGCATCCCATATGGGCATCAATTCAAGTCCCAGCTGCTCCACTGCCTATCCAGCTCTCTGCTATGGACTGGGGAAGCAGTAGAACATGGCCCAAGTCCTTGGGCCTCTGCACCTCTGTGGGAAGACCCAGAGGAAGCTCCTGGGTCCTGGCTTCAGATCAGCGCAGCTCCAGCTGTTGAGGCCAATTGGAGAGTGAACCAGCGGATGGAAGACCTCTCTCTCTCTGCCTCTCCTTCTCTCTCTGTGTAAAAATAATAAATCCATAAATAACTGTTAAGTTTCTTTATAAATGAGAAAAATTGATTAGAGTGAATTAGCATCAAGCCTACAAACACAATAAAAGTCTTAACAGACAACAAAAGAATAAAACTTTTAAATAAAAACATATGTATTGGATTTCAACACATTAAAAGGTGCTAATTTGTTCAAAAATGAAAATCCTAGGCAAAAGTAATAATGACAATATTTGCAACATCTAAAGTTGACAAGAAAATGATATATGGTGGTATTAGGAGTAACTACTTCAAGAAAGTAAGAAAAAGGCACTACTTCAAGAAAAAGAAGAAATCCAGAATTGATAACCTGGGATGTAAGAAAAGAGGAAGCCCAAATGTTAAATAATTACATTAAAAATACTTAATTTCATTTGTAATGAAAATAAAGTAAAGCAAAACGGTGACATGCCATATTAAACTCTAAAGGTTGGGGGGAAAAAGAAAAAACAGAAAACTGTGCTGAGTGTGTTTAAGAGATGCTGTTGGGTTCAGATGATGGTCTTTGTTGTGTGTAGGAGTCTAGGGAGCAGTGTGGCTGTGCTTAGTGCCATTAAGGGAAAGTTTCATCTATGTGATGCTCCCTAACCTGCCATGGGAATTCCCTCTCCAAAGAAATTCTCAGCTGGGGACGTCCACTGGGAGACGGCAGGGATAAAGCTGGAGCGCACATACTATAGAATGGTATACTGCGTTAGAAGAAGTAACATTTGTTAAGAAACAAGAATTCTTAAGATCTGTCCTACGAACAAAGATGTATCAAAATATAGTGTGGGCCGACGCCGTGGCTCAATAGGCTAATCCTCTGCCTGCGGCACTGGCACCCTGGGTCTAGTCCTGGTTGGGGCGCTGGATTCTGTCCCGGTTGCCCCTCTTCCAGGCCAGCTCTCTGCTGTGGCCCAGGAGTGCAGTGGAGGATGGCCCAGGTGCTTGGGCCCTGCACCCCATGGGAGACCAGGAGAAGCACTTGGCTCCTGGCTTTGGATCAGGGCAGTGCTGGCCGCAGCATGCCGGCCGTGGCGTCTCTCTCACTGTCCACTCTGCCTGTCAAAAAAAAAAAAATAGTGTGGAAAGGGTAAACAAAATAAGACTATGATGAAACAGCTTTTATGCAAATTAAGACTGCATGTAAAATATTACATAGATGTTGCATGCTAAATTGTCCATAGAAAAGAACAATAGAGGGACGATAGTGGAATAGGACTAGCATTTCCTCACAAAGCAAGGGAGGGGTTTTGAAGAGACTAACATTGATACTGTGCCATGAACTCCAAAGATGAGCTGCTCACCAGCGCTGAGGAGGAAAGGAAGGAAGAAGGGAAGATGGGGCAGGAAAGGGCAGAGGAATGGAACGAGGGAGGGGGAACACAAACTGCAGACTGTAAAGGCAGACTTTCTGTCTGTCACTCGGCCTCTCAAATAAATAAATAAAACTTTCAAAAAGAAAAAAGGCAGCCCAGAGGGGACACCTGACGCAGTGGTTAAGACGCTGTTGAAACACTGACATTCCGGGCTGGCGTGCATCGGTTTGAGGCCTGCCTCTGCTTTTGATTCCAGATTCTGGCTAACATGCACCCTGGGAGGCAGCAGGTCCTATTTCAAATGCTTTAGTCTCTGTCACCTATGTGGGAGACAAGAATTGGATTTGTGGATCCTGGTTTCAGCCTAACACAGCCCTGGCTGTTGCAAGCATTTGGGGAGTGAATCAGCTGATGGAATATCTCCATCTGTCCCTTTCTTAAAAATAAATTTTAAAAAATAAACTTTAAAAACAGTCTTGGAAATATTTGTCACTTTCTAACTCAGTTGATCTGGTTATTTTCAGGTTATGGCATGATTAGTATGAGTTAATCACCTTTCTCTCTTAAAGCTGTGGAGTTCCCAGAATATTCAAATGTCTGTCACACTGTGGTCTGTATAGACCATCCTTTGTTGACACAAAAACTAGGCAATGGCTTTATAAGAGACTGAGTCATTTCCTTCACAAGCTCTGTGACACAGGGATTACTATGTGTGAGAAAACTGGGGTTCTTGAGGCAGACATATTAGTAGGACCCCAAAAGCAATTAAATCCTGGACAATTTAAGTGGTAGAATCCCTGACTTTTGAGAGCACTACCATAGCTCCACCACAATAGTACGCAAGGCAGTCATTTTCTAAAATATGCTTTTGTTCAAAACCCTAATTCCTATTCCTTTAAGAAGCCTTCTTTCTGGATTAGTGTAAAATGTTGCCAACAGCCTTAATATAATAAGTTGCATTTAATAATCATTACTGCAAAGTTATGATTTGATAATTGGGGTTTTAGATTTCAGAACATGCGGGATTCTCAGTCTCAGACAGAAGCAGGAATGGAGTGTTTACAACAATGAATGGAGACTGGAATTCCAGAAAGCAGAGGAATTTTCTGAAAGTGAAAGCCAGCAAGGTAAACATTTACAAAGATGGTAAATGCAGTGAGAATATAGGAAAATATAAGCATTAAGACATAAAAATAGAATAGGGAAATGAAAAATTAATAAAATATTTGCTCAAGTAAACGTTGTACTCATTTCATTCAACAACATTCATTGATTGCCTACTTTGTGACTGGCTCCATGGGAACAGAATTGTGAATAAAACATTACCTTGGAACTAAGAGTCCTGTGTAGAAGACAGGTTAAAAAATAATGAAGATTCAATGTGGTAAATGCAGTATTAAGGGAATAAAAATACTGTGGGAAAACAATGGAGAGAGTAATTAATTCTCACCACAGGGATTGTGAAAGGATTCACAGAAAGGCATTTGACCCCTAATCAAAAGCTAAAGAGCAAAGATTATTTGAGGATAATCACTGAGAAAATAATATATTCTCAGAGTTTATTGCCATTTTACAGTTACTAAAGATACTTCGTTTTAGAATGACCTCTGGCTGGTATGAATATTAAAATTATTTCTTAAAAATGATTGTGCACTAACCTCATTTTGTCTGACTCTTTCAATGAAAATTCAATTTTGAAAGATGACTTTTTGTATGTATTCTTAGGATGTTTGGCCAAATATTCTCCTTAAATTTGCCTAGAAATCACATCTATTAAGGATTAGAAAATTTATTTCACTAAAATAAAATTGGCTTTATTTGAATTGAACAACTCGAAGTCATCATTCCAGTCAATCCAGCCAAATTATAATTACTGTAACTTCACTATAAAATGCATTACATCACAGTATTGGTTCAATTTGACTTTGAAGATAATACAGCAACTGATAAAAGATAAAGAAGATACCATATAGGTAAACTCCTAGCACAGTGCTTGCCAGGCCATATTTTCTGATTAACCAAATAAATCATAATATACCAACATGAACAATCTGATCACTTTAAATGAATTTACTAAATTAATTCAGAATGACACCTATATAACTACTTACCAAAATGAATTGATTATTTGTCTAGATAACTCAAATATCTCAGATACTGTCATCAAAACAAATTTCCATGCAGATGAAGATTTAGTCTTTGTCATCACATAGAAAATAATCACTGATAATAATGAACATAAATAGAGTCCCATGAGATAGACTCTAGTGCATTTTTGAATAACAGCACTCATTAATTTTCTAGTCCTCATCCGTATTTTACTGGTATAAAACACTTTTGAGTTTTTATTAGCCAACATAAATGGAAATGAATACTAGTAGATAAAGTGCTGAATTATTCCCACAATGAGATCAAAAACAAAAAAATACACAAGAGCTTTTGTAAACACAAAGCTAACACAAAACAAATTATAATACACATGGAAGGTGTAAGATGCTAACATCTCCCTTTGTATAATACAATGCCTGTTTTCATTTTGAGGAGACTTTATGACAACTTCAGAGCTCCTTTTGAAATCAAAACCTAAGTGCTTCAACCTGAACTTAAGTGCTCAGAGTTCTCTTTAGAGCTACAAAATTGAGTCCTGAACTGTCCTTTGTTTCCAAATTATATTTTGGTTTCCCAGAAGACAAAGTGTAAAAGGGGAAAATAAAGCCATTTTCCAGAAACCACAGCAGTCGACAGGGTTTCATTTACTGTGGTTTAAAGTGAAATGTCCCTGAAAAGATAACACAAGTGACTTGCAGGGAGGACAGAAGGACCGATGCTGGCCAACAGGAGGGCCCTGAATGCCACCCTCAGCTGAAATCGCTCCTTCAGAAAGCAGAAATGCAGCATAGAAACACATGTTTGGTGACAGGGACCACGTTTGCTTTGAGATGTCAGCAGTGAAGGCTTATTTCTACATGGATTTCAAAGCTATCTCATTTATAATAGGTATTTATATGTCTATTTCATGTAATCATTGTTCAAGGACAAGTGAAGGAAGGAGGATTTTTACCTGTCACTCTGTCAAAGATCAGGTATACGACCTACCCAGAACAGGTCAGCCAAACCTCTTCTTGCCACGTTAGCAGCCTTCTCATAGATGCAGCTTAATGCTTGTGGAGCAAGCAGCAGATTCAACTGGCTGTTGCAAGAAAAAATGAACATTTTGTAGACTTGGGGGTGATAATTCTGAAAAATAATGTGTGAGACCCAAAGGAACTCTGGAAGTTGGGTGCTGTGAGTATTCTCATTGGGACATGAACATCACACAACGATTGGATCCCGCTTCCTGCCGCATGCCACACCTTAGTTCAAGTCCCTACCATGACGAGTGAGTTCCATTTGCCAAGGGATAGAGGGAGTGAGGGATTTTCCTACTCAGCTTTCCTAACAGAAATGTGGCACTGCAGGGTCCCATCTATGTCCAATGTGGTCTTTCCAAAAAGGAAAGTGAGTGTTAGATGTTGAACAGAGACCAAAAGAAGGCATTGCCAATTGTTGTTCCTTCTCTAAAAGATACAGAATACATAGAGCAAAACACATGAAAGCTGTCTGTTTTCAGACCACCATACTATCTCCCGGAGAATTCTACTCTCAGATGCATTTTGGAGCCTACTGAATGACTGTACTCCACTTGAATGTCACTGAAGAAAGACACTCCTCAAAACATCAATCAACTAGAATTTCAACACAACCTTAAACATATTTATACATATTTTTATAAATGAAGGAAAAATTAACAGATTTTTTAAAACAGGGTATCTGTAAACCTGGAAAGGTAGAGAATGACTGAGTATGGTACCTTATTTTACAAAAAATATGTGTCAATGAGAGAAATCTGATTTGTAGACAAAAAGGAATGGCAACAAGGAAAGGTTAAACACAGACCAAATACATTGTAATAGATAAAATACTGGGCGACATTGTCTCATACAGATAAAATAAGAAAATAGTAGAGCTAGAGTCATTTGGAATTAGATATTTTAAAAAATCAACCTATAGAAATAATTTTCAAACATTTTCCTTTTCCTCTAGTTGCTCCTTAAGGCTACTTAATATGCCTAAGTTTGAAAATCCTAGCCTCTCATCTGTCTAATCTATAAAATGGTAAAAATAATCTTTTATTGAGTTGAAGTGAAGATTAAATAAGACATCACAAAGAAAGCATTTTAGATAATGCTTGACATATTTTAATTGCCCAATAAATGTGAGTAACAGTTATTATTACCTTAGTAAGGTCTCCAAATTCAATGGAATTCAGTACATGGAAAATTGCAGCATTTTTCAAAATTGTTAGAACTCAACCCTTCCTAATTGCTTGTCAGATGCTGATGAAAATTATTTTAGAGTATATGTTTTGCTATCTTTCTATCCCCATGCCAAAAAGCTCTGGTTATATAGAGTTTCATCAGTTACTTCAAAGTGTCTGCCTTGGCCAGATGTTCTGATCCAGTTCCAAGTTTAACATATTTTGGTTTAATGTGTTGAGTTTAATATTTTTAAAAAGTAATTGGACTTGACCTGTACCTAACATTATTTATTATTCCAAATCATTTGAATCTCATCCAATTTCAAAACCCCATCTGCAAAATGCTGACCAGAGGACCAAAAAAAATATTTATGAAATCATTCCTTCATGCATTTTCTCCTATCTGAGTTCTTATCCTCATACCTTATGTTAGGTAGAACACATTATCAACCCGATGATTGCTGACATTGTTATCAAATATTTTTCAGGATAGAAAATAAATGCTTTTATACTAACAAAATAAAGCTTAAACAGTTTTAAGGATGCTTTCTTATAAAAGATGAAAAGTCTCATTACTTGAACTCACAACAGATGATCCTGGTTATTAAAGTCAAATATAGAACAAACCCATGAGCATTAATTGCCAGCGGAAATTCTGTAATTATTGTACTTTCCAACCCACTGGTGCTCATCCCCGGCTTACATTTAGTGTTATTCTGTATGTTCCACCTAATATTTCAACTGTTTCCTATGAGGAGGTTATTTTTAAGCAATATTTCTTATCAAAAACACTTTTAATCAGTACCACTAGACTTGAGAAATACTCATAAGTAATTTTTACCTGTGTATAGTGAAAGAAAATTGCAAAATCCCAGAATATGGAGTTAAATGGGAACTTGAAAATCTTCTAGCTCAACCTTCTACCCAAAACCGAAAATCTCTGTGCAAACACTTAGAATTCACTATATGACTCATTTCGTTTCTAAATATCTTTACTATTGGAATTGTTGGATTTAATTAGGCTCAATCCACCTTCCTAAACTTCTAGATCTGCTTTGTAAGTGCTTTCACAAAATATATCTAACCCTTCTCCTAAATGACATTTCAAAAACTGTGAAGATGGTGATTATAACATCCTTCCTGCTCCAAAATTTTGATCCGTGTTGGAAGTATGGAATTTATTATCTGTAAGTGAAATTACACTCAGTCTGCATCCCTTAGGCTAAATATTTGCAGCCCCTTTTAGTTGGCAGGGTTTCATTCAGAAGTAAGAGGTTATCCTTGACCTCCCACTTAAGAAGTGGGGGTAGGGAAATCAAACACATTTGGGTTAACTAGATTCCTCTTTGATTTTCAAGATTCAGCAATGCTGGGGCCTGCACTAAGTTGAGTGGTATCCTCGCAAATAATATGTCTACCTCCTAACCCCTGAAACTTGTGAATGTGACCTTCTGTGGAGGAGAAAAATAGTCTTTGAATATGTAATTAAGAAACATGAGTTCAAATCAGCCAGGAATTAGGGTGGACCTAAATCCAGTGACAACTATCCTTCCAAGAGACACACAAAGGGACACACGAGCTAAGAGGAGACACAGAGAAGGCCATGTGAAGAAGAAATAGAAAAAAGTGCAGTTACCCAGCCACAAACCAAGGAACACCTGGTGCAGTCAAAATCTGGGAGAGGCCAGGAATGACTTTCCCATGGAGTATTCAGAGGCAGCACAACTTGATTTTGGAGTTCTGGGCTCCAGAACTATAAGAGAATAAATTTATGTTATTACAGGTGACCTAGTTTGTGGAAGCTTAGTATGGCGGCCCTAGAAAAATGACATAGAGCTCCGTACCATTCTGCATACCTAAATCTATTAGAGGAGCCACTGGGTGATAAACTGTTGTCTCTTTGTTGCAGAATAAATTTACCTTCACTTCTCCTTCATTGTCATCTGAAATTAATGTGTCACTGATTTGTAATCTCACTTTTAAAGCTTACTATGGGAAAATATTCAAGAGACAACCCCGCCCTCAAGATAGTGACCAAAACAAATTGGCCAGCAAAATCATAGGTGCAAGCTCTTCACACCATACTTTGCTAAACACTCTTGAGTTGACGATACATGAGAACATCTATGGTAAAATCAGCATCAGCGTCACATGGGAAGCTCCCTTGTTTCCTCTACTTTAAAATATCCTATGCTTTTATTCTTAATGATTTGAAAGACAGAGAAACAGAGAGAGGAGAGAGAGATCTGACTTTCACTAATTTACATCCCAAATACTCACAAAAGCCAGGGCTGGGCCAGGCAAAAGCCAGGTGCTTTGAACTCAATCTGACTCTCCCACTTATCTGGCAGGGAACCAAATACTTGAGTCATCACCTGCTCCTTTCTAGAATGTGCATTGGCATGAAGCTGTGGAATCACAAGTAGATTCAAAACTCAAGCCTATGCTTTCGGATGTGGGGTGGAGGCATCCTAAGGAGTGTTCCAACCACTGTACTAAATGTGTATCCCTTTCTTTCTTCTCTGATGTTTTTGCCATTTGTCATGAAAAAGGGGATAGTAGAGAACATAATTGTATAATGTCAAAGGAGAAAAAATTACATACCTACAGACATACACCCATATTATATATACAATTTTATGGTCACTTGTACTGTATTTGCTAGGGCTGCTACAATAAAATACCATGAACTCAGCAACTTAAACAACACAAATGAAGAGTTTCACACTTGTAGAGGTAAGAAGTCCAAGACCAAGGTGCAGCAAGGTTAGTTCCTTCAAAGGCTGTGGGAGAAAATTTGTTCCGTGCCTCTCCCAGCTTTGGAGGCTTTGCTGGCAATCTCTGGCACTCCTTAGCATGCAGAAGCATCACCTCAAATCTCTACCTTCATCTTCACATGGCACTCAACTTCTTTGAGTGTCTCCAAATTATACACTTTTATAAGTGGATTAGAGGTTCTCCCAACTCCAGTATAAGCTCATGTTAACTAATTACAGCTATAATGACCCTATTCCAAATCAGGTTACATTCTGTAGTACTGAGTTAGAACTTCACCCTGTGAGTTTGAAGGAGGTCACAATTCAGCTCCCAAAATTAGTTTCCTTGAGATACTTATCATGTGCTCAGAACCGTGCCATTGCCTTAGACAGTAGAAAATTTGTATTATTTCTACTTTTAAAGAATTATCTTGAATGCATAAAACAATTACTGAAAAATAAGATTTGTTAAGTTGTATGATATGGACTTTAGGTTCTAAAAGTATTCTGATAAGGACAAAATATATTTTTGAAAAATATATCATAGCTAAAAGTTACTTCAAATAGATATTAGAGAGAGCAGGGTTTTCAAGAGGTATTTGCATACTCCTGTTCATTGCACCATTATTGATAATATCCAAGAGATAGCAAAAACCCAAATGTCTATTAACAGATGAATGGATAAACATATATATATATATACACACACACACACACATGCCTCAAAAAGGAAGTAAATAATGTCAAATGCTAAAACATGAATGAAATTTGAGGTTGTTATATTAAGGAAAACAAGCCAGCCAGAAAAATATAAATTTTGTGGGATACTACTTATACGAGCTATCTAAAGTGGTGAAATTCATAGAGATACGAGTGAATGCTTATCAGGGGATGTGAGGAGTGTGAAAAGAGGAGTTGTTTAATGTGTAGGGTTTCAGTTTTATAGGATGAGATAGTTTGACAGATCTGTTTCTCAACACTATGCATACTCAACACTATGCATTCAATCATTAAGATGAATTTTATTACGTGTTTTTAACCAAAACCATAAAATAACTAAAGCAAAGAGCTGAATATAAATGAGATTGAAGAATGGATCATACACAGCTGAAGAAAAAGTTTGCTGGAATATATGAGAAAAACATGAAAAACCAACAAAAGCACAAGGTTCAGAGTAATCAAATGAGACGTGAAATAGTTTAAGAAGGAGTATTTGATAATGCCACAAAAGCTATTGAAACAAAAAACCATAGTTAGGACCCTAGAAATAAATCTGTCAAAAGCCAAAAACAGAACTTGGAGCGTTGCAGACAAAAAAGAAAAAGAAAAAAAGAACTTTCAAAAGGGCAGCAAGTTCTGACCAATTTCTCATTAAAAAGATTGGAAGCCCAGAAATTCAGGGCTCATAAAAAAATACAAAATAACACAGAGCTGAACTAAAATTGTTATCATTCGAGAATGAAAAAGTAAAACATTAAATAATAGCAAACATGAATTTTTAAAAGGACAGTCATAATAGGATATATTTCATTGTATATAAATCATACAGCTATATAATAATGGCTTTGACAATTAAACCAGAAGCTTGTACTCAGAAAGCATGTCAACTGTGAACTTCATGATAACCGTATGTGCCTACTAAGTGGAAAGCATATGTTGTTAAGGACAATATAACTTATTTTTAAAATTTCATTTATTGATTTTCATTTTATTTGAAAGGCAGAAAGAGACTTTCTAAATGCCAGCAACAGCAAGGGCATAGGAGATATAGAAGAGACATTTATTTCTGTTTTTATGAAATGGAAGAAAGATTGTTTACTAAATAGAATTTGGAGGGAGAGAGGAGTTAAAACAGGTAGATTGTGTGTGCTTGTGGTTGGAGACAGAGGAACCTTCTGGGGACAGAGAGAAATGTGATTGTTATCAACATGCTGGTAGCTTAGTTCCTTTTTTCCTTTTGTTAAGGATTTATTTATTAATTTGAAAGAGGTACAGAGAAACAGGGAGAGAGAGAGAAAGAGAGAGAGATTCCACCCACTGATTCACTCTCCAGATGGCCACAATCCCCAGGGCTGAGCCAGGCAGAAGCCCGGAGCCAGGAGCTTCTTCCGGGTCTCCCCACATGGGTGGCAGAGGCCCAAACACTTCTGCTGCTTTTCCCAGGCTCATTAGCAAGGAGCTGTATTGGAAGTGGAGCAGCTGGCACACAAACCGATACCCATATGGGATGCTGGTGTAGCAGGTGACAGCTTTACTCACTACGCCACAGTGCTGGCCTCTAGTTTTGTTTTGTTTTAAAGATTTATTTATTTGAAAGTCATTTACAGAGAGACAGGGAGACAGAGGGAGAGGTAGCTTAACTCCCTGTAAAACAGACCAGTGATATTTGCTGGAAAAGGAGTCCTGAGCTATGGAATTCTCTTAGCAGGGTGTTCCTATTTTAGACTGCTTTTGATAAACAAACTTAAACCCTATGAATTTATGGGGCGTGACTCTGGAAAGTGTCCTGCTGTCAAATGATACAATATTTGAGGTATAAAATGTAGCTAATGCATGATGTAAATGTTTCCTACAGGATAAATTAACAACCCATGGGTGTTTCTTGGAAGCCTCATCTGTTACTCGGAACCTCATGGTGCATGTCTGCTGCAGGAATGATGGGCTCAGAAAGCTATGTTGGAGGTCTCAGATCCCTCCTGCTTCACTGTACCTCTCAATCGCTGACATTCTTGAAATCAATATTAAAACTTCATCTGGAGAAGATCTCACTTTGTGGGCTGATTCGTCAATCCAAGCCTTCAGGTTAAATCAATGAGCAAGAAACAGTGGGACAGGCGGTTTGAGGAAAGTAAGTTTGGAATAGAGAAGGGAGCTGACAAAGGACATACAGGTGAAAGTAGTAACAAAAACTGAGCCAGAACTAGAGACAATGAGTGGATGGTAGCATCAGTCCTCATGAACGTGTGCTCAGTACCCTTGGGATAAAAAGAGAAGATAGTTCTGCCAATGGAAGTGGGTTTTATTTAAATGTCAGTGACTGACAACATAGAAGAAAGGCAGTGAGGACACTAGAGGGGAAAGAGAGAGCGCGTGAGAATGAACTTGGGTGTTAGGTGCTCAAGGTTGAGTACAGAGGGGAGCAGATCTGTAAGAGCCATGGGGTATAGGCTATGGCAGTTTGACCCACTGTTCTGGAGCAATTAATTTAACTTCTTTGTGTTTCAGTTTTCTCATATGTGAAGCAGGGTAATCCCCACTTCATATCAAATGGTATAAGTGAGGCAGTGTGTGTAAAGCACTTTGGACCATATAATACATCATAAACCATAGCTTTTACTGAATAAATTTGCTGAAAGAAGATGAAGAGGTGAAGAAGATCAAGATCTTGATGAAGTTGAGCCATGAAAGACAGAAATAAAGAGGCAGGAAGACTGAAACCATCAGAAGTCACTCAGAGAGTGGAATATCAGAAGGAAACAGTCCTGGGGAATAAAAAGTCCAGGACGGCACCCATGTTCTCATGGGCAGCTAACATGCATGGATATGATGGCTGTGACGAAACCCAAGAATTGTGAGGAAACGATTCCCAAAGAATCAGCCTTAATATTTTTACTTTTCACTGCTGTGAGCATTAAGACCCAAAGCCTATCCTTATAAACTCTTAAGTAATACTTTGAAATGCATGTTGAGACTGGAATGATTTGATTTTTATTATTCTCTATGCAATGAAAGCATCGGTGAAGAAATTGTGTTTCTCTGAGCCTGTTAACCCCAGTAGATCCAGTTGGGCTCTTTCCCCATGAACAATACATTAATTCCAGCCCGTTAAGCACTGAACCGAGAAATGCCTTTTAATGTAATAGCAGTTTTCATTTAAATTATATTATAAACAATATTCCATTTGACTAATTTACAAGATCAAAGCATAATTATTCTAGCATAGTTTCTGAAGAGCAAATTAGTTCAAATCACTAGCATATTTTCAGGAATTGGTTGTAGAATATAGTATTTCAGCAGAATAAATGATTTAAGCTAACATTACTTGTTGAAGTTAATAGTGATACACCTGAAAATAATTCACAGAGATACACAGTCTAAGGGAAAGAGAAAGATGTTGGCAAAGTCCAAAATATATTAATATCAGTGGCAAGCATTTGTCCTAGTGGTTAAAATGGCCATGTCCCATATAAGAGTGTCTGGGTTCAAAACCCAGCTCTGGCTCCTGACTCCAGCTTTCTGCTTGCTAATGCAAATCCTGGGAGGCAGTGGTAATGAGTCAAGTGGCTGGGTCCCTGCCACCTGTCCCTGTCTGAGAGACCGTGTTGAATTCCCCTCTCCTGGCTTTAGCTTCACCCCAGCTCTGAGCATTGCAGGCATTTTTGGAGTAAACCAGTGCAAAAGAGTTCTTGCTAGCTCAAATAAAGTTAAAAAAAATATTTGATCCATTAGCTCCAGAAAAACTTTTTCATTATATACATATACTAACATCAATCTGAATAATTTTTTTTTAAACTTTTATTTAATGCATATAAATTTCCAAAGTACGACTTATGGATTACAATGGCTTCCCCCACATACCGTCCCTCCCACCCACAACCCTCCCCTTTCCCACTCCCTCTCCCCTTCCATTCACATCAAGATTCATTTTTGATTATCTTAATATACAGAAGATCAGCTTAGTATACATCAAGTATGGATTTCAACAGTTTGCTTCCACACAGAAACATAAAGTGAAAAATAATAGATGATTTTTTTAAATGATGATGAAATCAGAGCAGACCTATTGTCATGTTTAATCCCAGTGAGAGTCAAGTTGGGAATTGATAATTTCTTTTTTTTTTTTTTTTACAGAGGATCAGTTCAGTATGCATTAAGTAAGGATTTCAACAGTTTGCACCCCCATAGAAACACAAAGTGAAATATATTGTTTGAGTACTCGTTATAGCATTAAATCTCAATGTACAGCACATTAAGGATAGAGATCCTACATGAGGAGTAAGTGCACAGTGACTCCTGTTGTTGACTTTACCAATTGACACTCCTGTCTATGGCATCAGTAATCTCCCTATGCTCCAGTCATGAGTTTCCAAGGCTATGGAAGCCCTCTGAGTTCTCCGACTCTTATCTTGTTTAGACAAGGTCATAGTCAAAGTGGAGGTTCTCTCCTCCCTTCAGAGAAAGGTACCTCCTTCTTTGATGACCTGTTCTTTCCACTGGGATCTCACTCACAGAGATCTTTTGCCAGAGTGTCTTGGCTTTCCATGCCTGAAATACTCTCATGAGCTTTTCAGCCAGCTCCGAATGCCTTTAGGGCTGATTCTGAGGCCAGAGTGCTATTTAGGACATCTGCCATTCTATGAGTCTGCTGAGTATCTCACTTCCCATGTTGGATCACTCTCCCCTTTATTTACTCCATCGGTTAGCGTTAGCAGGTACTAGACTTGTCTATGTGCTCCCTTTGACTCCCAGTCCCTCCACCATGACCAACTGTGAACTGAAACTGATCACCTGGAACAGTGAGATGGCATTGGTACATGCCACCTCGATGGGATTGAATTGGAATCCCCTGGTATGCTTCCAACTCCACCACTTGGGGCAAGTCAGCCTGAGCATGTCCCAAATTATACATCTCTTCCCTCTCCCATTCTCACCACCATGTTCAACAGGGATCACATTTCAGTTAATTTTCAACACTTAAGAATAACTGTGCATCAATTACGGATCTAAACCAGTCATATTAAGTAGAACAGATAAAAAAAACTACTAAGAGGGATAATGTATTAAGTTGTTCATTAACAGTCAGGGCTATGCTGATCAAGCCACCGTTTCCCATAGTGTCCACCTCACTCCAACAGGTTTCCCTCTTGGTGTTCAGTCAGTCGTCATGTGTATATGAGTCTTTTATTTGTATACAAATAATTATTATATTACATTTAACTGATGTTTGTATTTGAGTCTTTTCTTGGTGCTTTATTCACTTGCTAAATTTTAATTTTATTTAAGGTACACAAAACTCATGCATTTCTTAAATACAACTTTAGGAACATAGTGAATCTTTCCACCATACCCTCTCTCCCGCCTGCACTCCCACCCTTCTTCCTCCTCCCTCTCCTGTTTCCATTCTTATTTTTTACAAAGATCTATTTTCAGTTAACTTTATACTCATAAGATGAGCCCTACACTACATAAAGAATTCAACAAATAGTATAAAAAATCACTTTTCCTCAACAGTAGAGACAATGGCTCTTCAAAATCATTACATCTCAAAGTGTCAATTTCACTCCTGTAGATTACCTTTCAGGTACTCGATTAGTTACCACAGATCAGAGAAAACATATGATATTTGTCTTTTGGGGACTGGCTTATTTCACTAAATATAATGGTTTCCAGTTGCGCCCATTTTGCTGCAAATGACAGGATTTGTTACCACTGTGTAATATTCCATAGTGTATATATACCAGTCATCAGTTGATGCCCATTTGGGTTCATTCCACAATCCAGGTTTCTGTGCTTTTCCACAAACAGACCCTAAAACTTAAGTTCCCAGAGTCAGCATTTACATGATCATTATCACATAAATTGTGGTCAAAGTTGGATCAATACTGTAGTAAGACAGTATGACTCCTTGTGGATCTGACATTGCAGTCTCCAGGACTGCGGAAAAGAGATGGTAGCAGCTTTGTAATGTGTTGCATCACGCGATCAGTGAAGCTGAACTGTGTTTTGCAGACCTGCTTTCCCTGTGTGATTATATTAGGGCGAACGAAAGAGACATTTGTTTGAGACTGTGAGAGCAGACCTGAAGCAGCAGCTATCTTCTCTTCCTGGTGGGAGACTGAAGGGGGGCACCAAGAGCTGTTTCGGCTCTTAGATACTGCTGCTATCTGCAGGCTCACCTCGCTGGTGAGGAGCGGGGGTGCAGCCTTGCAGCTGTTCCCTCTTCCCCAGCACTGCTGTTGATTTTCTGCCCTTCTCTCAGTTTCTCCTGTTCCAGTGTAGCAGTGGCCAGCTTATTCTACAGAACACACAATCCTCACAGTAGGAGGTAGTATGTCCTAACACAACTCAACTCTTGCTGGTGAGTGCCTGCTATTTTACACTTCTTCCCCTCCCCCATCATCTGTTCTGCAGACTTCTACAGGCTCAATGTCATATGCCAATCATCTGATAGCAACCAGACAACTCCCTCCATTGTGTGTGCATATATAACTGACACAAAGATTGTTTCCAATATCAATTTCAAATGGATTTTTAATATTCTGTAATTTATTAAAATTGTGACACATATTAATTGGTTTTATATTTTTTCTGACATTTTAAATGGCATTTCTTGCCTCTTTGACTTTGTGACTTTGTCATACTCACATCTTCCTCTTTCTTGTTCATGCTGTATGTAGACTTCCTTTATTTTCCCCCAGAGATCAGTTTCCTAGAGCATTCTCTCCTTCCCTTTCCACCCAGGGTTGCATAAACCTGTGATTCTGAGCTTTTCTTGACTTCTTAACTGGTTAGATCTACTGTATCCTGGATGTATAATTCCCTTTCTTCATGTACTCTCCTGTTTTGCTGGAGTGTATCTTGTTAGTCACAGAAAAAAGGTTGGTGAAAAATCTTCTGAATTTGCATGCCTAAAAATATCTTGAAAGAGTGTTCCGATTTGGTTGATGGTTTGACCATAAAACATTTTTTTACTTCAAAATTTGAAGAACTTTAAAAATGTGAGTATGGTTTATCCTTAGGTGCTCTGTAAAATTTTGTGAGAACATGTCTGTGAGGACCTTTTTGTAGTCCTGGAAGGGACTCATTCCCTTTTCGATTTTAAATGATTTCCTCCCATGTTTGTTTAAAAGATTTCTTTGGGAAAATATTGCTCGTTATGTTTTGAACATTTGGCACAGCTGTCAAGATGCTGCTTGGGTTTTCCACAGCCCATATTGGACTGCCTGGCTTGGAGTCCTGACCCGGCTTCTGATCCAGCTTCCTGCTAATCTGCACCCTAGGAAGCAGCAGATGATGGCTCAAATACTTGGCTCCCTGCCGCCCACTTAGGAGGCCTGGACCACCCAAATTTCCAGGCTTCTGGCTTCAGCCCTTTTCAGTCTCTGCTATTGTGGGCATTTGGAGTATGAAACAGTAACTGGAGATCTTGTCCTCTTTTTCTTTGCCTTTCAAATAAAAACAATTAAAAATAAAAATATAACTCCGCTCCCAGCCCTGGGCCCTCTTCCCTTTTAGCTTCTATGTGCCCTTTGGAACTCAGTTCCCTTCTCGATTGCATTTGGTTTTCCCTCAGAGTATAACAGATAGAATTGAATAGCTAATGATATAAAAGAAATCTTCTGTATCAATAGGCCATTTAAAAACAAAATTATTTCTCATATTTTCAGTTTAAACAAATTCTATTTTTGAGATACCATCATCTTATTTATATTATTACTTTCTTGAGATAAAATCATCTTAGTTATATTTTTAGTTGAACAAAATCCAAGTTTTATAAGATTTTATTTTATTATGAATCAATCCTTGTGAAAATATGTGGATATAAAAATGTATAGAACTGGGCATAATTTTAAATATAAAAGACCACAATGCATGTATGCTTTTAATTCATACTAGTGCTATTATACTGACAACATGTTTTATCTGAAGCAAGAAAATGAATACACATATTAGCCACTTGTCAGTCTATCTTAGGTATTATAAAATATAATTCACGTATTTTTAAGAGTAAGAACAGTGATTTTTTTCTCTCTCTCTTAAAGCCAGAATGATAGTGCTATAACTGTCTTTTGATCACCTTCTCTTTGTGATCACAACTAGCATTTCTTTCAGATATTGACAAATCTATTGCAAACAACATGTTTTTCCCATTTGTAGGACAAACAGATTCATTATTTTTTTCCTTTTTTTTTTTTTTTTTTTTTTTTTTTTTAGCAGCACAAGTCAGATTGTGGGAGAAACTGGAAGGATCCTTGACATATTAATCCTAAAATGGCAAGGCTAGTGTAAATGAGAAGTAAAAGGTTATGTAAATGAAGAAGGTTAAGACCTAAAAGGTTATGACACAGTTGGATCACTCTCATTACAGAAACATTCACACACAAGAGTACTATCTGCAGACCAGCCAATCTAAATTGCACAACAGCACCCGAGGGAACTGAAGAAATTCCAACAGTTTACTTAAACATAGTGCTCTTTGAAAGCATTGCTAAGTTATTTAGAAGACCTCTTTAATCTTTAACAGTAAAATATGTAATATTTTTTGTTTTATTACTTTTTTCTGGAGAGCAATACATTTATTACTCACATAACTATGAATGAACTTGCATCAATCACTATCAGGCATTCAGTCAAATTGATCTTCAAAAATGAAGTGGCAAACACCTTTAAATTCAAGAAAGCCAATTTGGGGCAATTGAGTATAATTGAGAATGTTCACTGGGATGAGGGTGACTAGATTCATGCATATATAAAAACAAACCTTAAACACTAAAAGTTAAATACCAGAGCTAAGGTGTGAACATCCAACTGAGAAACATAAGATCGGGAAAACTGAGTGGCTGAGTAAATAAAAGTATACCTAGGGGCGTGTGTGTGTGTGTGTGTGTGTGTGTGTTTACAAACAGGTAAAGGTCACCAAAACGACGAATTGCCAATCTTCCTCCCCGCCCCCACCTCCAGTGCTCACAACCATCAGAGAAGTATATTCTATTCCTCCAAAATAAAATTTAAATGTTAGGCATTTGTTTTCCTAAATTATGGAAAGTGTATAGGAAAAGGCCTTGTATTAAGAAGAAATAGTATCAGGTTTCACTTTCTGAAATAAACTTCAACACAGAGGTTGAAGCTTTCCTGCCACCCTTCTGAGTGGAGACCGAGCAAAAAGCACTCAGTTATCATTGCTGAACGCACAAGAGAGTGAGTCACTCCAGAGTAAATTGTGCCTTTTCCACCATCGGCTGGAAGTTCAGAAGAGACGGTGCTCCCTTAAGAGCAATTAAAGTTGATGTCTGAGCTTGCTGCAGTTCCAGTAACACCTTCACTGTCCCCAAGGAACACCATATTAAAGTCGCTGGCAGGCACTCTTGCCAATTTAATTAATACTTTTGATTGCACGATCTTCAAAAGAGTAGTTCTAAATTTAACTAAAACGCTAGCTATGATTCCAAAATTAACACATTTGGTTGCCTTCACTTTTCCAGCAAGAGTAATTGAATCATTGCCAAGTGCAGAGCACTGGAATAGAAGCTTCAGGAACATACTACAGCAACAGGCAAGAGTTGAGCATAATTTAAAAAAAATGTTAAAAGTACAGTCAATTAAACACAGGTACAAGGAAGAATGTGGTGAATGCCAAAAGTTGATTTCAAAGGCTATGGGTGTTCCACGAAGGCAGAGAACATAATCGCACTTCCTTCACTCCACTTCATGATCTGCTTCCAGGGACCCCTCCTATCAGCCCCTAAGATCCCAGGACTCACTTCTTTTTGCCCAGACTAGATCCCAGATCAGAATTCAGTTCAACTTTTTAAACTTTTTATCTTTTAACCACTTCCAGTCTGCAAATTCTCTATGAGATAAAATCCTAAACTTTCATTCCTCTATTCCTAAAAGCAGATGGTCTTGACAGAAAACCTCACGCAATTGTGGGCACCGATGGGGTCGTTACAAATCCAAGATGTCAGACCTCAGAGAGGCCTTCAGGACAACCCGCTGAGCCTCTGGCTCCCCTGGGCAATGTCTTATGTCATTGTCTTCAGCAATGAGCCAGGACTTGTATGATTAGCTGTTCCTACTCCTCCCTACCAATTCTCACTCTCACTAGATATTGCCATTATACAGTATGAACTCCCGCAAGGCCTGGGTTCTCGTTTGCCTTCCACAGGCTGTTTTTTCTCAAGCTCTGCTGTCGCAGCCTGATTTCACCTTCGGCCTTCCAGCGGTGACCTTACCTCCTCCAGGAACTTCCTTCTGCAGTTCTTAGTTTTGCTAATCTTCAAGTCATTCTTCTGCTGGGGCTCTTTCCATTCAGCTTGCAAACTTGTGACAATTCCTTTCTTCTCTGCAAAGAATCTCCCAAAATCCTATGTGGCCCCCTGTCTCCAGACGTCACTTCACTGATACACCTTCTCATTGCTGCTTTCTGATTAAAAAAGATTCATTGTAGATATCCTGAGAAATACAGAAGTTAATACTTACAGAAATGTTGCTGTAATCCCATGGCCCAGAAAAGATCATTTGGGTTAATATTTTAACATACTGCATATTCTTTCTAATATTTCATTCTTCTCATTTATATGTCTGAGCTGTTTTATCTTGTAACAAACTTTTGGCTTAAATCTAATATGGCTTACATCCTAGCGTTTTTACACAAAAATATTATCGTTATCACCAAATGCTTCTCAAAAAATACTTTTAGGGAGCAGGTATTTAGCCTGTTCGAATCCTGGCTGCAGCTCCTGGCTCCAGCTTCTCACCAGTGCGCACCCTGGGAGGCAGCCATGGTAGCTCAAGTGATTGCAGTGTAAGAGACCTGGATGCATTCTCAGCTCCTGACTGTAGCCCAGGCCAAGCCCCACTGATTTTGGGCTTTGGGGGTTAAACCAGAATATCAGCAAGTTCTCTCTCTCCATCTCACCATCTCTCCCTGCCCCACAAGTAAATTTTTTAAAAATACTTTTAGTACCATCTAGTCCATTTATTTCCATAATACACATTTTTCCACATTGTATCATTAAAAATGTTTTATAATATTTGTCAGTTTCATGAGCAAATATATATTTAAATTTATATTTGAATATTGGAAGCTTAGATATAATTTTGTCTATATTTACACTGTGTTCTGATTGGTTTTTGCCCACTCTTCAATTCATTTATGAGTCTATCCATACTAAAAGTTTTAACTCTTTTTTGCATGTGTACCAATTTTCACATTCACTTATATGTCTTTTACTTTTACTTATGGAGATAGTTTGGATACAATGCTTTTCAACTTAACAAATTTCTGTTTAGTTTTACTCTGTTGCTTTTATGCACTGTAAATTGTTCCTCTTCTAGAACATTTACATGGCTATCTTTTTCATATGAATTTCAACTGTTGATATTTCACACTTTCATGCCCCTATAAAGTAGTCTGAATTACATACAGTATGAGGTAAAAAACAATTTAACTTGATATGAACCAAATAGTTAATAATGTCAGTGGCACTTAGTAAATCATTGCTGTCTTCTCTGATCAGCGATGTCATTTTTGTCATATGAGAGTACATCTAAAAGTTCAAGCAAAATTGAATTATTAGCTTCTTTTGGTGTGAAAATATTTTGAAATCCATGCATATTCATATATGCTATTGGGCCATCCTGTTGGCCTTTGTTCTTCTACTGCTCTGTTTGCTATCTTAAGCAGGCTGACCCACACAGACTATTTTCCACACTCTTACTGATGGGCCTCCAAGGGGAGCGACTGGTAGAAGCAAGAAAGTAGCACAGATTTTCTTACTCTCTTTAACCATGGGTGATATCTTGGACAGAGGATGCAATGTTTTCTCTGGCTCTTGTCCCAGCCTGGACAGATTCATACAATTTGACCTTCCATCACATGGCTCAGCCCCTAGGCTCCGCAAGCTGCAGCCCCTCCCTTTGTTCCTCCAGTCTGGAAGTACAGCAGCTGCCTGCTGTTGTCCAACGTGCGGTGGCTTCTCAGTCTCTTCTCGAACCTGTGTCATCTGCTACTGTGTGAACTTCTTTCTGCTTTTCAGTTTAATTTCAGATGGCCAGTTTGGAACATAGCCTTTCCTGTTCATTAATGTATGTATACTTTTTTCTTAAAAATTTTTTTTCATCTATCTACAAGACAAAAAGAGGGACAGAAAAGCAGAGAGAACAAGCTTCCATGTACTGGTTCACTCCCCAGTTGACCACAACAGCCCCTGACAAGGCAGAGGGTGAAGCTGGGAACCAAGAGCTCAATCCAGGTCCCCCACAAGGTTAGCAGGAACTCAGTCACTTGAGCCATGCATCACTGCAGCCTCCCAGCATCTGCATTAGCAGGAATCTGGAGACAGGAGCCGGAGCTGGGCATCGAACCAAGCACTCTGACAGGGTACTTAAATACTAGGCCAAATTCTGCCCCCAATATGTGTGTTCTTTTCTGTACTAGCACTACAGTTTTAATGACTTATTTTTATAGAGGACTTTAATTTTTCTCACTATTGAAAAAATTGTACTGCCTGGTTTTGTTTTAGAACAATGCTCACTTGGATGCAAGTGAGCATTAAAATTTTGTCAATTTTTACTTTTTATCTCATGAATATGCTTATAGATACACTTACATGAGTAAATACATAAAATATATATAAAATATTTTTAATAATTGTGCCATTAAAAATAGAAAATAATACCAAATAAATTGAAATACTTATATAATAGGATACTGTATGTCTTTAAAAATAGATGCTACATACCCTGCTATGGAAGAATAAGTTGCTGAAATTATTTTTTAAAACTCTGAGTATCTACTAAAATTAAATATATAAATCCCTATCACCCAGCAATTCCACTTCTAGGTGTATATTCAATAGAAATATGAGCAAATGTTCACAAAAAGACATGTACAAAGATGTTCTCAGCAGCTCTATTCATAACATTCTCAGTCTGGATACAGCCCAAATATCCACTAAAAGAGAAATGTATAAACTGTTCTACATTCATAGATCATAATACCACAATGAAAGAGAAGACCAAACTACCAAACATCTCTCATAAATGTAATGTTGAGTATAAAAAACTAGACACAAAAACAATATACCATATAATTGCATTTCTAATGACTTTAAAAGTGGGCGACACTAGTCAATGCTGATATAAGTCACAATAGGGATTGTCTGTGAGAATTATGATTAGAAAGGGGCATGAGGAAATGATAATTTCTGCTGTCTTTTATATGTATGAAAGACTCTCCTTCTGGAAGTTTGAAAATGTATAAGGTAGATTCATATGTATTGATGCAGAAAGATATCCAAGTTAGGCTGCTAAGTTAAATAGTTGCTGAAGTGTATGGGAAGAAAGAGTCCATATGCGTAAAAAATAAGGCATATAAATGTGTGTGTATAAATATACATTCAAGTGTGAATATATACACATATATACAGAAAGAGAAAGAGACTCGGTTTGATTTTACCCACAAACAAGAACCACTTTTATAACAAAAAAAAAGTATTACTAAAAAACCCAATGGAATAATCTTGCTAACCTCCCTTGAATCTGTAAATTAATTAACAAAAATGAGTGTCTCACACTGTATGCTCTGTATCCAGAAGTGGGGTATGTCTCTCCAATGGCCCAACTCTTCTTTCACACCTTCCAGCCAAGATTTTTAACCTTCTTCCTGTAAGCCTTGCATTGTTCCTAAGAGACTATTCCTGCTTTTTTTAATTTATTACTGCTCTTGTGAAATAAATATTTTAAGCTTCTCAAAAGAGAAATCTAACCTTTTCTCTACTCCTTATTTCCTATTCATTTCTAACTTGCTCAACCCTAATGAAGCTGTACTGGCAGAGATTATGAGATGCCAAGTACAACAGATGGCTTCCTTTCTCTGGCATGACACTTTTAGACAGTTATTAGTTCATTAATTCAACAAATATTTGTTGATCACTTGATCTATGCTAGACACAGTGCCATACTCTGCAGGTTCAAAGGTGATCATGAACTATGCCCTCAAATTGCTTATACCTTAACAGAGCAAATGCTAAGTGGATGCTTAAAACACACTATATCATATGCTAAAGCAGAGAGAAATATCACACCCTATAGATATACATCCATTAGAAACCACTTCCAAGGACAGATGCTATAGTTGAAATCCAACTTTTACGAGATCAACACAAGAGTGAAGAACACTCTGAACATGGGTAAAACCATCTCATAACCTGATGGTCAGAATTAAGAGAAAGACCCAGGTATTTCATCCTATTAAAGAAATGGCAATATGTCAGTATTACTGGATTATACAACTTGATGAAGGTAATTGTAAAAAGTTACATTGCAACTGCAAGTAAAAGACAGACCATAAGCCCTTTAATGGCATTCTACGGAGGGTAGAGGTCAGTGAAATGCCACTAATGGTAATAAAAGTGGGAAGTCAAGGAAGAAAGCGAGGTTTTGAATGTGGCAAACAGAATGAACTGTGGGTCTGGTTGCTGAAATGAGAAAAGCAAGAGAGAGACAGCAATCTTAGGAGGGCAGACAGTGGCATGACCCTGAGCTTTGTTTGAGACAGGTGAGTATGGGATGCTTCTATGAGACCACGGGAGGCAATGGGATGTGGGTGTCTGGCCTTCAGGCAATGTATCTAGGAAGGAGACTGGGCAGGTGCACACATGTGAGTGCATGCAATCACAGAGTGTGAGAACACAGCCCCAGTGGTTAGGGGACAAATTCAATCTGGTCCAATTAAGTATCAGATCTGCCTTTTGCTACTTGCTAGCTCTAGGACTTTCTCAGGTTCCTGAACCTCTCTGTAAATTGGAAATAATAATTGTATCTACCTTATAGCATTTCATGAAGGTTAAAATATCATTTATAATCATTCTACATATTTAAGAATTTAATATATTCCAACTATTATTACTATTGTCATGGTTGTTAAAAGCTCAGAGACAGACTCTAATGTTTTGAAAACATTTGAAAGACGCCCAAGAAAAACAGTTTGTGAAGGAATCTGAGATGTAGCATCCTGAAGGTTGGGGGGGAAATCAGGATAAACTTGCATGGCCAAAAGAGTTGGGGCTATTAGGAGGAGGGAAGAAAATTTCAAGAAGAGAAGGTAGACAACAACTGAAAAGGCAATGAGACAGGCAAGTAAAATAAGGACTTACTGGGCATCAAACTACCTTAATGAATGTAGATACATTGCTGTTCTAGAAAGAAAATGCAGATTATGACAGGCAGAAAAATGAATAGAAGGTGATAAAAAGGAAGATGGTGGTTATAGTCAGGGAATATGAAAAAAGAAGAGATAGATGGAAGTTGGCTGCTATTAGTGTAGACATGTGACTATTAGTAGACATGTGACTATGCAATTTCTAATGGGAGGAAACCTTCTGGTATGGTTGGTTGTAATACTAGAGAGAAAATACAGGTTATAGAAAACACTTTAGGCATGAGGTGAAAGAAGATGAGATCCAAGGAGCAGGAAGAGCCTTGGGCAAAAGGAGGGACATCTACAGGAGGGAAGAGAGAGACAAGAGAAGGGCAGAAATAGGGAGCTTTGCAAATGGGGTGGGAGGAGGTTGAGAAAAGTCCCATCTGATTTGTCTACTTTCTCTGTAAAATGTTCTGAGTGAAAGGTGAGACCGAGCAACCAAGGACTTGAAAAGAAAGTGAAAAAAAAAAGTGTAGAGATTGAAGGAGGGAACCCATTGGAGAAGCTCAGAGAAGTTTCCAGGCAGCTTTCAGGGCCTGGTTATTTTTGCAAGTGTGAACTTCTCAGCTCATCAGTCTGTTGACTGTTGATGTGTGCTAATTTTCTCCAGCAGTGTTTGGTATCCCAGAAAGGAGAATGGAGAAGGTGGGCATTGGAATAGGCTCAAACTTTGTTTTTTTCTGGTGGATTCAGTGGAAAGGGAAAATGACAAGAATGGAGAGAATCAACAAGAAGGTTTCAAATTCTGGAATACGGACATAGAAGAAAGTAGAGTGGAGAGGACAGCGAATTCAAATAAGGAAGCAAGAAAGTATGGTTCCTGATGGAGTTGAGTAACAATGGTGATGAGAACTAGAAGGACAAGTCTGATCTGAGAGCAAGCTGTGAATGTTTCAGCAAAGGAACACTTTCTAAGGAAAACACAGTCTGGGTTGCAGACATCTGTGCAAATAGTTATCTGAAGCGGAATGGATTTGAAGATCCCTGTTGCAGACACAGCCTGGCTAATGAGTAACTAGGAGTTCCCTGGGAGGCCCAAAGATCACTGAAGTCACCCTAGATAAAGACAGAGATAGGACTAGAAAGAAAGATGCATCTGGTGCCAAACTATATAATGAATGAGATGTATTGATGAGAGGAAGAAAGCTGGAGTGTCATGAACCTTGTCACACAGAGCTTAGCATAATTCCTAGCAGTGGAACCTTGACATGCCTGTGTGAGATGTATGCTAAAACAATTCAGTTCACTGTTTAACACTTTGAAGTTTTTGTTTGTTATCTGGATTAAATGTAGGGGTGCAGAAAATTAAAAGAAACAATCTGATGGTAAAAATTCACATTTGTATCTTATTTTCTTGACTACTTTTTCTATAGTTATATAAGAAATGTTAAACATCACTACATTTTGATCAGAAAAATAATAAATATACCTTAGATGTTTTAAAAAGGTGTCATAAACCCCAAAGAAAGAAAAGATCAGGAAGAGTTACGAGGAGGCATTGAGGCATGAGAACATTGGCCTTCCCAGTTTGGTGAAAAAAATGTGTGACCCCCCACTGAAGACAGCTGCTGGAGAAGCCAGTTTTCAGTGAAGGGCAGGGAGTGGGATCAACAGACCTTGTAGAGGGTGAAGACATGGGAGAAGTAGGTTCAATAAAATAGGCATTGCAGAAGGCGGTGTAGAAAGGTTTCGGATATGCAGGGTGTGATGGGGCAGAGCAAAAGAAGCCCTTTCAACACGAAGATGAGAATACGGAAACTGATACACAATGGGAGGTTTTTAAATTGGGGCAGGGACCACCAGCTGCAGGAATGTAAAACACAGTGGCATTCACCAGTTCTAACTGTAACCATTTCAAGCCTAAACTTTGGTCATAAACTCCTGGCACTACTCCGCTTCCAGCTTTCCTCCTTTAAATTCATTTTCCATGATGTATCTGGATTGCACTATATAAAATGAAATTCTAATTCTGCTATTCATCCCCTGATTAAAATCCTGCACTGTTTTCAACAAATCCATAGTGCTAATTGCAAACTACTAAAATTAGCACTGTGTACAAGTCTCTCCAATTATCTGGCTCCTGTCCACCTTCTCAGCCTGTCTCTCCTGCTACTTGAACTACACTATACTTCCCAAACTCCACATACTCTACTTGGAGATAAGGGAAAAAGAACATTCCAGGTGGGATCAACAGTTTGCAGAGATGCAGGGACAGATGCATTCAGAAATGTCAAGAGCCACAATTTAACTGAACTCTAAAACTAGGTAATAAGATATGGGAAGAAGGATTCTTCATAGATATGATTCTTGAATATTGTACTGCCCCTTTGAAAAGTGTTAGAATGTAGAGGTTGTTAATTTTTTTCAAGGAGTTTTATTTTATACACCTATACAACTAAATATTTTAATTAGGACGCAATCCTCTGATGTTGCTTTTAACAAATGATGTACATAATACCTTTCACGCATCTTTCCAACTTTTTTACAGTTTTTTTTTTTTTTTGAGCGACATATTGGTTAAGACGTACTCTTCACAGCATGTAACACATAGCAGGTACCTTGCAAAAATGCGTGTGAGTTTGTATATTTTTCAAAGATAATGAGGAGAAAGATTTAAAATCTGTTCAAATATTTTCTGGCAAAATGTATGTGAACTATGCCAAAAGGAATTGAATGTTGCTTGCCTTCAATCTGTTTCTGAAATATTTTAGATACAGGCAACATCTGTTCCACTGGACAGAGAAGTACTGTAAGTGCTAATAACTTTGGAAAGCCCTGACTTTAGAAGTTTATACTCAGGAATTAAATATTTTTAAACAGATACATGTTGAAGTTCTATTCTACATAAACTTAGACAAATCTAATTCACAGAAATTATAAAGAAAATTCTTTACAAAATAAACCAAAGTCTGAAACTTAAGGAATGTCCAAATGGATTTAATCATGTGTTAAACATGCTTACTGGAAAAAAAATATATTATTTCAGTCCAGCTCTGCTATGCATAGATGAGGAGAGAGGCAAGAAAAACTAAGGGAATTATCTGTGAATATATAAAACAGACTCCAATTTGGGGCGAAAGAAAGAGCTCAATAGTTTTGAGAGATGATAAATATGAATAAAAACAAAATCCAAGAAAAATGAGTATTACTTGACTTCAAATGAAAAAGTGATAATTCAGGGCCAGCGCTGTGGCATAGCAGGTTTAGCTGCTGCCTGCAGTGCCAGCATCCCATATCGGCATCCGTTCGAGTCCTGGGTGCTCCACTTCTAATCCAGCTCTCTGCTATGGCCTGGGAAAGCAGTAGAAGATGACCTAAGTTCTTGTGTTCCGGCACCCACATGGAAGACCTGGAAGAAACTCCAGGCTCCTGGCTTCAGCCTGGTCCAACTCCAGCCATTGCGGCCATCTAGGGAGTGGACCAATAGCTGGAATACCTTTCTCTCTCCTCTATTCTCTCTCCCTCTTTCCCTCTTTCTCCTCTCTAACTCTCCCTCTCTCTCTCTCTCTCTTGCTCCTTCTGCCTCTCTGTAACTGTTCCTTTCAAATAAATAAATCTTTAAAAATAATGAATCAATAGGCTCCCAGTCTGTCCAGCACACATCAAGACTCTACTTGCCTTGAGACTAATAGACACCATAACTGTGCTACAGCTGTGACCAGAGTAATCAACTGGGGTGATATTGTTCCAGCAAAGCATAATATTGAATTACACTATAGGAAAATAAGGTTTTCTTTTACTTAAAAAATAGCTAAATTTGAGGCCTGCATTGTGGCATAGCAGGTAAAGCTGCCACCTGTGAAGCTAACACCCCACATGGGCACAGATTCCCTTCCTGGCTGCTCCACTTCCACTCCAACTCCCTACTAATGGACTGAGAGAAGCACCAGAAAATGGCCCAAGTGCTTGGGTCCCTACCACCCATGTGTGAGACCTGGAAGAATCTCCTGGCTCCTGGTTTCAGCCCAGTCCTTTGCTGGCCATTGCGGCCATCTGGGGAGTAAACTAGGGGATGGAAGATGTGTGTGAGTGTGTGTCTGTGAGTGTGTATGTGTGTCTCCCTCTCTCTTTGTAACTCTTTTAAAATAAATAAATCTTTTTAAAATAGCTAAATTTATCTGTTTAACAGTGTCCCACAGATAAATTACAGGAAGTGGTAGAAATTTCTCTTAACACCAAAAGAATATCTTTGACAATATGCTGATTGTCATTAGGCAGCATTTTCCAAGTTTTAGGAAACTATCATTACAGGATCATGAAGTTCTTTTCAGAGGGGCATAACATTTCTTTAAAGGAAAAATAATGATAAAAATTGTGAAATGTATCACAGCTAGTTGTGGCAAGAATTGTTTTGTTAAAATTCTGTTTCAAATGTTATAAATGAGAATGATATGACATGCATTTCTTACTGGAGATCACAGTCACAAAGGTTTGAAACTCACTGTCAAAGGGAGAAGCATAATGCAGAAAGTTGTACTCCATCCTCTTTGGAGGCTGACCTAGCTGCAATTCAGTCAAAAAGAGCAGATCTAAATCAGACAAGACCCAGACCAGAGAGTCTTTGGTGTTAGAGAGTTCTTTGAGTGCCAGAAGTACAGAGAAGCTAAGGTGGCCAAGGAAGAATTTTATGGTGATGATTAACAGTGAGGTAGAAGTTGTTCTCATTCTATGCTTGCAACTAAGAGAGACAACACTTGACTATGGATGAGCATAGGAAACTCTGTACTCCTCCTCTGAGCATTCATTCTATTTCTGTAGAGTACACAAAGAAATTATAGCAAAGGAATACTTGGCTGGTTTAATATCAACAATGAATGTGTACCTTATTGAATTTGATAATGAGCTTTGGAATCAGTAGATCAAGGGTCTATAGAGACTAGGCACGGGGTGCTAACCATCCTCTGTGGTTTCAGATTTCCTACACAAGACAGAACTGACACCAACATGTCTACTACATTTAAAAGTCACTGTTGTGTAACTGAATGGCAGATGTAGCAGCACCTTCCCTATCCAGCCTGATGAATGGATGAAGGGTGGAGAGACTGGTTAGGATGGTTTACCTGGTAAGAATTAGTTGGCTGGAGACAGGTTAAAAGGAAGCTTAATTTTCACTGCACAAACTTCTGCAACTCTCGAATTTTAAACTGTATGTATTTTTACCAGTTAAAAAATAATAAGTTGCATTTAGGAAAATGAGTGTCTCACATTAGCAAACTTTTTTAGATAAACTAATTATTGCTATATGAGACATCGTGGTGATTGTTTAGCCAATAAAAATGTGTTGGATTCTCTTGGATCATTTTAGTTAAAAATCTGATTTTTATCTGAATGGTAACATGCCAAAGACAAAAAAATCAATTAAGTGTAGTCTACACCAAGCTAAGCTTATGATGGTCAAGCGAAATCCATTGTGCTGAGGCTATTGGGGCAAGGTGGTGGCTAGCAAGGAAGAGGAGGTAACTGGCCCCTCCCTACGATCCTGTACACTCTGCCCAATCTCCCCTCCCTCCTCCACTTTTTGTATTACAGGAAACTGCAGTTTCTATGAAACTGCTACCCAGAATTGTACTAGCTGAAAATAATGAACACAGCTGCTGACTCTGAGTCCCTGCAATGACCTACAGCCAACTGAAACATTATTGTAGTAAAATTGCATAACTGACATTCCTACTCCCATCATGTACCCTAAGACTTCTAAGAAAGGGTAAAAAGGGGCCGCCTGCAGTGCTGGCATCCCATATGGGTACCAGTTTGAGTCCCAGCTGCTCCACTTCTGATTCAGCTCTCCGCTGTGGCCTGGGAAAGCAGTGGAAGATGGCCCAAGTCCTTGGGCCCCTGCACCTGCATGGGAGACCTGGAAGAAGCTCCTTGATCCTGGCTTTGGAACAGCACAGCTCCGACCATTGCAGCCATTTGGGGAGTGAACAAGTGGACGGAAGACCTCTCTCTCTCTCTCTCTCCTTTTCTCTTTCTCTCTGCCTCTGTGTAATTCTGCCTTTCAAATAGATAAATAAAGCTTAAAAAAAAAAAAAAGGACAAAGAAATGGGTCATACTTAAACCCTGCCACTACCAACACTCAAACACTCTTCCCAGATACCACTTCAGTGCTTCCAGATTATATAAAGGGATTTCCTGGAAACTTGGTGCGCACAGCTCAGTCTTGAGCATGGCCACGCTGCCTCTCCAGAGGGTGCTTTTGCTTAGTCAAACTCTTGTTCCTTTGCTAACATTTATCTAGGTCTCATCTTCAAATTCTTTTGTGTATCAGAGAGAAGAACCTAGACCCAGCCACCCCACAAGGAGCCTTCTACGAAATAATTCCCTCCCTGACAAAGAGACAGGCTTTGCTTCATCTGAGGAATGTTTCCTCTGTACTCAACCTAGCTGATCCACTTCTTTCAGACTTGGGGTGAGATTATGATAAGAGAGGCTGCTGCAGCTGCCTGCTGTTCACAAAGTTGAGGCCAAGAACATTAGAAAAACTCTTGACCCAGCACTGTAATATTGTAACTATTAGATCAACGCCCTAGATGTTTCCATTCATAAGCCATGTATGTAAACATCAAGATCTTCTGTGATTTAAACCTGTGAGCTAGGATTTCATTAATTTCAGTTAAACTATAATAAATTACACAGATTCACACTGAAAAGTATATTTTAATAATTCTGAACACATGCTATTTTTACTACACTAAATGAATACATTGATTTTTATTTCACTTTCACTTAATGATTTGGTATCATCATTAACAGTATAAATTATGATACCATAATAGATAAAAAATAATACAGAGGTATACTCTCTAGGTTACAAACTCTTAAGAATAGGCAGAGCATTTTATCCATCTTTGTATCCCCAAACTATTAGCATAAGGATAATGCATACAATGATGGTCACTTATAAATAAAGTATCGGTTCATTAGGCATTGCATTGAAATGTTGAGCATGTGTACTTTATTTTATCTCCAACTCAGAATCACTAGAAATTAGATAGAGATATATACACATACATAATTGTGTAGGATATGCATACTTAAATGTATATATGCATCCTATATATACTTATACTGTATATTTAAGAATAATTCCTGAACAGTATCACTGTGCTAGAGAATGAAACAGTGCTATCAGCAGGCTGGAAATTTCAATGAATCCCTAAGAGAAAACAAACAAACAATCAGTTTAGAAGGAAAAACTACAACCTTCAAGTGTGGACAAGTGACAGCAATGGAAAAGGCTACTGCCCCATTTTCCCAGTTATGAGCAGCTGGTCCAAAGAAGGCAATTAGTAAAGTGCAAATATGCCTCTCAGGTTGCTTTCTTGCACCTTTCCCTCTTATTCTAAAAAAGAGGAAAACCTTAATTGAGAAGTAAAGTAATAAGTGGGCACATGTATACACACATACCCAATCTCTAAATGCAGGCAGTGATAACCAAACTTAGCTTTCACAGAGAGATCATCTCAAATACATGACTAAGAATACAATCCATGAAATGTTTGAGGGAAAACCTCTTGGAAAGGAAGCCACAAATGTTTTTATAAAGAACATGAATATTTTCACAGGGATATGAGAACCTGTCTTATCCATGAAAAATGAATTATAAATCTTGGAAATAAAAAATATACAATCATTGGTACTATAGCCAAGAGTGTAGGATTTAGGCAAGAGGAGGCAAGAGGTGGCACCTGGACACTAGCAGAGATTCTAAAATAGTTTGCTGGCTTGAGTTTGTTTTTCAGAGGATGATCTGGGAAAACTTACCTTGCAGCTTTATACTCTGTTGGGGGTCAGACCACTACAAACAAGGAAAACTGAGCATTTTGAATATACAGTGTAGGCAGAAGTGTGCTGATCACACAGGAAGGGCCCTCCTGCTCCCCCTGTCTGCATCCTGGACAGACCCCAAACCCCTGCTATAAAAGCCCTAGCAAACTGCTTCTCAGAGAGGCAGATTCTTTAGGGAACTGTATTTTACCACTGTCTTCTTTACTTGTCACAAGTAAATAAAACTTTCTTTAGAGCCACTCCCTTTTGAGGCTGATTATTTAGTAACATCCAGAGTGAAAAGTCCCTTTGTGTCCACTAAAAACACTGCAAATAAAAACAGATGCGCTGTGTAGCAGAACGATTTCACCTCAAACGTGAATTTGAGTACTAGCATATTAAGACGACGGGTTCCTTTACAATGGAGCAAACGAGAAAAACGGACTGAGAGGCAAAAAAGAAACAAAACATTCTAGAGAGATCCAGAGTCCAGATCCATCCAAGGAGAGTTTCTGTAAGGACTGAGGGGAGGAAGTCAGAGTGAAGGGGAGGGCAGGGAGGTGCTCAAGGTTGAGCAAACACAGGGTCCCCAGGGCTAAGCGTGGTAAATAAAACCGACAACCTCCAAAAAACACTCGGGAAAATGCAAAAGGGGAAAAAATTGGAAAATATTTGAGACAGAAGCAAAATAATTAAATTATAAAGAAGTAAACTAAAGTCATAGAATTCTTTTTCATAGAAATGGATGTAGAAAAACAGTGGTACAATTCTGATAAGGGGGAAAATGTCTAAAACTAGAGGTAGATGGTGGGGAAAATTACATATAATAAGAAAGTTTGACAATAAACATTTTTTAAATTATGATAAAAACTAGACCAGCTCAATAGGCTAATCCTCCACCTGCTGCGCTGGCACACCGGGTTCTAGTCCCGGTGGGGGTGCCGGATTCTGTCCCAGTTGCTCCCCTTCCAGTCTAGCTCTCTGCTGTGGCCCAGGAGTACAGTGGAGGATGGCCCAGGTGCTTGGGCCCTACACCCACAAGGGAGACCAGGAGAAGCACCTGGCTCCTGGCTTTGGATCAGTGTGGTGCGTCGGCCGCAGCGCGCCGGCCACGATGGCCATTGGAGGGTGAACCAAGGGCAAAAGGAAGACCTTTCTGTCTGTCTCTCTCTCTCTCTCTCTCACTGTCCACTCTGCTTGTCAAAAAAAAAAAAAAAAAAAAAAAACTGAAGCACAATTATAACAAAGCAAATATGAAGAGGATGTGTGCTCCTATTAAAGTCAGATCTTCAAATTGGGTAAAAACCAAGCAAAATCTATATCTAAATATCTAGCATTTACAAAAATCTATCTAAAACAAATAGCATAAAAATACTTGGAGAAAAAATATATCAGAAACTGCTAACAAAAAAGAAATTAGGTATAAAAATGTCATGATAAGACAAAATGAAGATCAAGAGAAAGCATTAATAGGAAAAACAATGTTTTATAAAGATGAGATGGGCAAAGTGAAAAATACATTACCCTTTAGAATCTTTTTTTGAAAATTTTTTTTATTATTTATTTGAAAGACAGAGTTACAGAGAGAGGTAGAGCCAGAGAGAGAGAAGACTTCCATTTCATTGGTTCACTCCCCAAATGACTGCAAAAGCCAGAGCTGAGCTGAGTTGAAGCCAGGAGCTTCTTCCGGGTCTCCCACACAGACACAGGGGCCCAAGAACCTGGGCTGTCTTCTGCTTTCCCAGGTTATAGCAGAGAGCTGGATCAGAAGAGGAGCAGTCAGGACTTGAACTGGCGCCCATATTGGGTACTGGAGTTTTTTTATTTTTATTTTTATTTTTATTTATTTATTTTGATAGGCAGAGTTAGACCGTGAGAGAGAGACAGAGAGAAAGGTCTTCCTTCCGATGGTTCACCGCCCCCCCCAAATGGCTGCTACTGC
Source organism: Oryctolagus cuniculus (assembly GCF_051225735.1). NCBI lineage: Eukaryota > Metazoa > Chordata > Mammalia > Lagomorpha > Leporidae > Oryctolagus > Oryctolagus cuniculus. Next base: position 60,044,807 of record NC_142869.1, on the reverse strand, counting down.
CGGCGTGCTGCACCAATCCGAAGCCAGGAGCCAGGTGCTTCCTCCTGGTCTCCCATGCGAGTGCAGGGCCCAAGCACCTGGGCCATCCTCCACTGCACTCCCAGGCCACAGCAGAGAGCTGGACTGGAAGAGCAACCGGGACTAGAACCCGGTGTGCCAGCGCCACAGGTGGAGGATTAGCCAAGTGAGCCACGGTGCCCGTCTGGGATTGGAGTTTTAACGCACTGCACCACAGTGCCGGCCCCTCCTTTAGATTCTTAACAACATAAATGTGTAAGACAAAATCTGGGAGATATGCAACTAAGATTAATAAATGCTTATCAAAGACTTTAACCTATCTTGTTCATAAATTGACAGATCAAGTAAACTGAAAATAATTAAAGTTATTTAGAATTCAAAAACACAGAAAATAATCAAAATTGCTCTTACAAATAATGAATATAGAAGAACTTTTGTACCCTTGAAAACATTAATTATAGTTTGCAGTTTTTTAGTTCATAAAAGAAATCTCAACAGACAATATCTCCTGTTCTCAAAGCAGTAAAACCCTAGAGCTGTTCATGTTTATAAAGTGGTAATAATGTACCAGGCATTGTTTGTTCTAAGCTAAATTTAGCAAATAAAAGTAGAGGATACCTGATTAAATTAGAATTGAAGATAAAAGATGTATGTTTTAAGGTTTTTTTTTAGTAAAAATGAACTTTACTAAAACATTGTGAAAAAAGTCAAACCTTCCTAAATCATTCCAAGAAAATTTTATAACCTTGATACACAACCTAATCAAAGATGATAGAAAATAAAATCAGAGGTCAAGCCTTCTTTTCCTTTTTATTCTTTTTTTAAAGATTTTATTTATTTATTTATTTGAGGGGCAGAGTTACAGAAAGAAGGAGAGACAGAAAAGTCTTCCATTACTGATTCACTCCCCAAATGGCCACGCTGATCCAAAGCCAGGAGCCAGGAGCTTCTTCCGGGTCTCCCACATGGGTGCAGGGGCCCAAGGACTTGGGCCCTCTTCTACTGCTTTCTCAGACCACAACAGAGGCTGGATCCAAAGAGGAGCAGCTGGGACTGGAACCGGTGCCCACATGAGATGCCAGCGCCACAGGCGGAGGTTTTAGTCTGCTAAGCCACAGGGCTGGCCCCAGCTTTCTTTTAATTATAGCTGTAACATTTCTAAATACAAATTCAGTAAATTGAATATAGCAGTGAATCAAAGATCAGCCTGATGGAAGGGAATTTCCAGACTAAAATATTTTAGTAACTTACTTTTTAAATTTTATTTAAGTTGTACAAGTTTCATGTATTTCATATATACAGATTTAGGGACATAATGACACTTGCCCCATCCTCCCTCCCACCCACACTCCAACCCTTCTTCCTCCCTCTCACACTCCTACTCTTAATTTTTACAAAGATCTGTTTTCAGTTTACTTAATGATCATATAGTTATTCCTACACTAAGAAAAGATTTCAACCAATAGTATGAAGAAGAAAAGAAAAACCACACTGTTTCTCAAGAGACAAGGCTGTAAACAATCATCGACATCTCACAATGTCAATTTCACTCCAATACATTATTCAGATCAGGGAATACATATCTATCCTTATATAATTTGCTTTTTTTTTTTTTTTTTTTTTTTTTTTTGACAGGCAGAGTGGACAGTGAGAGAGAGAGACAGAGAGAAAGGTCTTCCTTTGCCATTGGTTCGCCCTCCAATGGCCGCCGCGGCCGGCACGCTGCGGCCGGCGCACCGCGCTGATCCGAAGGCAGGAGCCAGGTACTTATCCTGGTCTCCCATGGGGTGCAGGGCCCAAGCACTTGGGCCATCCTCCACTGCACTCTTGGGCCACAGCAGAGAGCTGGCCTGGAAGAGGGGCAACCGGAACAGAATCCGGCGCCCCGACCAGGACTAGAACCCGGTGTGCAGGCACCGCAAGGTGGAGGATTAGCCTAGTGAGCTGCGGCGCCGGCTCCACTATATGAAATTACTGGGGTCGAACAAGGCCTAAACCATGGACTAGGACCTCCATCTGGGCCTTCCAAGTGGGTGACAGAGACTCAGGAATTCGGGCCATCATCTGAGGTCTTCCCGGGCACATTAGCAGGAGAGTGGATCAGAAACAGAGTAGCCAGGACTTAAACCATGACTCCTTATATGGGAAACTGGCATGCTAAGCGGAGGCTTAACCCCAGTACCACAGCACCTATGTTTTTTATTTGATACAGAAGAAATACAAGGAGAAATTTTTCTTCTAAAGATGTATTTATTTGAAAGTCAGAGTTACACAGAGAGAGAAGGAGAGAGAGAGAGAGAGAGAGAGAGAGTCTTCCATTCTCTGGTTCACTCCCCAATTGGCCACAACAGCCAGAACTGTGCCAATCCGAAGCCAGGAGCAAAGAGCCAGGAGCTTCTTCTGGGTCTCCTAAGCAGGTGCAGAGGCCCAGGGACTTAGAGGCCATCCTCTACTGCTCTCCCAGGCCAAAGCAGAGAGCGGGATCGAAAGTAGAGCAGCAGGGACTAGAACCGGCACCCATATGGGATGCTGGCACTGCAGGTGGCAGCTTTACCTGCTATGCCACAGTGCCAGCCCCGAGAAATTTTTTTAACTTGATAAATAATACCTATCCAAACATCAGCAATGACAAATTAGTAAACAGAAAAATTTTGGAGAGAAAGATAAAATAGCTACAAAAAACTAATGTAAATGTGCAGTATCTAGTGTTGGACATAAAAAGAAGATATAATTAAACAGAGAAATATATCCTACTCTAAATTTAAAGAAAATTTAGTAAAGGCACCCCTTCTACACTAAATAAATTACAAAATAAATACAAATCTATTCAAAATCTAACAAGAATTCTTAAATGACGCTTAATCCAGTTCTTAGAAAAGGCACAAAAATTGACCCCAAAAATGTATCAAGAGAAGGAAAAAGATGGTAACTCACAATCTCAAAATTCAAAATGTACTATAAAAATAGCAATTATAACTAATGGAGCTGAAACGTTAATATGCATAGATGTAAATGAAGGAGAACAGAACATATGCTGAAGTAGCACTCCAAACCAGCACAAGTAAGGCTGAATAAATGGGGCTGGAAAATACTCAGATTACTATTATCCATCAATATTAATATTAATTATTGAGATTAGTATTAATTATTGCAAAATCAACAATCATGTGCATTCTAGGTTGATGAAGATCCTAAATAACTAAAGTAAAATATGGAAGCACTCAAAGGAAGTAGATTTACAATCTTAGAGAGCATGAGACATTTGAAAAACATAAAATGCATGTCATTGGTTAGTAACTGATAAAGTTGACATTAATATTTAAAATGTGTACATCACAAAGCAAACATATTTGTGTACATACTCTTAATTCATACCATTAGGAGCTTTAGAATCTCCAGAAGAAATGACTCAAAAGTAGAAAAAATGTAAGATAAGAACGTAGATTACCGAATATCCAAGGTGTGCTAGGAACCTGCCGCAGCGCTAAGAGCCTGACACAGACTATTCCATCTCATCTCTGGGAATTTTCTCCAAACCAGCAGCAGATGTATTAGAATCATCATTTTGCTGAACAGGAAACTTAACATTTAATCACATACCAAATAATTGGCAAAAGTGGGTTTCCAATGAAATGCTTTTTTAAAAAAAATTTTTTTTGAAGATTTATTTGTTTGTTTGAAAGGTAGAGTTACAGAGAGGCAGAGGCAGAAAGAGAGAAAGAGAAAAAGAGAAGTCTTCCATCTGCGGGTTCACTCCCCAAATGGCCACAATGGCCGGAGTTCGACTGATCTAAAGCCAGGAGCCAGAAGCTTCATCCAAGTCTCCCACGTGGGTACAGGGGCCTAAGGACTTAGGCCATCTTCCACTGCTTTCCCAGGCCATAGCAGAGAGCTGTATTGGAAGAGGAGCAGTCAGGACTCAAACTGGTGCCCATATGGGCTGCTGGTGCTGCAGGCAGAGGATTAACCCACTAAGCCATAGCACCACTCCTTCCAGTGGAATGCTTTTAACACCATGTTTTCTCCCTGAAAAAAAAAAAAAAAATTGTACCACTGCCCCTCCCCATGCCTCAAATTGCATGAATGCTACAATGCTTGCTAAAGTAGTTAAGCAACTGGAAAATGATGGATGAATTTTAAATGGAATTCAAGTGTACACAGAGCAAATAGTCATTTAGTACTTTGTGTGGTTGAAAACAAAGGATGGAAAGAGAAGCAGGAGGCTGATGAAATGTTCTCACATAACACAGAGTCTAGGTCTGTCTTCCAGGAGCAAATCTGCAAAATGTTACAAAGTGCTGCGTGCAGCATGAAGAGCCTGATTCAGCTGCAAGAGAGGTCATTTGAGTCTACTTGCCAGAGTCTATGTAGGCACTCTATGCAGGTGTACTGACCCTGATGCTATCAGTCAGGAGCAGTGCTAACAACTAAACCTGTGGCCCAAGACTGTCTCTTGAGAAGTGAATTGTCGCTAATCTCTGTACTTCCCATCTCAATAGTAGCTGCAGTGATTCTGTGCATTGGGAAAGTTTCTGGCTACTGAGTAGAGTTAGTGGAACCCTTATCAAAAGATGCTTTGGGAGAAATTTGGTGTTTTTAGAGTGCCCTTCTGACTTGAAAAGAATGAATATGCTTAAGGAAGAAGGTACACTATTCAAGCTAATATAGAAGAGGAAGATTCTTCAGTGGGTTTTTTCTTCTGATCATAGTTCTGAATCATTTATGTTATTTTGAAGAGTATGTTAGAAGTTAAGAACTGGACTCGTCCCATCTGCTAGGTTAACATCATTCTTTCTCATCCTCTTAAACCGTTCTTTTAAAGTCCTGCAGTAGTTTAAGAACACTGGTGAGCTTTGCACTGAGTGTGACTATTCCAAGTAGAGGAACAGAATTTACGATGTGCAAAGTCAGCTCAGCATGCAAACTGAAACACACAAGCATTCCTAGTCGTCTCTCTCCTTGGATGCTCCACTTACATGACTTAATGTCTGTCGTCTGTCTCAAATGCTGTTTCCTTTCCTACAGTGAAGTAGCACGCCACAATCTAACTCGGGCCCTGGCATGTGTGCAGCTCTCCCCAGGCTTAGTGTGTGTCGTTCGGCATCTGGACACAGAGGCAGCATCTGAATTGGATTTTAGCATGAACCCAGGTACTTGTAGCTGCTGATGTTCCACGTGTTTGCTTGGCTCTTATGGGCAACATAAGCTACATTGATGGCCCACCTCTTTGAAAAAGCACATCCTTCAAAAGGTGGACAATTCCTCTCTAACAAATTCAAGGGTAATTAAAAACCATTATCTAAGTTGAACAAAAAGGGAAAATATGAATGTTGGTGTTTGGTTATTATGGCACATAATTTTACTAATCAAAACATGTAACAATATTTATTTTGAGTGATTAAAAATCTTTTTTAAAAGTTTATTTATAGTAGTTGCTAAGAATTCTCAGTACAGTAGTTGCTAATAGAATTCTTAAGCTAGTCCCATTCTGGACACTGGAGTTGGAATGTAATATTTGGGATGAACATCGTTTTGGCTAAATAAAGTCTATGGCCTTGTATGAGCTGAAACAGTTTTACACTGAAAAAAATTGGAAGGTAAGTGTAAAGCAACATCCTTATATACTTGTGAGAGTTAAAGTCATCAAGGATATTGAGAAAAGAATGAGTCTAGGCTTCTCTCCTTCAATAAAACAAGTATAAAATAAAACACAGATTCTCTCACCCTCCTCCTTTATTTTTTAAAAACAGTCTAGTGGCTGAAGTGGTCTCTTTCTCAACACATAATTGATTCTGAGAAGGACATTCACTTTGAGCATGGAGAGTTGTGGGGTTGTCATTTTGTGCAAGAGCAATAGCTGAACTGTTTTCTCCCAGAATTACCAAGTAAGAGACCTACAAAACTAAGCAATGGCATTTTGTAAGTTTATAAAAGACACAGCCATCTTTCTACTATAAACCAAGCAGAAGACTAGGGCAGTTGAACTAGTAGTACCTTTAGCACTGGGAATATTTCACAAGTTCTTAAAAACACAGGCATATAGGGCCAGCACTGTGGTGCAGCAGGTTAAGCCATGGTCTGAGGCGCCAGCATCCCTTATGGGCGCTGCTTCGAGTCCCAGCTGCTCTACTTCTGATCCAGCTGCCTGCTAATGCACCTGGGAAAGTAGGGAAGATGACCCAAGTCCCTGAGCCCCTGCACCCATGTGGGAGACCCAGAGGAAGCTCCTGGCTCCTGGCTTCAGCCCCAGTCATTGTAGCCATTTAGGGAGTAAACCAGCCTGTGGAAGATCTCTTTGTGTCTCTCCTCCTCACTCTCTGTAATTCTGTCTTTCAAATAAATAAATAAATCTTTTTAAAAAGGGGGGGGGGGCACGTAAAATATTTAAGAATGCAGTTATAAAGATAGAATGTCAATTTTTAAAGAAAAATCACAAAGGATAAGAAAGATTTTTTCAAACTAGCTGAAAAACATTACATGAAATTTTTGGGAAAAGACTACAGCTATAAAAACTTCTTCAAATTATTTTTCTTGGGGTCGGCACTGTGGTTCAGCCGGTTAATGCCCTGGCCTGAAGCACCGGCATCCCATATGGACGCTGGTTCTAGTCCCGGCTGCTCCTCTTCTGATCCAGCTCTCTGCTATGGCCTGGGAAAGCAGTAGAAGATGGCCTAAGTGCTTGGGCCCCTGCAACCACGTGGGAGACCTGGAAGAAGCTCCTGGCTCTGGCTTCGGATCGGTGCAACTCCAGCTGTTGCCACCAATTGGGGAGTGAACCATCGGATAGAAAACCTCTCTGTCTTTCTGCCTCTCCTCTTTCTGTGTAACTCTGACTTTCAAATAAATAAATAAATCTTTAAAAAATTATTTTTATCTCCTTTTCTGAGAAGAAAACTTGTATAAAGATAGAACAATATCTTTATACAATATTACATAACCAGTGTACTGGAAAAGATAAATTGTGCATTAAATTATGGCTAAGTAACTTTTTCTGTTAAATGTAATGATATATCACCATTGTTCATTACTTTGTAATTTATTTGCTATTCTTATGAGTCAAGATGGTGAATTTATTCAGCCATAGATAAAATTCAAAACCATTCAACTTGAGTGAAAGAAATGTGAATGACATAAACATCAAAGCAGGAAAAATCAGGAACTAAGGATCAGTTAAGTATGATTTAAGTATAAATATGTATCCAATGTTAAGTATTTCCTTTTCTTCTTCCTGGCTATTGCAGGTGGACTGAGTATGTAATGAATATGTCCTATCATAACTTAGTAAGTATTTTAGAAGGATATAAAGCTAAGCAATAAATTACTTCAGTGCACTAATGAGAAAAGGTGCTACTTCAAAATGACCTTTCATGGAACAGAAAATTTGATAATATTGCCTTTGCCAAACAAATTAGAAATAGTACTGTTATTTTTATTAATTGTTTATATTTTACCAAATTTTCTGAGAATGTTTTATCATTGTCTTCAATTTAGAATTCTAATGTACACATTAAGATTTATTTTCATTTGCTCTTAATTGTTTTTGCTATGTATATAACAACCTTCCAAATTCTTCAAAATCTCCATTTTTATCCTTCTAAACCTGAAATTTATTTACCTAAGGAAAACAAAATAAGAAAAAAAGATAATAGGTTACTGTGTTGGTCAATTAATCAGATTTTTACACAATTGTAAGAGACTTGCTTAGAATATTGGCCTTCCTATTATTAAAAATGTTAGTGTCCTAAAATTTTTTATAACTTTCTTTTGATACACATTTTTGGGGGGCTTTACATCATTAAATGTGTTTTTCCACTCAAAGAAATATGTATATAAAGACATCAGGCATCAAGGTATAATAATATCATTTGTAAAAGAATTGACTATAAATTTCCTACAACATTTTCCCTGCTGCATTTCTAATTCAGCCTGGAAAGAAATCAATTTACACACGAATTTTAGAAGTTCAACTATTCAATAATGTATGATAAAGATGTATTTTTCTCATGTCATGGTCACAAAATCAGTATAAGCCATTATATCCCCTCTCTTCGTAAGGGAAAATGGAAATCCAATGAGGTCATGCCTTCATCTCATCATGTAGATACGAAATAGCTTCAATGTCCATGTTCATGCTTTATTGATATTTTCACTTCAGATTAGCTCACATTCACGGTGTCTCACCTGAAATAACGATATTCTGGGGGAAAAAGTATAAATTAAAATGAAAATGACCTTTAATATTGGGTTGATCACCATCATCAAATGCAATATAATTTTTGTAGGTGCACCTGAATATAATCTAGCAAATATTTTTTGCAGAAAGGAGAAAATATTTTGTCTAGGAATAAGATGGTTTACTCAGAGTATTTTTTCCATCTTCAGATTATTTTTAATGATAAGTTTAAAGTACAGAACTGAATCTAAGGTAATATTTGACACTGTAAAAATGTTTTTCATCAGTTAGGAAGGATTATATCCGTACAGCAATCAAAAAATGTCCAATTTAATTTTGAGAATGTGTAAGAAGGAAAATATTTTCAGGGGCTAAGTAGGCATGCATGTGTGAATTAACTGAATGTAAGATAACAGGGAATGGTGAGCTATAGAGGGAAAAATGAATGCATACCCTCCCCTACTTAAACGCATTCAAGCCCAAAAACGTCAAAATCCTGTGAGAGTAACTGAGCACTCACACCTTCACCTGGTAGTGACCAGTGTGTAGTATATTTGGTTTGATAAAGGCTGCTATTTCTAACATTCCCCCTTAAAATGCAAGGCTCCAGTCAGGGGAAGAGGGAGAAAATTTGCTTGGCAACAGAGACAGCCACTGGAAAGAAAGGAAACTCCATCAAACTTACTCCCTGCCATGTTTTGAATGTCCACACCAAAACTCAAGCTGCAATGTAATCTTCAGTGTAAGATGTCAAGGACTTAGAAACTTAATAACTATCTGGTAGGTGGGACCTTTGGGAAGTAAGAGAAGGTCGAATGAGGCTGAAAGGATGGGACTCTGATCCAGTGATATTGTGCATTTATAAGAGGAGGAGAGACCTGAGCTAGGATATTCAGTCTCCCTCATGCAATGTCCTGTGTCACCTTGAGACTCTGCAGAGAGACCCCAGCGGCAAGAAGGTCCTCAGCAGATGCAGTTGCCTGATCTTCAACTTCTTAGCCTTCAGAGCTGTGAGTCAGGGGCTGACATTGTGGTGTAGCCGGTTAAGCCACAGCCTGCAACACCAACATCCTGTATGAGCAACAGTTACAGACTCGGCTACTCCCCATTCAGCTCCCTGCTAATGTGCCTGGGAAAGCAGCAGCAGATGACTCAAGTGTTTGGGTCCTTGCTGCCCACATAAGAGATCCAGATGAGCCTCCTGGCTCCTGGATTCAGCCTGGTCCAGCCCAGCCATTGTGGCCATGTGGGGAGTGAACTGGTGGAGGGAAGATCACTCTCTGTCTCTTCGCCTTTCACTAACTCTGCCTTTCAAATAAACACATCTTTTTTAAAAACTGAGCCAAATAAACCTTTTTTCTTCAGAAATTATTCAGTCATGGCAATAGAAAACAGACTAAGATGTTCTTGGTGTTCAGGATTGGAGATGACCTTTGGCGGAAGAGGACACCAAGTCTGCATAGAGGGGCTTGCCAGGATGTAGGGGAGACACTTAAGGTCAGTATAGAGACGTTTATGATCATATACTGAGACTGGAGGCTCCTTCAAAAGCCTTTTGCTTTGTCATTTAGGTACCAAACAAGTGTTCTTCACGTGATTGTGACTTTAGAAAACTATAACCGGGAGGCAAATATATCAGCCACTCCAGTTGAGGAATGTGTCCTAACCAAGATTGCATGACTAAATGGAAAACAACAATCTTTGCTGTATGCAAAGGAAGAGATGACAGTGGCAACATTCTGTAGTGAAAATGGAGGACAGGGCAACCCCAAGCAAGTGCCTTACAGTAAACTCATCGGAAGGTCCCACTACTTGCGATCTGATTATTGGAAGATCCAATTACCTTGCACCCAAGTAAGCCCCAGGAATCAGACAACTGGACTTCAGATAATAAATGAAAATAATGGATAATTTTAAAAGATATTACTCTTGGAGATAGAGAAGGAATCAAGTAACTAATGAAATAGAAAAGACGCCATATTTGTAGTTCTTTTCAGAGAAGTAGGTCTTTCTGATGAAACCTAGTTCATCAAGGGAAGATGAACGAATACACTTATTCAGGTTGAAGATTTAAATTCGTATGAGTACCAAAAGCTCACAATAATGTTGCCTTTATAAAAAATTTATTTATTTATTTATTTATTTATTTGAGAGGCAGAGAGACACAGAGAGATGGAGACAAAAAAAGAGATCTTTCATTTGCTGGTTCACTCCCCAGATGACTGCAACAGTTGGGGCTCCTGAAGCAAGGAGTCAGGAATTTCATCCTGGTCTCTACATGGGAAGTAGGGACCCAAATACTTGTGCTATTATCTACTGCCTTCCCAGGTGCATTAGCAGGGAGCTGGATGAAATTGGAGTAGCCTGGACTTGAACCAACACTCCAATATAGGATGCAGGCATCTTAGACTTCTGAGAGAAGAAAGGAGAATGAGGAGGATGGAAATGATATTTGTCAAAAAAGGAAGCAGAAAGTAGCTCCTCCTGATTCACGTACCACACCTTTCTCAAAGTGAGGTCATGAGTCATGGGGGCTTCTTCCTACCACAAGTCCCAGCTACCCTCCAGAACCCACAGTGGGGAGTCCCACAGGGTAAAATACAAGGATCTTTACTTTTTAAACTACATTTGGATAGATTTGTATTTATTTGAAAGACAGAGTGACAGAGACAGACAGAGGGAGATCTCTCACACGCTTGTTTATTCCCCAAATGTCCACAAACTTGGGACTGGACCAGGTCAGGGAAAGAAGCTCAGAACTCAATCCAGGTCTCCTACATAGGTGGCAGGGACCCAAGTAGTTGGACCATCACTTGCTGCCTCCTGGGGTGTGGATTAGCAGAAATTTGTATTGGAAACAGAACTAGAACTCAAATTAGTCCGTCTGATATGGGATACAAGTGTTCCAACCAGCATCTTCAACGCGGTGCCAAATGCCTACCCCATTTTTCAGTCTTCTCAGGTGGTTAGTTCATACTCTAATACAAACAAACCACTATCTACACCCTACAAGGACTGTTTTATATATTAGTTTAAAATTCTAATGTTAAAAGTGGTTAATTAACAGCATTTTTAATATCACATAATTTGTTTAATGGAATGGACCTGTCTTTAAGTCATCATGACTCATACAGAAAATTAACTACTCATTGTGTGTTTCCATCCGCTATAGATAATTTTCCCAAAATAGATGTGCTTGTGAACTATCTTTTGAAGTCAATTAGCATATTGTTTAAATATTTCCCTTCTATTTCCTACTATTAAAATATGTTACAACCTGAGGAAAACCTATAAAAGCATCAAAATCAAGATCATTGAGGGGGTCAGTGCTATGGCTCACTTGGTTAATCCTCCGCCTGCAGCACTGGCATCCTATATGGGCCTGGGTTCTAGTCCCAGTTGTCCCTCTTCCAGTCCAGCTCTCTGCTGTGGCCCGGGAGGGCAGTGAAGGATGGCCTAAGTGCTTGGGACTCTGCACCCCATGGGAGACCAGGAAGAAGCACCTGGCTCCTGGCTTCAGATCGGCACAATGCTGGCCTTAGGGGCCATTTGGGGAGTGAACTAATGGAAGGAAGACCTTTCCCTCTGTCTCTCTCACTGTCTATAACTCTACCTGTCAAATTAAAAAAAAAGATCATTGAAATTGGAAACTGGTAAAAATATGGAAACTTTGAATATGGTTTGCTTGCTATAATTATTCCAGAACCTCAGTTGCTCCCTTTCACTAGGTCAAATCATTGCCATAGTACTAGTAATATCTTACTCAATTTTATACAAAACTTTGATTAAACAAAATTCAAAGACTTCCATTTAGGTAAATTAGTGCTTTAGAAAAGATCACCCTTAGGGAAGAAAAACAAAAAAAAAATCTTTTATAGGCTCCTTACATTACTAATTACAAATGAAAACTAATGAATACTATACATGTAGAGTCAGTTTTCTCAATATAAATGGCCAATTTTCCTAATTCCATTGTTTAAAAAATTCCTTATTTATAAAAAGGGAACAAACTTCATGCATTTCATATACACAATTTTAAGAGCATAATGATACTTCCTATCCTACCCTCCCTCTCTCCCTTACCTCCACCATCCCTCCTTTTTTTCTTATTTTTCTTTTAATACTTTCAATTTTCTTTATAATCACAAACTTAATCCTCCACTAAATGCTGAATAAACACAAATAGTAAGTAGAAAAATCACTATTCCTCAAGAACATAGACAAGGACTATAAACAATAATCAATCTCAAAATATCAATTTCACTCATATACATTACTTTTTTGTACTCTGTATATTAGTTATCACAAATAAAGGAAAACATGATATTTGTCTTTTGGGGACTGGCTTATTTTACTAAGCATAATGATTTCCAGCTGCATCATTTTGTTATGAAAGACACGATTTCATCCCTTTTTATGCCTGAGTAGTATTCCATCATGTATATAAACCATAATTTCTCTATCCAGTCATCAGTTGATATACATCTGGGTTGATTCCATGTCTTAGCTATTGTGAGTTGAGCTGCAGTAAACATAGGGATACAGATAACTCTTTCATATGCTAACTTCATTTCCTTTGGGTGGAATCGCCAGATCATATGATAGATCCATTTTCAAATTTCTGAGGACTCTCCACACTGTCTTCCATAATGGTTGTAGAAGTTACTCTCCCACCAACAGCACATTAGGGTTCCTGTTTCCTGACATCCTTGACTGCTTTTATTATTTACTTATTTTCATTTTTGGACGATAGCCCTCTTTCTCTGAGTTATAAAGATTCTTCTATCATATTTTAAATTCTCATAGATGCTTGTCATTAGGCCTACACCATATTGCTTCAACTATTAAAACTTCATATTAACATGAGATATATATGAAAAGCCTTCCCTCTTTGTTCTACCTTTTTTTTTTTTTAAATTGTTTGGACAATGTTTTTGGACCATGATCCCCTCATATAGATAATACAATTTAGATACAATCTTAAATGCTACAAGGAATTTTGTTTGAATTAAATTACACTAACAGATTAATACAGGGGACATTTGGCATTTTTCTAATTTTGAGTCTTTTTAGCCATGGGCCATGGGAAATCCTCACATTTATTGCTTTCTCAAGCATTTGGTAATTTCTTTCACAGAGTTCTTAGACATCATTTTTGAAGCTTACTTCTATGTGTCTATGGTTTTGAGTGATATCTGTTTTCAACAAGATTTTATATTTGATTACTGGTGATACATAGAATTATCATTATGCATTTATTTTTTATGCTCAAGCATCCTTTTTATAGAGTCTTATTTGTCTGCAGATTTCCTTAGACTTCAGGTATATTTACTACCTACAAATCAGGACCATTTTGCCTCCTCTGGCCCATCATTATGCTATTTTTAATTTTCTGATTTTAAAGTACTCTCCAGATTTGTTCATAAAATATTAAATAACAGTGCTGACAGCATGCATTCTTATTCTGACTTCAATCAAAATACTCCTAGATGTTTTACTCATAAATATTTGTGAAAGATTTGGGTGGTTGCCCTTTATCAAGTTAAGATGGTTCTCTTCTATTTCTAGCTTGCAGTGAGTTTATATACAACAAATGTTAAAATATTACAATTTAACCCTTTAATTTGCTACTATGATGTACTGCTTTACTGGTTTTTCAGATGTTCATCCATCTTTATACTCCAAATATAACACTTCTGGGTCATCATGTACTTTTTTTTAGCCCAAGTGTATGTGATAAGTTAGTGATTTATATAAGATTTTTCACAATGGTCACATTTCTGTAACTTATTATTAGTCTACCCACTCCTGTCTTTAGTGTATTCACAACACAGCTGCCAGATTGATCCTTCTAAATCAAATCATGTTATTGAAACTGAAAACAAAGTTCTGCACAGAGCTCCCAAGACCCTAGATACGCTGCCCTCTGCAGCCACCTGAGGAGAAGAATGCATCTCCTCTCCCAAGCTTCTCACTCACAACTCTCTTTGAACCGCCCGAGAACACCCTCACCTCAGAACGTTGGCCTTTGCTGCTCCCTCTGCCTGGCACGCTTCCCTAGATACCAGCATGGTGCACTCTCTGATGTTTCTATGGTTCTGCTCCACTGTCGCTTCGTGCATGAAGCCTTCACTAGCCATTCTACAGAACAGTGCCCCTTCCTCTATCCTAAAGATACTCAACTTCCCTTATCTTTCTGCATAGCGCTGGTCATCACATAACCTATGTTGTATTTACATTTATATGTTCATTTGTCTTTGATCTCTTGCTCATCAGACAACTAAAATGTATATTCTGTGAAGGAAAAGATTTCATGCTTGATTTTTCTTTTTCTCCCACTGTTTTTATCCCTATCCATAAACAAGCCTGGACCAAAAACACTGGAGATAACACCATGTTAGGTATCTGCCTGTTGTTCATTCACATAGTGTATGCATATTTTCCACCCACAATGTACCTTGTCACATGTTTTATGCGTATTTTCCACTCACAATGTACCTAGTCATGCTCCAGGTTTTGCAGTGTCCACTTGCGGATTCTTGTTTCTGAGAGTGACTTGGTCCCTTCCTGTGGGCAGGAGGAGAGCCACCCAGTCACTTCTCATGTCACGATGCAAAGCCTTCTGAACATCCTGTTCAGCTTACGTAGTGCTTGTGGACTCCTTACTCAGCACCAGCATTTCAACCCCACTCACTCCTACAAGGAGTCTCCTTAACTATGTTCCATTGTTCCTACTCAGGTGTGAGACCAGTAACACTGCCCTGGCCCTGCCTCGTATCCCATCCAGTGGTTTTGTTTTGCTTTGTTTTGTTAACACCTTGCCACTCACCCTGATTTTATGGTTCCTCTTCATTTCTGGCTCGTGGGGATTACTGTATTGGGCTCATTTCAGTCTTGGTTTGGGTGTTTACTCAAAGCAAGTGTTAACTTTTTGCCAGCATGACCACATATTGGTTTCAAGAAACACTGGCTTCTGTTTTAGCTAAAATTGTATCATGGCAACTGAAGTTTTCTTAAGTTTCTCAGAAGCTCTGCTTGTATGTAGACATTACAACTGGTGAATAATTATCTAGTTTCATTTCTATGGCAATATGCCCTTAGGACTCTGGTGGAAAAAAATTAAAATTCTGCTTCTTTCTATATTGATTTTTCACCTCACTATTGTTACAAATATGCTTTTAAATGCCCCATTTCTAAACCTTCTGTAACTATGTTGTGAAACATTGATATTTCACAGCCCTATGAATATCAACTATTATTCCAAAGTTTCCAAAGAATGCCAAATTCAGTGTAGCCTGCCAGAGTTGCAGGCATGGGTTATGTTACTGAATCTCAAGGTACCAACAAAACACACTTGAAAAAGCTCTCACCCTAAAGATACCCTGCTGTACCACCTGTTAATAGGAGCAAAGATAAAAATGCGCAGAGGAGGCTATCATGAACAAGAGCGCCTCAGGTCACAGGACGAATGCATGTGTAATTGGATGACTTCATGAAGCTCACGGGAAACTGGGTAGAGGGATTGTCTTCCTGTCTTTGCCATGCCAGTCCTGCAATGCCACAGTGTAAAACCCTTTCCTATGCAGCCTACATCTCCCAGTGTCATTAGACAATTTAATGAACGCATTCAACTTCGGTTAGATTAATTCAGCCAACTTTCGTTGAAAGGCCTCCCTCCTAATTTTTTCTTCTCTTTTCTATCTTTCTTATTCCAGTAGGTTTTTAAAATGACTCTATACCAAGAATATTAATTATGAGAGGGAAATATTCAGATTTTTTTTCTAAGCGGCACACTAATTGCTTTTGAGCCAATATAAAACTAGCATGTTTAAATTAGACATCACACACAAGGCTTACGTTGACACAATGCAAAAGTAATCAATTAACTAGATGTGTTCTCACCTAAAACTGAGTCCTTTTAATGAATAAACCAGTTAAAATTGTCTTTGTCATTCTATGTAGGCAAAATACTGAATAACTGTTAGCCTAACAGAAAGATTGTCTACATTATTTTTTATGATTCCTAAGAAAGTTACTTCAATATATTCTCTTAATTTCAGGAATAAAACCATCATTGATATATCTATCATTCCTGACAATATATAGCTATCATTTAGTCATTCCAAACAAAAATAATGTATTTGGGCAATCAAGTTTAGAAATAGGTAGAATCAGGACCAGTGCTGTGAGGTAGTGGGTAAAGCTGCCGCCTGCAGTGCCGGCATCCCATATGGGCACTGGTTCGATTCCCAGCTGCTCCACTTCCGATCCAGCTCTCTGCTATGACCTGGAAAAACAGTAGAAGATGGCCCAAGGCCTACACTCACATGGGAAACCCAAAAGAAGCTCCTGGCTCCTGGCTTTGGATCGGCACAGCTCCAACCATTGCAGCTAACTGGAGACTGAGCCAGCAGATGGAAGATCTCTCTCTCTCTCTCTCTCTCTCTCTCTCTCTCTGCCTCTCCTCTCTGTGTGTAACTCTGACTTTCAAATAAATAAATATTAAAAAAAAAAAAACAGGTAGAATCAAGTACTAGTTTAAAGTCTAAACTCCAGAGTTAGGCCTCCTGAGTTCAATCCACCCACTTGCTGTGAGACTTGAGGTTACTTGCTCTGTAAAAATTTCCTTTTAATTACAATAGTATAAGGTTGCTTTAGATGAAATAATTATAATTATATATAAAATACATTAAGCATAGCCTGGGACATACAAATAAGAGGGAATTTCAAAAATCCTGTACCCAAAACTGCAAAATACATGTTCTAAAAATTTGCAAACTACACACCAAGAAAGAACATGTGATGTCTATTAAAAAAAAAAACAGTAATTTCTAAAAAACTGAAATTTTAGAATATATTCCAAATCAAATTGTAAATAAATAACAACACTAAATTTAGAAATTCCCAAATGCCCGGAAACTAAATAAAATACTTTAAATATTATGGAAATCAAAGAAGATATCACAAGGGAAATTTAAAAATATTTCTAGATAAATATTAATAAAGGTCTTCTATATGAAAATTTATGGGCTATAGCTCACACAAGGCTTAAATGAAATTTATTGTTTTAAATGATCATAACAGGAGAAAGTCTTAATCAATGATTTAAGTTTCTATTTAAAAAGCTATAAAATAAAGGAGAAACTTAACCCAAAGTTAATAGAAAGAACTAGGAGTGTGCCCTGTGGTGCACCTGGTAAAGTCACCGCTGGGGACATCCACACCCGCATCCCATGGTGGAGTGCCTGGGATCTAGCTCTGGCCACACTGCTTCTGAGGCAGGGTGCTGCTGCTGCGAATCCTGGGAGGCAGAGATGAGTCTCAAGTGCTTGAGCCACACCATCCACACGGGAGATCTGAGTGAAGTTCAGGACTCCGGGCTTTGTCCTGGCCCAGCGCTGGCTGATGCAATCATTTGCAGAGTTAACTAGTGGGTAGAGGATCTCTTTCTCTCTTTCAGATAAATTAAAATAAATAATCTTTAAAAAAAAAAACAAAAACAAAAAGACATGGGTCAGCATTGTGAGTTGTGGGTTAAGCCACTGCCTGTGATGCTGGCATCCTATATGGATGATTTAAGTCCTGGCTGTTCCACTTCCTATCTAACTCCCTGTTGATGTGCCTGAAAGAGCAGCAGAGGATTGTCCAAGTGCTTGGGCCCTTGAAAAAACATGGGAGACCTGGATGAAGCTCCTGGGTCCTGGCTTCCCCTGGCCCAGCCCCAGCCATTGGGACCATTTAAGGAGTAAACCAGAGGGTGGAAGATCTCTCTGTGTCACTCCTTCTCACTCTGCAACTTTGCCTTTCAAATAAATTAAAATAAATCTTTAAAAAACATTTTTAAAAGAAAGAAGAAAAAGAAAACATGTTGAAAGCAAATTTCAGTAATAATATAATATAGAAAACCAACAAAACCTAATGTTTCTTTGAAAATATTAACAAGATGCATATACCCTGTGTAAAGGTAACTAATCAAGAAAAAGTGGTAAAGAGTACAATTTACCAACATCAGGAATGATATGAGTGGTATCACTGCAAGTTATATACATTAGAAAAATAGTAAAAAAAAACTTTCACAATTAATTTATAGCAATGCATTTGAAAATTCTGAGTCCATAATCAAATTTTCACTAAAGGAATATTCCGAGCCCAGATGGTTTAACCTTTGGATTTATTAAATCTTTAAGAAATAAATAAAAACAGATCTACAAAAATTCTCTCAAATTATAGTGATTGAAGCAATCTGTTATATAAAATGGAAATAATTACACTAAGAGAAACTAGGGGAGGCAGGTAGTACTATAGCACAGCGGGTAAAGCTGCTGCCTGTAGTGCCAGAGCCCTATGTCAGCACAGGTTTGAGACCTGGCTGCTGCACTTCCAATCCAGCTCTCTGCTGTGGCCTGGGAAAGCAGTGGAAGATGCCCAAGTGCTTGGGCCCCTGCACCCACATGGGAGACCCAGAAGAAGCTCTTGGCTCCTGGTTTCAGATCAGCACAGCTCTAGCTGTTGCAGCTATCTGTAATTCTGCCTTTTAAATAAATATACCTTTAAAAAAAGAGAGAGAAAATAAACATTCAATGAACATAAAATTACTCAAAATTATTAGAAAATTGGTTTCACTAATATATGTATAAAATATAGCTATAGTTAAATGTGCTGTATCTCAAGAATGTAAGGTTGGTTCAAAATTTAAAAATCAATGTAATTTACTGTACTAACAAATTAAGGAGAAATGCCATATAATCATCTCAACAGATAAATCATTTTAAAAATTCAACCCTCATTCTTGATTAAAAAATTTAGCAAACAAGAAATATAAAGGAATGTTAACTGTCATAAACGACATCAACGAAAATTCTAGAGATAATATATTTCATAGATTGAGTTTTCTTCATAGCATTGGAGATGCTGTGAGCATGTCATTTCACCGTTGTGCTAAATATCCTAGCCAATACAATAAGGCAGTGAAAAGAAATAAACAATCTACAGATTAGAAAGGAAAAAGTAAAAATTTATCCATTTTCAGATTGTAATGATACCATAAGAAAACTGCAGTCAGACAATTTATCAAAGTTATAAAAGATGAATATCCAAAAATTATATATGGTAAAAAATGGAAATGAGATTTTAGGAGGCAGCATTTTGGCACTGCAGGTTAAGCCACTGTCTGCAATGTGAGCATCCCATGTGAGTGTGGGTTCAAGTCCTAGCTGCTCTACTTCTGATCCATCTCTCTGCTAACGTGTCTGGGAAAGCAGCAGAAGTAGCACCCATGTGGGAGACCCTGATGGAATTCCAGGCTCCTGACGGTCAGCCTGACCCAGCCCCAGCCATTGCAGCCATTTGGGGAGTGAACCAGCAGTTGGAAGCCCTCGATCTCTCCTATTTCTCTCCCTCTCCCTCTCTAATTCTGCCTTTCAAATAAATAAATAACTCTTTTTTTTAAATGTTTTTTTTTTAAAAATGATATTTTAAAAATAGTTTTTATATTATTTAAAACATAAAATGCATATATATTAATTTAATAAAAGTTCAACAAGATATCTGTGTTGAAAATTATAAAACATTGCTACATAAGTGAATTATCTTAACAAGTTCATGGACCAGTAATGTTAAAGAGTGTGTGTTCCACAAACTGATCTGTAGTAACCCAGTGCAATCCAAAAAAAATTCAAAATTGACAAGCTGATTCTAAGATGTATGTGAAAATACAAAAGGATCCAGAATTACCAAAATAATTTTTAAAAAAGAACTAAGGTGAAGAATTTACAACATCTGATATTGAGAATTAGTACAAAATTTCAGCAGTCAAGAAAGTTGTATTGATATAAAAATAGATATATAAATCAAAAGGACAGAACAGAGACTTTTGTAACACATATTGCCAACTGATTTCAGTAGAATGCCAAATCAGTTCAATCAGGAAAAGAAAACTTTCCAACAAGTAATGCTGTAATAACTGGACAGCCAGGAGAAAAAAGAAAAATATCTGTATACACAGAAGTTAATTTTAAGTTTGTTGGAAATCAAAATATAAAATGATAAAGTTTTTGGAACAAGCAATTGGACACATTTTTTACAACTCTAAATAAGCAATTGTTCCTTATGCAAGGTTCTGCTACACATCCACTAGAACAACTAAAATTTAGAACCTGATGATAAGAAGTCAGGATGCAAATCACCTAGAATTGTCAGACACTGCTGATGAGAGCGTAAAATGGTAAACCATTTTGGAAAACATTTTGGCACTTTGTATAAAGCTAAACATATATTTTCCAAAAAGGAAAAAAAAATTCTTCTCCTTTCTGTTTTCCTAAGAAAAACAGAAATATGTCTCCAAAAAAGATTTATACACTAGTATTTACAGCAATTTTATTTGAACAGGCAAAACTAGCAAGAATCCAAATGTCGACAGATGAATGAATAAAGAGATTGTGGCATATTCATACAATAGATTAATCTCTAATGAAAGGCTCAAATTACTGAGATATGCAACAAGGAGGATGAACCTCACAAAGAGGCCTAACACAAAAGACTGTGCGCTGTTTGAGTTCATTTGTATGAATTCAGAAAACCAGCCAAACTAAAAAGCTATAAATCAGAACGATGATTGGAAAGGAAAGGCAAAGGGTTTTGACTGTAAAGTGTACCACTGAACTTTCTAGGTGATGGATGCATTCTATATCTTGAATGGGCTGGTTATACCCATTTGAAAATACATATACTTTTGAAAACCCTTTGAACTGTATGCATGTATGCTTTATATAAAGCATTTTCAACACAGCTGATTTTAAGAAGTTTCTGAATGAGAAAAATGATGGTTCGAAAACTCTTCTGTCTCAAGAGCAGAAACATGAATGAGAAAGGGGATGCTTGATGGGTGCAGCCACTTCATCTAAGAAGACTAGTCATCGAGTTTCGTGTTCCTGGTGGGCGCCATTATGAATTGAAGACAGGACACTTTGTCAACCTGAGCTAGCAGTTTACAAAAATAAGCAATTCTTAGTTTATAGGCAATTAGCAATTAGGCATAAAGTATAATTGTTATTGCTATAGTTGTAGTCAAGTGAAATTGTAGTATGATTAGATTAATTGAAGAGTATAAAAGAAAACCCATTCTGTAACCTCTATTTAAAGATCAGACTCCATATGGAAGAGATATTAGCAAGAATAAGCTGAAACAACAAAAAGAATTCTACCTATCTTGGAGGTTCCTTACCACTGACAAGTTACTACAATGATTGTGGCTTCCCAAAACTACAGGTGTCTCAGTCACAAAGGAGATGTGTGTATCGCTCAGATCCTGGCTCGCCTCAGGGCAATGTTGAGTGACTGGCACTGGAAGCCAGTGTTGCATCCAGAAATGGGTGTCTGGGGCATTTACTTAGGCTTTTTTTTTTTTTTTTTTGGCAGACTTCTCTTAGAGCCACTGTTCTTGTTCAGACTCTGATGATGTTTAAAAAACATAGTATCCTAAATTAGACTGTATTCCATATGATATCAGAATTGTCTGTCTAAAAACACAAATATGGACATAGTAAATTTAGCTAACTGCTCACTGCATCCAGGAGGGGCCAAAATTCTGTGGCATAGTGTGTGTGGCTCTGTATCACTATGGCCCCAGCCAGTATTTCTATTTTTATCTTCTACCGTACCCTTTCCAGCCAATTCTCCAGCCACTCTGGATTCCTTATCATTTGCTAGTTATGCCACATTCATTCATAAATCACTTACTATTCCCAAAACTCCTCACATGATTAGAATATCATCTACCCAGATCAAGAACAAAGTCACCTCCTTTGTGCAAGTTTTCTGACTCCCCCAAGTAGAGTAGCCCCCCCCCATTGCTACTCACTTTTTGCATTATCTTTATCTTCAAAGAATGATATACCTGAAAGCTTTGGTTATTAATGAGAAGACAGATCAGTAGGCTCATGTTTTAAATGTCTGTCAAATTAAAAGGGTGAGTAAAAGAAACTTAAGAACATATGAAATGTCCAACTGTTTAATGCCGATGGCAGTTGATGGACATTTAAAGCATAAAGCTGATTCCCTGGTATGATCAAAAATAGAGGTGAGATTGAGCAATTTAAGTAAATCTGGACATTGGTTTGAAAGCAGAGAACAGTGCTTTGCATGCCTATCTATGTATATCTGTATCTACATCTATACATATATCTTTCCAGCCAGAGCAAAGAAAATAATACAGAGTTATAATACTTCTCTGGATTCCCTGCTGTGTCAAAGCATCTTCAAACCTGAGGCGAGCTGCACCCAGAACACAGAACACCTTGTTTCTTTCCCCACAGCCTGACACTGTTTCAGTTCTTACTTGGGAGTGCATCCAGCGCCCGGAGCACAAGGATGTTCTGTACATGATTTAAAATAAAACCCTTTTATTATAAAGCTGGAAAAATGGCTGGAGGAGGGAAACCTATCCTACTCATCAGCAAGTCTATCAATGCATAAAAGACTGCATTGTGCTGTACCTAGTAATTATTATTAAGCCCTTGTATAGAATTGTATATTTACGAAGTGCTTTGTAGTCCTTTATATTATTATTCCTCACAGCAGCCTTATGAGGGAGGTTGGTATTGTTAAGTCTATTTTACCCCTCCTCAGGAGGTCCCTCTTTCAAGTGCTTTGAAATAAACCTTGAAGAATCAAAACCCTTCAGAGTGTCTGGAAGAACAAGGTGGAAAAAACCCCATGGTGAAAGTTGGTGTTAAAAAAGAAATGCCAAAGGGAGGCTGTGTGATGGAGAAAGAACTCAGAGACCAAAGAGGAGCTAGAAATTGCATCAATTTGAGTTGGAAATAACGGGCAGCCTGAATAGTGAGATGCACGAATTAGGCTGGACCTGGAGCCTGTTTTCTTGGCTCCTCTACAGAACCTGGTCTCAGGTATTGATAAGCTGTCAACAAGCCAGATAATTTTGTATGGCATCCAGATGAGGTTAGGAAATGCTTTCATGCTCATTGCTTATGTTTTTATATCATGGACTGAGGAAATGGCTGTGTCCTGTACCCTAGCATTAACTGATCAGCAAGCAGGAAGAAATTTTTAAAACTTTTGCATAGCCTTGGAAGATACGCCTTGCATTTTCTCATTTTTTTTTTTGACAGGTAGAGTTATAGACAGAGAGAGATGCAAAGAAGGTCTTCCTTCCGTTGGTTCACTCCCCAAATGGCCGCTACGGCCAGCACTGTGCCGATCTGAAGCCAGGAGCCAGGTGCTTCTTCCTGGTCTCCCATGCGGGTGCAGGTGCCCAAACACTTGGGCCATCCTCCACTGCCTTCCCAGGCCACAGCAGAGAGCTGGACTGGAAGAGGAGCAACCGGGACTAGACCCGGCACCCATATGGGATGCTGGCACTGCAGAGGATTAACCAAGTGAGCCACGGTGCCGGCCCTGAATTTTCTCATTTTAAAAGTAATTCATTTTTGTATGAAAAACTTGAAAAATGAGTAAGAGTTCAAAAAGTTTGAGAATTTCAGTCATTCTCCCAATACTCAAGAAAATCACTATTAAAATTTTCATAGTTCCTTCACATCTTTGTCTAAACATATTCAACGTTATTCTGTTTATATGAAGGCATTTCAAAATGGCTGGGGAAAATGGAATTAAGAGATAATCTTATTGTGCAAAAATTGAAATTCATGTATATGAGGGTTCTTTAAAATGTTCATGGAAAATTTATATTATGCAAGCACTATGCATAGCCTTCAACAATTTTCTCCCACCAAAATTTCACTTTCCACAAATTTTAAAAATACCCTCATATAATTGCATATTTAATATTTTAAAATCATTTTCCATGTTTTGTGTAACCAATATTTATGACCTACAGCACTTTAAAGCCTGGAGAAATTTACTGAGGCCTGGAAAACCCAAAGACTTTAGCATTCCTTTAAAGGATTATTATTATTTTTTTTTTTTTTGACAGGCAGAGTGGACAATGAGAGAGAGAGACAGAGAGAAAGGTCTTCCTTTGCCATTGGTTCACCCTCCAATGGCTGCCGCGGCCGGCATGCTGCGGCCGGCGCACCGCACTGATCCGATGGCAGGAGCCAGGTACTTATCCTGGTCTCCCATAGGGTGCAGGGCCCAAGCACTTGGGCCATCCTCCACTGCACTCCCTGGCCACAGCAGAGAGCTGGCCTGGAAGAGGGGCAACCGGGACAGAATCTGGCGCCCCGACCGGGACTAGAACCCGGTGTTCCAGCACCGCAAGGCAGAGGATTAGCCTAGTGAGCTGTGGCGCCGGCTAAAGTAGATTACTTTTAAAATCTGATGTGACAAACCTCTACCAGTATAGTAGAAAACTCACGATTTGCATGAAATGGATCATCAGTCTCCTGGCTTCAAAGGTCATGTATATATTGATAACTCCCAAATTATATGCTCCTGTCTCTCCTCTAAGTTCCAGACTTGTACATTCAATTTCCCACTCAGCTTTTTCATGTGAATGTTTTATGGATGTCTTGATCCCAAAATGGTCAAACCTTAACCCTTGATACCAGTCTGCCCTTAGCAGCACTAAAGTCACTCCACTAGGGAGGGGTCTTCCCATGTGAGCTCAGGGAAGCTCCAGCAGATCAAGCCAAAACCAGGAATCATCCTGCCCTCCTCCATTTCTGTCAAACCCAACACTCAGCAAATTCCCTTGGCTCTGTCTTCAAAATCTAAGTCCAGCCCACAATCTGTGCTGACAACCATTTATGTTCAAGTCATCAATCTTCCTCTGGATTAGATTAACAGCCTTTTATCAGGCCTCTACTTCTGCCTTTTAATATTGTCTCCAGGGGCCGGGGCCGTGGTGCAGTAGGTTAATCCTCTGCCTGTGGCGCTGGCATCCCATATGGGCGCCAAGTTCTAGTCCCAGTTGCTCTTCTTTCAGTCCAGTTCTCTGCTGTGGCCCAGGAGGGCAGTGGAGGATGGCCCAAGTGCTTAGGCATGGGAGACCAGGAGGAGATACCTGGCTCCTGGCTTCGGATCAGTGTAGCTCCGGCCGTTGCGGCCATTTGGGGAGTGAACCAATGGAAGGAAGACCTTTCTTTCTCTCTCTGTCTCTCTCTGTCTCTCTCTCTCTCTCTCTAACTCTACCTGTCAAATAAATAAATAAAAATCTTAAAAAAAATTCTGTCTCCATTCTAGCAGTAAACATGATCATGTTAAACTCCAGCAAAATCCATCCTTTCTTTTGCTCATCACTTGCAAAGGTTTCCCCTTCAGTCATAGCATGGACCTGGGACCCACAAGGGCCCACGTGACCTGTTCCCCATATGTACCCTCTCTACCTCTTGGGACTCATCCCTGATTGTTGTCAATTGTGTCTGCCTATTCCTGCCTTGCTGGACTCCTCCTTTGGACACCAGGACCCTTCTGCCTTGAGACTTTTTTTTTAATATTTTAATTTTTTTTAACTTTTATTTAATGAATATAAATTTCCAAAGTACGATTTATGGATTACAATGGCTTCCCCCACATACCGTCCCTCCCACCCACTACCCTCCCCTTTCCCACTCCCTCTCCCCTTCCATTCACATCAAGATTCATTTTCAATTATCTTAATATACAGAAGATCAGCTTAGTATACATTAAGTAAGGATTTCAACAGTTTGCTCCCACACAGAAACATAAAGTGAAAAATAATAGATGATTTTTTTTAAATGGTGATGAAATCAGAGCAGACCTATTGTCATGTTTAATCCCAGTGAGAGTCAAGTTGGGAGTTGAGAATTTCTTTTTCTTTTCTTTTTTTTTTTTTTTTTTTTTTTTTACAGAGGATCAGTTTAGTATACATTAAGTAAAGATTTCAACAGTTTGCACCCCCATAGAAACACAAAGTGAAATATATTGTTTGAGTACTCGTTATAGCATTAAATCTCAATACACAGCACATTAAGGTCAGAGATCCTACATGAGGAGTAAGTGCACAGTGACTCCTGTTGTTGACTTTACCAATTGACACTCCTGTCTATGGCATCAGTAGTCTCCCTATGCTCCAGTCATGAGTTTCCAAGGCTATGGAAGCCCTCTGAGTTCTCCGACTCTTATCTTGTTTAGACAAGGTCATAGTCAAAGTGGAGGTTCTCTCCTCCCTTCAGAGAAAGGTACCTCCTTCTTTGAAGACCTGTTCTTTCCACTGGGATCTCACTCGCAGAGATCTTTTGCCAGAGTGTCTTGGCTTTCCATGCCTGAAATACTCTCATGGGCTTTTCAGCCAGATCCGAATGCCTTTAGGGCTGATTCTGTGGCCAGAGTGCTATTTAGGACATCTGCCATTCTATGAGTCTGCTGAGTATCTCACTTCCCATGTTGGATCACTCTCCCCTTTATTTATTCTATCGGTTAGTGTTAGCAGGTACTAGACTTGTTTATGTGCTCCCTTTGACTCTTAGTCCTTTCATTATGATCAATTGTGAACTGAAATTGATCACTTGGAATAGTGAGATGGAATATGACTGGTTTAATTCTGTAATTAATACACAGTTATTCTTAAGTGTTAAAAATTAACTGAAATGTGATCCCTGTTAAACATAAGAGTGGGAATAAGAGAGGGAAGAGATGTATAATTTGGGACATGCTCAAGCTGACTTGCCCCAAATGGTAGAGTTAAAAACATACCAGGGGATTCCAATTCAATCCCATCAAGGTGGCATGTACCAATGCCATCTCACTGCCTTGAGACTTTTTCACTTCTTGACCCTACCTGAAATGCCCTTCCTACAAATAGTCACACATCTCCATCCCACAATACTCTGCACAAGACCCTCCTGGTCACCCCATCCGAAGTTCGACATCTATTCCCAATAAGCTGTTTATCTCCCATTCCCACAGTTTTTTCCCTTTAGTACTTATTTCAGATTATTTTTCTGATGTGGTTTGAATATGGTTTGTCTGAAAGAAAACTCATGTTGAGATCTAATTCCTCAATGCAGCCTAGTGGGAAGTGTTTGAGTCACTGGGGCAGAACCCTCAACTATTAATTAAATATTTAATTTGATTAATTTTTCCCTTCTACTTTCCTGCCATGCATAGAGATGCACAAGGCCCTCAGGCACAGGCAGCTGCTTGAGGTGGGACTTCTCGCCTCAATCTCATGTGTTCTATGAACAGAAAACTATTAAGACATATACTGTGTATGTTTTCTATTTATCTTGATTAATATTTATCTTCCCCTACTATAAAAAATGTTAAGGTAAAATGTTATAACAATATAAGAGCATGGATTTTTGCCTGTTTTGTTCATTGCTATATATCAGCACATAAAAAAAAAAATCGAACACATAGTTTGTGCCTAATAAGTATCAACTGGATAAATTGACGTTTTAAGATAGAATATGTGGAAATTTCTTTTAGCAGATATAGCTAATTTAAAAATTAGAGTATAATGTACAGTGCTAAGTAAAAGGTATTTAGAAACAGGACAGAGTAAAACGGCCTATTCAGTAAGATTCCCTTGAGGGCCACTCACTAAAGAACATAATAACTTCATATTAGAAATAAATCATTGATATTCAAGGTCAATATTTTTTATGTCTTAATCCTTTTCTAGAATTCAAGGCACTATTGCAGGTTAGTTTGTAATGATGGAGTCCTTCCTGTGTTGTTAGTGGTAATTTGGCAATTTTGTGCAATCAATAATTTTCAACAACTGTTTCTTATACTACTTCTCAGAAAAAAAGTAAACACAAAATAATTGCATATTGCTCAGGGGTCATTATTGAACCATATGCACACAAATACACACAAAAAAGTTACTGTGAATGTATAACAAAATTAATTTTGTGCAGTAACCTATATGATTTTCAAAATGCTTTTCTAGAATATTAAAATTGATACATTATGCCAGGCTACATTTCAATGAGCAAAACCTAAAAAATCTTAAATGAGGCAAAATATCTAAACAAACAAAAACATTGTTTTTATTAAGTACTTCAGAATAAAGGAATCAAATTTATTGTAAGTGAAGTAATAGAACAAATTAATGTTCCAAAGTAACAGAAAAAGAAAAGTTCTACTAAATTTGCACAAAGGAATTATTTAGAAAACGTAGCTTCAACTTATCTAAAATAGACCTGCTGCAGTTTCTTTTAACTAATGTGCTCACCAATGAGAATCATGTACTTTTAATTCTATGTTAAAAAAAAAAAGAATCTTCTAAGGCTCTGAAATTGTGTGTGTTAGTTAGATTTTGGCTTTTGGAAAAGAGATGCTATCAGTCGACCCCTTGGTGCTGAAAATTAGAATATCCCCAACTATCTGTGTCAGGGGGTTAATGAAACAAGTAGATGTTGATGTTTGCTCATTTGAGAATTGAAATGCTATGATAAAGAAAATCGAGACTGAAACATGATTAAGAAATGAACTCTACTTGGCAAAATGAACATTTCTTTAATATGTACTAACAGGCAGTAAAGGTTAAGACCTGGGGTTCGGGTGTGGGGAGAGAGGAATGCTGGCATTGTGGCATAACTGGTAAAGCCATATCCTACACCACCTGCTGATGGCCTGGGAAAAGCAGTGGAAGATGGTCAAATGCTTTGGCCCTGCTATCCATGTGGGAGACCCAGTTTAAGCTCCTAGCTCCTGGCCTCAGCCTGGCCCAGCCCTGGTCACTGCAGCCACCTGGGAAGTGAACCAGTGGATGAAGATCTGTCTCTTCCTCTCTCTCTCTCTCTCTGCAACTTTGACTTTCAAATAAATAAATCTTCTTTAAAAAGAAAAAGGAGATCAGGGGAAGGGAGTATGTAGGTGAAGTAAAAATGTCAAAATTGGTTTTCAAAACAAAACTACTTAATAACCACTTAAAAACTACCTTAATTGCATTTGGTGCGGAAAACCCACAAAGATTTACATACACACACACACACACACACACACAAAGAGTAAGCCAAACAGTTTACTCTGATCATATATTCAACTTTAAAGAGTAGGCTGGCACCGCGTCTCACTTGGCTAATCCTCTGCTATATGTATATAACCCCAGGTTATAGTCCCGGTTGGGGTGCCAGATTCTGTCCCGGTTGCTCCTCTTCCAGTCCAGCTCTCTGCTGTGGCCTGGGAAGGCAGTGGAGGATGGCCCAAGTGCTTAGGCCCTGCACCTGTGTGGGAGACCAGGAGGAAGCACCTGGCTCCTGGCTTCGGATCGGCGCAGCGCACTGGCTGTAGCAGCCATCTGGGGGGTGAACCAACAGAAAAAGGAAGACCTTTCTCTGTCTCTCCTACTTTCTAACTCTGCCTGTCCAAAAAAAAAAAAAAAAAAAAAAAGACACAAATGTAAGCAAAGGTTTCGATTTCATTTTTATTTACTAACATTGCTCCACCATAGGTACAATTTGTCACTCTCTCTGCAGGCACTGACATAGACTTTGGTGAGTATTGCTGTATGCTGGGCCATATGTCACATGGCAGAATATGGCACATGGTGGGCCAACAGTAGCAGTGCAATCTCAGAGTTTTAAAGATATACACAACATATGAAAACTATCTAACTGAATTTTTAACCCAATGCATCATCTATATATGTCATTTCAAAACCCACCTCCCTAAAAATAGACTGTACATAATTTCACCAGAAAAGTAGTCTACCATGAATTTTAAAATGGCATTTCCTACTGAGCATGCAAAACCATATCTGGCTTTTCTTGTGCTATTTTTAGAATTACTACTTACTATTACAGTAATAATTTTCTAACTATGAGAATACTATGATATGAAAATATTTAGCTGAAATGATAAAATTGAGAAATACTATCAAGAATACAATACTTTCTTCTTTGAATCTATAGTTTCCTTGAGCATATCATACACATTCGAACCAGTGCTTAATCATCTACCAAGGTGTTAGCAGCATCTGTGAATTCTCTTCAAGATGTGAACTGACTTTCTTAAAGTGGAAGAGATGAGGCATTTGTTCTACTCCAGTATCATAGAAGCTCAGTGTTCGGTTTAAAACTGATCACCCCAGAGCTAGTCTTAGCAATCATCCCATCACACTTTCAGAGTTCTACTGTCCTACAGTCGCTCTCCTTGTCACACTCCTTAAACATTCCCTCCTGGCAGCAGGATGTCGGCCTGGCAGTGAAGAACTGCTTGAGACACCCATATCCACTGACACGTTGTGGGGACTGGGTTCCAGCGCTGGCTGGCTCTGCTCCAGAGCCCAGTTGCTTGCTAATGTGCATCCTGGCAGGCAACGAGTGATGGTAGTGCAGGTGGTTCCAGGTTCCCGGCTCTGGGTCAGCTGTTGCGAGCATGGATGGAGTTAACTATCAGGAGAGAGCTTGCTTGCTTTCTGGCTCTCTCTTCCTCTTAAAAAATAAATAAATAAAGTTTTAAAATTCCCTCCTGACATTACTAAATAATTTAGAATTTGAATTTCAGTTAAACTGCATCCATACAAACACAAATAAATGTCCCCATTTATTTAACAAAGATATATTGAGGCCCTTCCACATGTGAGTTAGTGACACTAGTAGTAGAAATTCAACTGGGAATGAGACAGATGTAGTGCAGAGAAGACATGATTAAACAAATAATTATAAACATCCAGTTGGCCATGACAGTTTGAACATGGCAGTGTATCTCCCCTCCCTCGTGAAAAGCCACTGAAATAACAGTGAAAATGCAGAAACTCACAAAGACAAGGAGGACAGGAGAGAATGCACAATGAAGAGTTATTAGCCAACAAAATCGAGAACCCCCTTTGTCGGGTGGATGTCCTGTAGGAGCTACTGCCCCTTAGTCCAGCAAGGAAGACCATGGGGAGTGAGAGTGCAGAAGAGAAAAGGACGGCTTCAGAGTGTCAGCAGTACAAGGGATACCTTTCTTTCCTCCTCACTTTCCTTCTCTACCCAAGGAGCAACTGTAGCCCCTCCCACTAACACCCATCCCTTGGGTGAGACAGTGTTAAACACAAGAGAACAAAAGACAGGATCCCCAAGGTCAGCAGAACGCTGTCCTGAGAGCCACTTGTGTCTTCCCATGTGTTTACTCCAATATGTGGCAATATGTGACTGGCATTGTGTAGGACACCAGGAAGAATGCAAGTAAATAAACAAATAAAGCTACATGATTCAGATATTTGAGTGGCAATTGAAATACTGTCAATGGCCTGTTGTGCAAAAACCAAATTGGTTTTCCTTCACTGAGGAGTGTTGTAGGATGTGACTTAACATATCTACAAGATCCGTTGTCGGGGCAGCCGTTGGAGGCACTGATAAAGGATTACATGAGAAGAACAAAATCTCAGAGGAAGCCTGATAGAGAACTATGAAAGAGCAGAATGTCGGAATAAGCCCCATGTCCCTACTGATGCAAATTGAATATCTGCTGACTGTTTACTGAAAGTAGGATGATGTAGAACAACTGTAGCTTTAATTCCATGTAAATATGGCTGAAAACCCGTTATAAGCCATTCACTGGCTACTGCACACAGTGAGCGTATTCGCTCAACAATAAAATCAGCTTATGCTAAATTTATGAATTCGTATGTTTCTTTGAATTCTTTTTTCCTCTGCCAACACTGTATATGCATAGGCATAAATGAAAAATAAGAAAACTATATATACATATATTATAGTTTAAAATTGCAAGAACTTTTCATAATATTGAACTAGGAAACTCATCCTTCAAACTTTAGAATTCTTTCAAGTATTATGGATTCAATATTTAGCAAATGTTATTTTTCAGATGTTTGAAATAAAATCTTGGAATCATCTTCCAATAAAAGGGCATTTAAAAATATTCACCCAATAAATTCTACCACCATGTGCTCAGTAAGTTATTTCCACCAATTAGATAAAAAAGGTAAATATATTTACATGTGTCTCAAGATGGATAGTCCAACAGTCCATACTTCATAGCAGCTATAGAGATAACAGTATTTCATATGAGAGTCAAGATTCCTTCTTCCAAAGTCATAGCTTTGTCTTTTAGATAATCTGATTCTAATATTTTGCCTTTGTCACATTTTCTCCCATTTCTAGACAGTTCTGTGATGGGTTTATCATTGTTATTTTATTTTGGTCACAAGCCATGAGTAATTCATTTTTCAATTGATTTATGCTGTTTAAGAAGTGCCACATCAACTATTACTGAAGTTTAGTTTCTGAATTCTGACAGCTTGAGTAAATAAAACACTATCTGCCATAGAAGAATTGCTGAGTTCTGGTTAGAAGAATTCTCTTGTGATCTCATTTTCCAAGCACAGTTAGCATCGCTGTTATCCAAACTCAAATTATAAGAAATAGCTCTTACCATGAGACAAGTTACTTGTGTCTCTTACTTTGAAATTTCAGTAAGTAAACAGTATGCAATTGTTTCTATTTGTTTTATCATGCACTATTCATCTATCTAATCACGTCCTATTCTAGGGCTTCCGTAAATACCATAACCCAAACACGGTGTCTTCCTCTTTAAAAATGCTTAGAAAATATATGTGCAACTGTGTGCAATTGTTTATAAAGTAATTCTCATGTCAAGGAGGAAAATGCATACCCCTATTGGCACCGACTGAGTGCTGTACTTTCAGTTGTATCAAGAGCAGTCTTGTGCTTTGTTATCTAGAGAGAGGCAGGTGGGCTCACAATAGCCTTGAACAACTGGAGGCTCAGTTTGCATTCTGCAGAGCAGCACCTCCTCCTTCTTTAATTAGCATTGCATCACATAGCACGGCGGTCACTTGTGTAACTTGTAACTTTAATTGGCATTGCATCACATACCACAGTGGTCACTTGTGTAGCTACTAACAACCTAAAGCAGGAATACCCCCTACTTCCACACTGTTCTGCTGAATTTAGGCAATCTATTTTGCACACTTTAAGTGCCATTTGGAGGCCAATCTAATCAAAATATGTATCTTTATTCATCCCTGATATCGTTAAAAATACTCTAAATTTTCTAAATATTGTAAATGTGACCATATGTTTTAATGTACTGTGACAGATAACTTTGAACTCTCAAGCTCTAAGCCTGAACTCTATAAAGATTCACTGATAATGAATACAACCAATGGTATGCATTAAAAACTATATATTATTTACTTAGGAGATAAGTGTACTGCAATTAGCCTTGAAGGGGCCAGCATTGGGGTGTAGCAGGTTAAGCCACCACCTGTGACACCAGCATCCCATGTGCACACCTGTTCTTGTTCTGGTTGCTCCCCTTCCAATCCAGCTTCCTGGTAATGGCCAGGGAAAAGCAGCAGAAGATGGCTCAAGTGCTTGGGCCCCTGCCACCTACACAGGAGACTTGG
Organism: Oryctolagus cuniculus; assembly: GCF_051225735.1. Taxonomy (NCBI): domain Eukaryota; kingdom Metazoa; phylum Chordata; class Mammalia; order Lagomorpha; family Leporidae; genus Oryctolagus; species Oryctolagus cuniculus. The sequence goes on along the minus strand of NC_142869.1, from coordinate 60,011,349 downwards.
AAGAAGCTCCTGGCTCCTGGCTCCTGGCTCCTGGCCCCTGGCTTCTGCCTGGCCTAGCTCCGGCTAGTGTGGTCATTTGGGGAGTGAACCAGCAGATGGAAGGTCTCTCTCTCTCTCTCTCTCTCTGTAATTCTGCCTTTCAAAATAAATAAATAAATCTTTTTTAAAAAGGAGCCTTGAAAACTGAACAGTATTATTCCCACGTTAACTGATGAATTCACTGCTCTTCATCAGGTTGCAGCAAAAAGTCTTGGCTGCCTGGGAAGTGCCTCAGTCTGTGATGAGCTCACTCTGACTTCTTTCCCTGCCTGTGGATCATTCTCACTGAATTCCATTCCCAGCCGCTTCAACAACATACAGTCTTTGTTATCAGGGCTTCTGAAATTGAATGAAGAAATTGTCTGACTCTCTTTCTGCATCTGCTCCCAGTCCACTCTTTCAGGACAGATTCTTTATCAATTGTGTTTCGAAAACAAACACAACTGCAGCAATGTGGATGAAGTTGTTTGCATGAGCAAAGCTCAGCCCTCCTCATTTATATCATTGTAAGCCTTGACCTACATGGATGATAACTCCCAAATAAAATGGCCACTGCAGCTTCAACTTCCTGAGAATGACCCCTCTATGCTTTCAGCTTTGTGCAGCTTTTTTTCCCTAAGGTTTAATGTAGCAGCTGGAGGAATTGTTTATCTCACTCTCACTTTAGGCAAGATAAGAACAGAACAGCCTCCAGGCTTGATAAAACATTTTCAAAGTCCGTGTATTGTATATAAGCCTTTGACTTCGGGGTGCTCACGTTTAGTCTCTCACACATTCCCCTCCCCACCACCATCCCAGTTCAGATGCCTAAGGCTTTACTATTAACCACTGGCTATCACTTTCCCAAAGGCTTCCTGTGCAGAAGCGAAACAGTTCCAAAATTATTTAGGCCACAGTGTCAGTCAAAGAAATTAATTCACTTTGGTCTTTTGATAACTCATAGATACTATGGGCACACTGGCTGCCACACATAATAAAAAGTCCATTTCCCATTTGACCAAACTTGGACAATTTTGCCAAAAATTTTTGTTAGGTAAGAACCTAGCTAGGTTCCCAGTGTAGGTTTCTTAAAGCAGAAAGGCATAAAACTGTAATTCATCTCACTGCCTCCTGTTTTCTCATATAAAAATCAACTGGCTGTCAGTCAAGTCAAAGCTTAGAAACTTTCTAAGGAAAAATAAGCATTTGCAAACTGAAGTGAAGCACAAATCACTTCAATGGCTTAGGTTTGTGCCTCAAAAAGTGTCAAACTAAACTAATCACACTAGGAATTGATGGAGTATTTGCTGTGGGTTTCAAGTTATTATAATTTTTCAACGTCCGTCTCACATTTTTGGCTGTCTGTCAGATATAATTACCTTGGAAATCTCATCTTCAGTGTTAGTTCTCTGTTTAAGGCCTCAGGGAACTGCTATAAAAATGAATTAGCCCCATGAAAACAGACTACGTATGGGTGTTTTCTGCAGGGTACTGGGATTATAGAATAGACATTATGTAACCTTGAGTTGACAGGAGTACAAAGGGGTAGATGCACAATGTTGGAGAAATCAATGAACACAGACCTACAAAGAGCATTCTGTGTTGTTGCACACATGCAACGCCAGCTCAAATGCCTAGCAGGAAACATAGACATTGTTCTCAATTATGGGGAACATAACCTGCATATCTTTTTCTGGAGATCTATAGCTTTGATTTTTAGACAATTTCAAAAAATTAAAACAATTCTCCTTCTAAATTCATTTAATGCTCTTTTTGCATTGTGTCTACCAAAGTACCAAACTTTCATAAGCAGTGGTAGCAAGAAGTAACAATTTGAATAGTGCTCTGGAGAGGAGTAGGGCACAGTGGTTAAAATCAGTGATTCTTTTCACCAATCTGCTGCTTTCTAGTTATATGATCTTAGATAAATTGTTTAACTACCAAACCTCAGTCCTTTTCCTAAATTGGAAAAATACATGACAGTGCTGAATCCACAAAACTGAGGTTAAATGAAATAAGGCATATAGATATTTAGTTCATTATTATTTTATACAAATATGATTTGTGAAATATGTACCTTCTAGTATAAGTTGATGAATCACTATTTAATTTTTAAATATGTTATTGAATTATGTAAACTTCTAACATTATTAAAAAGCATTTGCATTTAATATATTTACCTTAATCACTTTTCTATGTAAACTATATGGTAAATTTCCTTTATATTTGTAGAAAAGTATTTAAAATGAATATCCCATATATATGTGATGATAACCACAATCAAATTTTTGTGGCCACAATTCAATAAAGATAGATTATGATCATAAGCAGGTAAAGTAATAGTAATGAAGACTAAAGCTAAATGATCCCAATCTTATCCTGGGCTTCAAATCAAGAAAGCATCCATCGGGGCCGGTGCTGTGGCGCAGCGGGTTAACGCCCTGGCCTGACGTGCCGGCATCCCATATGGGCGCTGGTTCTAGTCCTGGCTGCTCCACTTCTGATCCAGCTCTCTGCTATGGCCTGGGATGGCAGTAGAGGATGGCCCAGGTCCTTGGGCCCCTGTACTTGAGTACCTGAGTGGGAGACCTGGAGGAAGCTCCTGGCTCTTGGCTTCAGATTGGCGCAGTTCCGGCCATTGCACCCAATTGGGGAGTGAACCATCGGATGGAAGACCTCTCTCTCTCTCTCTCTCTCTGCCTCTCCTCTCTATGTATAACTCTGATTTTCAAGTAAAAAATAAATGGATCTTTTAAAAAAAAAAAAGCATCCATCAATGAATTATTAAAAAGAAGCGTGAGTAGGCTGTGTAGCACCATAGTCTTCAGAAAATACAGATCCGGGCCGGCGCCACGGTTCACTAGGCTAGTCCTCCGCCTAGCGGCGCCGGCACACCGGGTTCTAGTCCCGGTCGGGGCGCCGGATTCTGTCCCGGTTGCCCCTCTTCCAGGCCAGCTCCCTGCTGTGGCCAGGGAGTGCAGTGGAGGATGGCCCAAGTCCTTGGGCCCTGCACCTCATGGGAGACCAGGAAAAGCACCTGGCTCCTGGCTCCTGCCATCAGATCAGCGCGGTGCGCCGGCCGCAGCGCGCTGACCGCGGCGGCCATTGGAGGGTGAACCAACGGCAAAAGGAAGACCTTTCTCTCTGTCTTTCTCTCTCACTGTCCACTCTGCCTGTCAAAAAATAAAAATAAAAAAAAATAAAAAAAAGCTTTAAAAAAATTAAAAAAAAAAAAAAGAAAATACAGATCCACACTGAAAAAGCAATAACTTATTTTAACTCAGCATATATGCTGAATAGGTCTCACAGACTGATGACATGCCTGTGCCTTTTATTCGTTGAATGACTACCGTCTGGTATATGTGGATCTGGTATATAACACAGACATGTTGGAGATACAGTTCACTGGGAGAGGCAGATACTAAAAAATGTATGTATTCATGAAGTGTGAAGACAATAACTCGGGCAGAGTATATTTGTACCAAGGACAATTGCTCATCATAAATGGTCCAAGAAAGGTTCCCTGGGAATTAGCATTTAAGTTGTGGTCTGAAGGATGGAAATGTCAGCTATGTGAGTATACAAGGAAATAGGTTAAATGTGTAGAAGTCAGATGAGAAATTGGTAAACAGTAACGCTCATGAGTTGTGTCTGGACAAAGAATGTCCAGGGTCACACAGGAAGCAACATTGCACTGCACTCTAAGAAACAAATTTCATAGCAGCTTCCAACCAGAAAGTTCCTTTTCTCACCTAAGAGGACAGTTATAAAGTGTAACCCGCCCAAGGAAGAGTGGAGGAGGCTGAAGATGGAGTTGATTCGATTGGAAGGAGCTGAAGTGTGAACAAAACCAGTCGCCTGCATTTTGCAGAGCATTTCAAAGGCAAGCACACCCCTCCCCCAGTTCATTCAGTTAAATGCTACACTTTAAGTGTACAACACTTGAGAATGAACTAAGAAAACAAACCATAAGCAGTAAAAATATCATGAAATGCACAGAAGAGAACCTTCACAAGTTCAGCAATTGGGAAGAAAAAAAATTGCCCTAATCAGAACAAATACACTCTTGTCTGCAATAACTGTTACCAGCTTGTGAGAAGAACTAAAAATCACTGTCATAAATTCAACAAATATTTATTATGCTATATCAGTGTACAGAGAAAATAAGGAGACAAAGATAACGGCCCCCAAGGAACATGTAGGGGTGGGGTTAGGGACAGGAAAGTGAGAGGAGAGAAGATTAATGTTAAGCATTGCACATAATAAATAAGTAGACGATGTAGTATGTTAGAATAAGTGAAGTGCTCTGGGAAGAAGAGTCAAATAGGAAAGGGAATTTGGGGCTAGCAGAAAGGAAAGTCTGTGATAATAATTATTCAAGCCAGGCTTGCTGAAAAAGTGAAATCTGAGCAAAGACTAGAGCAAGGGGAGGGAATTAGTCAACCGGGTATCTGAGGAGAGAGCATTCTAGGGAAAGAAAATTAAGCCCAAGCATTGTTTTATGTGCTCACAATTAAGATTGTGTGATAAAATTAGTATTTCATTCACTTACATAATAGAATATAATATGTTATATATTATATAATATAATAAAACATTTTGCATGTGAGTTATTTTCAAGCAAAGCATTGTCTTGCCTTCATAAACGGTGAAAAAAATACAAGACAATTCCACGAGGTAATGGGTTCTCATGTTGCACAGAACAGTAGGTAACTACAGTCTGTGATAAATGAAATGGAAGTCTGCTATGATTGCTGTATGCTGTGAATAGTTGTGAAAATACTGCACTATACCCCACAAAATGTACAGGTACTTCATATTAATTTAAAAATACAGAATGTATTAATTTAAAAATTGTGTGCTAAAGAGTCCTTTCAAGTGTCATTAGACAGAGGTCTCAAGGCTTCTTGGTCCTTATCTAACAACCACAATCAAAATTCTGGATTGCAGAGCAGGCAAAATAAAGGAAACAGCACTGATTACAAAACACTGCTTTGTTAAGGCTTAATTCTGTCCTGGCATGTTTCACATTAAATTGGGAAACATAGAGGAAATAAATATGTCATGAGCCCTCCCTGAGGAATAATTAAAAAGTAATTCAGCTTAATATCCAACTTTCACTTCTGGCCTTGAAGTCAGAGGTAAACTCGGCTCTCTTCAGCACTAAGGTAAATTTCAAAAGCTTTAGAAGAGGCTTGGCAGCATGAAGGAGCACTGCCACACCAACTCTCCCACCCATCCCAGCTGGGCGGGTTATCCATGGGGAGGTAGGGGATGATTCACTACTTAAAATAATACTATTCTTGGCACAAGATCTGTTATATTTTTTCTAGATAAGAACAATTAAATGAACATTGGTACTTGAAAAAGAGAGCCTAGGGTTTGGTTTGGTTTTGTTAATAATCCTGGAGGTGGCTGTTTGGTAGAAGCAAAACTGTGATGTAAAGGTGGGAAAACTAGTCAGCTCTTAAGGCAGCTTTCCCAAAAACACAGTACCAGATCCTAAAAGTCATTTGTCCACGTCCTTTTCCTTGCATCCTCTAAGCGTATGATGTTATCCTCAGTAGGAAACACATCTGTTGAGTAAAGTGCCTGAATGGGAGCTCCCCCACCCCTTCACATTTCATAAGATGCACTTCTGAGATGTTAAGAAGGAAAGTGAGGTTACAGGAGCGTGACCTCAATGCTATGGGATACCAAAACTTTGCCATCTGAGCAATGGTTAACAACAACAAGGTAAGACACAGCCGTCAGTATTAGAAGGGCTATCATAACAGTTTTTAGAACCTTTTCTATGACAGGATGAGACCAGAGGCAGTGAGATAACAAAGGGCAGATTTTGAAACATGCTAAGAAGAAGTATTCTGGAAATTAGAACTTGCTAGATGAGAAATGGTTCCTTAGCTAGTGGACTAAAAGTTAAAAGTATTCGGAGCTGAATGGTGAACTCCAGCAAGAATCCTGACTAGGAAGACTAGACAAGGCGTCCTCTGAAGGATTTTCTCAAATTCATGTTCTCTGCTTGTATGATTTATAAAAATAAACAACAGCTGCAAAAAAAAAAAAAAAAACTTGTCTTCCAAATCATGCATATTACCTAAAATGTACTATAAATCTAGGAAACTCGATTTGCCCTTTTGTTGACATTATTCAAGCCATCACGTGCCAAATTTAAGGGCTAGAAATGAGATAACACCGCGTGGTGATAAAACTTTTTAATGACGACCATGAAGAGGTCTGTGCCAGTCGTTAATGTATCACCTCCCTCTGCCCTACTCTGTGATCCTGGAACTGGGCCTGCAGACCACATTCTGCCTTCACCAATTGGCTCAGGCTGTGGTTCTGCCTGACACTGGAGATGGTGAGAGACCGCAAGGCTGGAGGAAGGAGGGAGTTTTCCCCCCTTGCAGTGACCTGTTAGTCATGCCCTGGTCCACTGGGGGTCCTGGAAGCCTTCTCCACACTGTCAGCAGCTCTTACAGTTGAGCAGCTGTGGATTACTGTGGATCATTGCATCCACTTTCTTCTTCAACCCAGCTCTGGCTGCAGGTTCCAGCAGCAGCCACACCCTCTCACCAGAGAGCTGAGGCTCAGGCTTGGGAGAGAGATCTTCCTTTTCCCATCTGGCCCTTCTCTTTGTGCCTTTTTCATTATGTCCTACGGGGAGCTTCCTCCTCTAGCTGCCCTTTTTGACTGCTGTAATTTGTTGAGCTCTTTTAGTGGTTAATTATTCTATAACTAGTTGGTAAATTTTTTATAGATTTCATTTATTTATTTGTGAGTTAGGGTTAGAGACAGAGAGAGAGGTCTTCGCTCCGCTGGTCCACTCCCCAAATGGACACAATGGCCAGAGCTGGGCCAATTTGAAGCCAGGAGCCAGGAGCTTCTTCTAGGTCTCCCACACAGGTGCAGGGGCCCAAGGACTTGGGCCATCTTCCACTGATTTCCTGGCCATAGCAGAGAGCTGGATTGGAAGTGGAGCAGCCAGGACCAGAACCGGCATCCATATGAGATGTGGCACCACAGGCAGAGAATTAACCTACTATGTCACAACACCAGCCCTAGTTGTCAAGTTTTTATATCTAAGTTTTCCTGTTGCAATTCCTATTCCATGGTTGCTGATACAAATCAGCAACCTTACTGATACAAATCTTGATAACAAAGCTGAAAGCAAAAAACAAAAATAAATTCAGTCTCCTATTAAATGAGACCATTTCTCTGAACAATCTTGTGATTGTTTCTGGGATGGTGACTGGGTAGACACAGGTTTTTTTATTTTTTTTTTTAAGATTTATTTTATTTACTTGAAAGACAGAGTTACAGAGAGAGGTAGAGACAGAGAGGGAAGTCTTCCATCCTCTGGTTCACTCCCCAGATGGCCACAATGGCCAGAGCTGTGCTGATCCGAAGCCAGTAGGCAGGAGCCTCCTCTGGGTCTCCCACGTGGTGCAGGGGCCCAAGGACCTGGACCATCTTCCACTGCCCTCCCAGGCCATAGCAGAGAGCTGGATCAGAAGAGGAGCAGCTGGGATCAGAACTGGCGCCCACATGGCCTGCTGGTGCTTCAGGCCAGGGCTTTAACCCGCTGCGCCACAGCACTGGCCCCTGGATACAGGTTTTAAACACGTTCCTCTGGACACCAGACTGTTGAGGCAGAAGTGCTTGACAACTGCCTTGTATTTGCAGTCTTTCTACAACTTGCCTGACAGTAGCCCCCGAGCACTGCTTAGAGATACTTGAAGCTCCTAGTTGTGGAAGGCAGAAACTTGATATCCTAATCAGTCATGTGAAAAATCCTTGGATAAAAAATAAAATTAACACATCATCCTGGCTTATTTGGTGTCAGATTTAACCGTGTCCAGTCTTTATGAAAAATATGCTAAAAACTCAAGGTACAAGTCTATCTATCAAACAATACATTATGAATTTGGCATAAAAATATCATGTACTCATGTTTGAGTACAACTGTGTGCAAACTATGAATGTCCAATCACCTGCATAACACTCAGTAGACTCCAAGCACTTGAATCTGACCTAGATTCCATGAGATAAGATAATAATCACAGAAATGAATTATCTAATAGAAGAGAGCAAAGCTATAAGTCCAATGGTGTTCATCATCTCTTCTCCAGCCTGTGAGGGACTTTTACTTGATTCAAAGTGGTAATCTTGGTGAGAACTGATGTAGATATAGAATTAAAGCAACTGATAACTGAAGTGACTTTTGATCTACAACAGAAAGAAGTATGGGAGCAAAGAAAAACTAAATTAAAAGACCCGAGATTTGTTAACAGAGGGTACAAGAAAGTGATGGAGTGAGAGGCAGTGATTGACAGAGAACAGCCAGGAAGAACCTGACACAAAAGAGATTCAGAGTTTCCAGGGGAGGTGGAGGAAAACAAAATATGACTCAGAATTTGGTGAGAGGGAGGAATAATTTAATATGTTTTCCTGTGAGATGTGTATTTAATAATCCCCTTTGTGCCTTCAATAATCTTTAATGACGTTTTCCTTTGCTTTTCTAGACTTTTTCTGCTAAAATTTGTGTGGTATGTATGTTCATTTTTGACACAACAGGAAGAGGAAAGCCTCCACGTGGCCTGGTTACATTTAGGGCCAAATGGGAAGTTCCCTTCCCAGACCATGGTACAGTTTGCAAGGACATGCTTTCCTTTTTTTTTTTTTTTTTTTTTTTGACAGGCAGAGTGGACAGTGAGAGAGAGAGACAGAGAGAAAGGTCTCCCTTTTTGCCATTGGTTCACCCTCCAATGGCCGCCGGCGCCGGCGCACTGCAGCCGGCCCATCGCGCTAATCCAAAGCCAGGAGCCAGGTGCTTTTCCTGGTCTCCCATGCGGGTGCAGGGCCCAAGGACTTGGGCCATCCTCCACTGCACTCCCTGGCCATAGCAGAGAGCTGGCCTGGAAGAGGACCAATTGGGACAGAATCCGGTGCCCCGACTGGGACTAGAACCCGGTGTGCCGGCGCCGCAAGGCGGAGGATTAGCCTAGTGAGCCGCGGCGCCGGCTTAACACCAGTTGCCCATTTAACAAAACTGTGCAACTTGGCAATTGGGTGTTCAGTCTAATGGTTAAGATGACCGCGTCCCACAATAGAGTGCCTAAGTTTGACTCCCAGCTCAGACTCCAGCATCCTGCTAATGCAGACTTCGGGAGGCAGTGTTGGGTTGAGTGGTTATATACCTGCCACCCACATAAGAGAGCTACATTGAGTTTCTAGCTCCTGGGTCTAGCCCCAGCCCAGCTTCTGCCGCTACAGGCATTTGAGGAGTGAACTAGCAGGTGGACACTATTTCCTCCACACACCTCTTTCTCTCACTGATAAGCAAATGCAACTTGTGGAAGTAGTGAACAGCTGCTGGTCTTTAGGTTATATGTGTGTTCCCTCTTTCCTATTCCAGATTCCATATTATAATTCAAATATATCCTTTACTGTCAAGTTAAAGATGGCAAAATAGTGCTATACATAATAGCTAAGTCTATTTAGGATATTCTTTGTGTTATAAAGTACACTATTAAGTATGATTATGTTATGATTAGCTATAATTATAGTGTTTGGTAACATTATTTACATAGTCAAGATTTTACTCTTCAACACAGCAATAAATGCTAAAGTTAAAAGAAAATGTACAAAGGGCTGGCACTGTGGCACAGTAGGTTAATCTGCCTGTGGCACCGGCATCCCATTTGGGCCCAAGTTCTAGTCCAGGCTGCTCCTCTTCCAATCCAGCTCTCGCCTATAGCCTGGGAAAGCAGTAGAAGATCGCCCAAGTACTTGGGCCCCTGCACCTGCATAGGAGACCCAGAATAAGTTCCTGGCTCCTGGCTGCTGACTTTGGATCAGCACAGCTCCGACCATTGTGGCCATTTGGAGAGTGAACCAGCAGATGGAAGACCTTGCTCTCTGTCTCTCCTTCTCACTGCCTGTTAACTCTACCTCTCAAATAAATAAATAAATAAAATCTTTTTTTAAAAAAAAGAAAATGTATGAGACATACACTAACTAATACATTTCTTTATAGTACAACTCTTTCTTTTTTTAAAACTTAATTTAATTTGTGCCTGGAAGTTAGAAAACTACATAATGGTGCACATCTCTGCCATCTGTCTAATGGGTGAGGATTTAAATAGGCAAAGCCAAATTGATGACCTCTCAGTGTTACAAAACGAGTGTTTGATTTCTTAAAAACTGCATTCTCTATATTTTTTATATGAGAGAAATCATATAAGCTCTGTGTTTTACTATACAAAAAACTGTCTCAGGGCAAACAGATAAAACACTGCTTGGGATGCCTGCATCCCTAATCAGAGTGCCTGGATTTGTAGCCTGCTCAGCTTCTGATCCAACTTCCTGCTAATGTGTACCCTGAGAGGCAACAGTGGATGGAACCCAAGTACCTGGGTTCCTCCCCCAACCTTGTATCAGACCAGATTGAATTCTCAACTCTTGGCTTTAACCTGGCCCAGCTCTAGATATTGTGGGCATTTGGGGAGTGAGCCAGTGGAGAGGCGATCTCTCTATTCTCTCTTTCTTTCTCTCCCTCCCTCTCTCTCTCCTTTTTAAATAAAATGAAGTCAAAGTTTTAAAAAAATAAATTACTGCCTCTGAATTTTGTGGGTCTCACTTTTCGTCAGAGACCACTAGCTCATATCAGACCAACCTTCCCACAGTTAGCAGCAAAAAAAAAATGTTGGCTAAATATATTTTTTAGATTACCAGACCTGTGACTATAGTGAGTAAAGGGAGGCACTCACCTCAGGCACAGAATTGAAAGGATGTCAGCAAACTCAGTAATCGAGAAAAATAAAATTAAAATGTAATATTTTAAGAAGGAAAAATCATTATAAAATGTCCACAATTGAGGCATTATTAAAATTTTAAATAAAAAACACACTCTGTACTACTGATCCTTTTCTGTTTCCCTCTACTGCTAATGTGGTTCAGGATGGCACAATGACCCATCTATCCCTATTTAAAATTGAGATTTTTCTCACTGTGGATTTTTAACTTTGTAATCAAGAATGAAAATGAGAGGTCAGCATTGTAGCACCATGGGTTAAGCTGCCACCTGCCACACCAGATTCAAGTCCTAGCTACTCTGCTCTGTTAATACTAATGAAGGGCAACCCAAGTACTTAGGCCCCTGCATCCAGGTGGGAGATGCAGATGGAGTTCTGGATGACTGGCTTCAGCCCAGCCCAGCCTGTTGCAGCCACTCAGGAGTGAGACAGCAGCTGGAGGATCTCTCTGTCTCTCCCTCTCTCTCTCTCTCTAACTCTGCCTTACTAATAAATAAATAGATCTTTTTTAAAAAGAATTAAAATGAAGAGAATTGTCTGGGTTGTGTGAAAAACAGCTAGTCCAGTGAGGAATGAATGACAGAAGTGATGCAAAATCTAGTAGATGACCTGCCCCTCCAAGTTCATTGCTTTTATTCTGCCACATGTGTAAATGTGAATAATATCATTTCAACAGGGATGAACATTCCCCAGCCATTAATTCTCGCTCTCACTTTCATTCCTATTTACTTGGCACATGCTGCTTGGTGTAGTCTAGAACACTCCATTCTGGAATACTACAGAACAGTGTGCCAATCTGAACCAAAACTGCAGCAAAGGGAATACTTATTTTGTAGTGTGCCATTGAGGAGAGTCTCCCAAAAAGTGAGCAGAAATCTTTTGGATATGGTTTTTCTTTCAGATCATTTAAATGCATGTCTACAGGATTCAGTGGACCTGGGGCACTTGGAGATGCTGTGCGGGAGCCTTTCAGAGCAGTGCTTTCTGCCCAGTTGTGGGAGTGCAGACAGGAGGCAGGGCAGCTACCAGCTACTCCAGCTTCCACCTCAGCAGGAAACGGCCACCACTCCTGAGACCACACTCTCCTCGGCGTGAATACCTGCTGAATAACCGAGCTAGAGTGGGAAAGCTGCAGCATGCTGGTCTAAGGCAAAAAGACCCTGAAGCCAATATTCTCTCTACAGGTCTTGCTGGATTGGCCAAAGATTTGTTAGCCTGTTCAATTTGTTGGCCAATTCAACTTCTCTGCCTAGTCCTGCTTCCTTTTTTTTTTTTTTTTTTTACAAATTGCTGTCCAAATCCCCTATCTAAGCATCTGCTTCCAGAAAACCCAGCCTGAGACAGGGAGGTCAACTTGCTGACATTTTTCTTGTTACAACCCTATTTAGAAAAAAAAAGCCAAAAAAAGAGTAAATATCCAACTCTATTTACACATATCTTTTGTAATCAAGAATGAAATTGAGCTCTCTCAATTTAGATCTAAATTGTATATAGTTATATTGAAGTCAGATTAAGGTTTTCTGTTGACATTATTGAATATAGAATTCCTTATAGCAACTTTGTCCATGTACAGTATTTTTCTTTTGTGGAGCCATAACAGTAGGCCAGGGTAGGTTCCTTAGTTGTCTCTAAATTTTAAGGATTTAAGTTGATTTCTATTTTTTCACTGCTTAAAATTATGCTGCTGCAAAACCTTTTTTAACACACTGTTTTCTTTTTTTTTTATTAATTTTTTGATAACTGCTTTCCTGGAGTTGGACTGGAGTTCTGCAGATATCAGCACTAGTACCTGTCAGCAGAGAAGGGAATAAAAGAGAAAAGAATGAGAAATTGTATATCTAGTCCTTTTTCCTTTTCTGGTAAAAAAGATGAACAGAAACGGAATGTACAGAAATCTGGGTAAGCTGAAATTCCACCCATCCCTGGAAAACCACATTTTCCTTATGAATGTTTTCTACTAATCCCACTTTACATTAATCTGCACTGTATTAAGCTATATTTGTTTGTAATGCTATTAATCAATATCTTGTTCATTGTCTTTAGTTCATATATATTCATTATGAAAGAAAATATTTTTGAGGATAAAAAATTTAGCAAATGCTACATATTAAATTCACTTCTTGCAGAAAATAATTAAGAGATATGTTAATAGTTTTGAGAATTCTCATAGCAAGGAGACTTGTTAAATGCGTTTAATATACCCATGTTACGGAATCAGTGTTCTAAGGAGCACTGCTCATGATACAGTTGTAAATATGGTAACATGAAAAACTTCTAGGGGCTGGCGTTTGGTGCAGCAGTTCGGTCACTGCTCGAGACTCCTGCATCCCACATTAGAGTGCTGGGCACAAATGCCAGCACCTCCGCTTCTGATCAAGCTTGTTGTCAGCATCCATTCTGGGACACAGCGGATCATGGCTGAAGAACCTGGGTCTCTGCCACCCACGTGAGAAACTCACATTGAGCTCTAGTCTCCTGGTTTCAACCTGACCCAACCCTGGCTGCAGCAGACACTGGGCGGGGGAGGGGCAGGTCGATCTCTCTCTCTCTCTCTCTGCCTTCCAAATAAGATTTTAAAAGTATTTTTAAAATTTTACTTTTCAAAAAACATCATTCAATGCAAACATATAGATTGTTTACTAGTTAAGATGTGGCTACATTCTTAGAAAAGTCCATTTATGCTACTACATTAGTATATCCTCCAGCACCTACCACCCATCCAAATTTTAGATGCTTTAAAGAAGATTATGAAATCGCATTACACACCTGTTAAAAATCATTTTTTGTTGCTAGACATTTATATAACATGGTTTTAAAGAAAGATAACAGCTGAGGGGGACTATGGAGAAAAAAGCCTAGAACTTATGGTGAGCTATTTTCCTTGCACGTAAGAAGTTGTTCTGTGAGAACGAGTGCACTTAGCAGATGTACAGACCCATTATCTTTCCACATGGCAATATGTTCATCCTTTCAGAAAATTCGAGCAAATTTGGAGCAAAGAGATACTACAAACAGGCTGAACTGCAAAGCAGAGAAAATGGAAATGATTGGCACAATGGAGTAATCCTAATAGATGTTACTTAGGGGATCTTAAACCAAGGCATTAACTATTAAAGTTCATCACTTAATGAAATCTCCAAATATTTAATATAATCCTGCTACATATTTGGAATAACAGATTTTTGTCACATTCATACACATGAATGTGCTCATTAAAACACACTGACAGGAAAAGGCTTTTAGTCTAGTAGTTAAGATGTACATGTTTCATATCTGAGTACTTGAGTTCAATAACTAGCTTCAGTTCCTGAGCCCAGATTCCTACTAAGGTGATCCCTGTGATGCAGTAAGTGATGGCTCAAGTTATTGGGTACCTGACACCCACGTGGGAGACCTGGAGTGAGTTCCCAGCTCCTGGCTTCTGCCCTAGCCCAGCCCCAGGAGTTGCAGGCACTTGAGAAGTGAACAAGCAGACGGGAGCACCAGAGTCTCTGACTCTCTGCCTCAGAAATAAACAAATAATTTTAAAATTATGATGGTTTTCACACCTTGTCATTTCACCCTCGACTACTCAAAGGCTGCTGGGATCTACTCCATAACTCACATATCTGTGCATGCAGAAACAGATTAAAACTGTATCTGGTAAAAACCATTACAGATAGAAGATGAGAGGCCTAAGACAGTCGCTTTATTTTACTCCTGCTTAACTTTCCATCCCTGCCATTACTATTGCCAACTAAGCTCCACAGACTTGGAGTTCTCCTCCTATCTTGAAATTCCAAGTGCCATTCCTGCCCCCAGGATTTCTTGACATTTACAAAATCTTCAATCACGAGAAGATTTTACAAAATAAGATTAATCTCTCATTTGACAGGTGAGAAAACTGAGAGACTGAGTTGAAAATTCCTCTCTGAATTTGGAGAATGAGTATTGTCAAAATTTGTTCAAAATAACGTTATCTTGTGGCTCCTAATACAATTTTTCCACATCCTTATTCTAAGAAACTTTGGAATTTTAGTGGAAACAATATGACATTATGGTCAAAGAGCAAAGTAGCAAAAATGCAAATTCCTCGCTCTCTCTAAGCTTAATCATTAGTGAAAAAAGGTTATTCCTGATGACACAGTATTGTTTTAACCTTTCAGTAACATGGAAATTGCCAATAACAGACAGTTGGCATTCTTACATACATAAGTAAAAATTTATTTTCAGTGTATCACCACATTTTTCAAAAACTACAGATATATTTTCTCCCAATTTGGAGGTTAATCTTATGTAAATTACAATAAGGGGTCATATTCAAAAATTCACTTTGACCTCTGCTTCTAAGAGAATGGGTGGATATACTTTTTCCTATTCCTCCCATTAGGGAAAGCAAAAAATCCTGGACATCACGTATGAAGCGCACGTAAGAAGGCTCTGAAAGTAGTAAGAAAGCAAGCAAGCTAGGGAACTCAGAACCCAAGGAATGACGCAGTGCAATCGCCCTGGATTTTCCTCTTGTCTTATATACCCTAGACTGAGTACTGAAGATGTCAGCAAACCAAAAATGCTAATGGACTCTGAGATCCCCACCCCCAACTAAAACAAAACAAGAAAAGCCTGCTTTCCTTTGCCAATAAACCAAGAAAGAAGCAGCCTAGCAAAACAGAAAATACTTAGACAATCTCTCTACTCCAGCCAAAGAACACATAAAATACTTCAGTCCCCTGCTACAAGAAAAGGCAAACTGGGGAGTCCAGTCACGGGACCCTTGCCAAGCTGTGAAGACTAAAGAAGACCTCAAGCCATTTCACCTCCAGCGTGGTGTCCAAGAAGCTGGAGCGGGGAGCTGAGACTTTCATCCTTCATGATGTCAGGGAAGGCCACAGAGGGGAGGCTTCCAGCTCCACCCAGAGATCACAAGACACCCTTTCTGCTTCCCACTGCAATGGGCTCAGAGGAGGCCTGAGAGAAAGCAGGACTTGAACTGCATCGTGGTGGTAATAAAGCTGACCTTAGTAGTGCAGTGCAGGCCCCGTGGGAAACAGTCAGCTGTCAGTAGAGCAGGCCTCCCTTTCCAGTATGGGTGGTATCAACAGAGGCCTATAGGGAACTGGGTTTTGCCCAAAACACAAAAGCAATTCGACAGAGGCAGAACAATGTTTGCAGAATGGTACTGGAAAAATTAGGTATCCATAGACAATAAATAAGTAAATAAACAAATGTCTACCTTTTCAAATTTAACTCAAAATAAGTCATAGATTTATTTTATTCTTAAAGATTTATTTATTTAAAATCAGAATTACAGAGATACAGGGAGACAGAGAGAGAGAGAGAGAGAGAGAGAGAGAAAGAGAGAGAGATCTTCTATCTGCTGGTTCACTCCCCAGATGGCTGCAACGGCCAGTGCTGGGCCAAGCCAAGACCAGGAGCCCAGAGTTTCATCCAGGTATCTCACATGGGTGGCAGGGGCCCAAACACTTGGGCCGTCTTGTGCTGCTTTTCCCAGTCCTTTAAGAGGGAGCTGGAAGTGGAATAGCCAGGATACCAACTGGCATTCATTTGGGAAGCCAATACCACAGGTTACGGTTTTAACCACTACAACACAATCCTGGCCCTAATTCATAGATTTAAATATAAAATTTGTAGAAAATCATGTGGGAGAAAAACTTTCAAGATCTAGGACTCAGTAAGGAGTTTAGAGACATGACAACAAAAATGCATTTCTTATATGTAAAAAGTCAATAAATTGGACTTCATAAAAAAATTAAATACAATTGCTCTATGAAAGATCTTATTAAGGAAATGAAAAAGACAAGCTGCAATGTGGGAGAAAATATTTGCAAACAGACAAAACATACATATAGATCTTTTTTTTTTTGGCTTTTTTTTAAATGGCCATTTATTTATTTGAAAGAGTTACAAATATGGAGAGGGACAGATGGAGAAACATCTTCCCCACTGGTTAACTTCAGATGGCCGCAATGGCCAGCGCTTTGCCAGGCCAAAGCCAGGAGCATCATATGGATCTTAAACATGGGTGGCAGGGGCCCAAACACTTGGGCCATCCTTGGCTGCTTTTCTCGGGCCGTTAGCAGGGAGCTAGATTGGAAGTGGAGCAGCCAGGACACCAACAGTGTCACACAAATGGGTTGCTGGCATTGTAGGTGGCAGCTTCACCCACTATGGCACAATGCCAGCCCCTCTTCTAGATCTCTTACAAGTGAACAATAAAAATAATTGATCCTATCATAAATTGGGCAATAATGTAGAGACATTATAATGTAGAGGATATACGGATGGCAAGTAAGCAGGCAACAAAGTGTTCTGTATCACTGGCAAATTAAGAGCAAGAGATAGCATTACACACCTCTTAGCATGCTGAAATAAAATCAGTGTCAATACCAAATGCCAGCAAGGATGCAGAGAAAACTGATCTCTTCTCCACTGCTGCTGGGAATATAGAGTGGGACAGTCTGGAAAAGATCCTTAAGATAATTGGACATACACTTAACATACAACCCTGCAAGTGCACTGCTGCTGAACTTGAATCCCAGGTAAATGAAACATTATTATAGCAGCTTTATTTGTAATAGCCAAAACAGGAGTACTATTCAGCAATAAAAAGAAGTGAGCTATTGATACATATAACAACCTGGATGAATCTCAAGGATACCATCTATGATGATGCCAAAAAATCCTCAAAATGACGTATATACCATGAGTTTATTTCTATTACACTCTTTTTTAAAAAGATTTATTTTATTTTATTTGAAAGACAGAGTTACAGAGGTAGAGACACAGAGAGAGGTCTTCCATCTAATGGTTCACTCCCCAGATGGCCACAACGGCCAGAGCTGCGTTGATCCAAAGCCAGGAACCAGGAGCTTTTGCCAGGTCTCCCACGTGGGCGCAGGGGTCCAAGGCTTTGGGCCATCTTCTACTGCTTTCCCAGGCCATAACAGAGAGCTGGATCGGAAGAGGAGCAGCTGGGACTAGAACCGGCGCCCATATGGGATGCTGGTGCTTCAGGCCAGGGCTTTAACCCATTGTGCCACAGAGCCGGCCCCTTCTATTATACTCTTGAAATGATAAAATTAGAGAGATGGGAGATAAATTAGTGATTGCCATGGGTTAGGAATGATGTGAGAGAGGGCTACAAAGGCAAAGCTTGAGGGAGATCTCTTTAGTGAGTGTCCAGTTCTGTGTTTTGATGGCATTGATGATTAGATGAATCTACTCATATGATAAAATAACGCAGAACCATACACACCCATCATCCAATTCCCATCTTTGATACTGTGTTACATTTCTGTAAGATGGACCCATGAGAGCAAAATGAGTCCTCTCACTGCCCCCTCCACAACTTCCCCTGAATCAGTAATTATTTTTAAGTGAAATTTTTATATTTCTTGAAATTTCATTTTGGGGGCATTGCTGTGGAGCAACAAGAAATTTGTACGACTGCCAGTCTGAAGAAGGCAACGTGTGGCACAAGATATGGTTGGCTTCCAGCTGAAGGAAAAAAAATGGCATCTGTCGACCTTTTGGTGCAGAAGAAACAATCAGTTCTTTGCAATATGAGTCCCAAGTGGATTTAACCATTTTCAAAGCCTCAACTGCAGATTTAGAACTAAATGGAAGCCTTAAATATGCTCAGTGCCCAACCCTGACTCCATCATTGCTGACTTCTTTGGTCTAGAATGGTTGTAATTATCTTAGATGATTCTGACGTGTACTCTGGACAGAGGAACACCATACTTCCCTAAGGAACGGAACATCAGTTCCGTGTCTGAAATTTGATGCTACTGTTGAGCCCTAGCAAGGAAGAGTGAGCCTCAAAGGTTTATGTTATTCTAATAGTGATGTCATGTTAAGACCAGTTACTGAACCTCCTGAATCTCAATTGATAGAGCAACATTCACTACCCAGTTAGTTTAAAATAACATAAGTGCTCTTCAATTGGCTATGTTTTACAAAGAAATAATATTTTGTACTTTGCATATGATTAATTCTCTCAGTCCTTTTGCATTTTAGTGGTTAATAATAATGCAAAACAATGCTCTGCATGGCAAACATTCATTTGTGAGGAACTGCTTCTTGAAGGATTAATTCTATATGGAGTAAACCAAGGTAAACTGCAGCTGGGGTCCTTTCCTATACTCAAGCTAGTAAGGAGATAAATGTGTTCTCTAAAGATGTTTGACACACATTTTATGAAGCGTATTCAGTTTTATATTAATTACAAAAATTATGAAATATCAAAATTCCATATTGATAGTTATAATTTCCATTAGAATTTATTTAACAACAGTTGCTTATGCTCTTGAGCAATGCTGGATATTACAGTTGATAGATAATCGAGGTACAGAGCAGAACACTGAAAACAACACAGAGCTTGAAGTCAGAGCACTTCTGTTCACGTCCCTTCCTCCCTACCTACTGGTTATTTGACCTCAGATGAGTTCTTTACCAGTTTCCTCATATGTAAACTTAAAATAATAACATTTTTAGGAAATTAATGAAGTAGCTTGAAAATGCACTTTAAGCTTCAAAGGCTAATTATTTGGCCATCATCATAATCATTACCATTTTAAAAATTAAATTCTCAATTTTTATGCCTACTTATAGGGCTATGAAACCTTAAAAAATTGTCTTCTATATAAATACTGCAAATTTGCTGTTTCCAGGACTAGTATATGGTGATGATCAACTGAACAGTGATTTTTCCCAATAACAGAAGACTTGAGCATATTTGCTTACACTGATAAATCCTGTTAATAAGTCATTGAAAGTGGCCAGCACCCTTGCCATGTGGAGCCATGTGGCACACCAATAATGTACGCCATTCACAATTTTCCTTGTAGAAATATCAGCTATGTTCATTTCTATATGTAGACTTTCTTTTGAAGATATTTTTGCTGTGGTGCTGCTAATAGTCTAAGCTTTAGATTTAGGAGCAGAAGGTTCCTAAGAGTGTACATCCATCTGTAAATATTCCACATCCTGAAGCAATGCAGAGAGCCACAGTGAATCAGGAAGAATTTTAAATTGTAGCATGCAGTAGTAATTAGACAGTACACAACGATATCAAGTAGTGTGAAGATGCATGATACGTGGAAATCTTACTAAGCTTCACAAATGTAAAATTATGTAACATTCCTAAATAATAAATTTCACATAAGCCTGAGTGAATGATTTATAAGAATGATTGAATGATAGTAAAGCAATAACTAGTTATTACTTAAATATTGAAAAGTTACAAATAAAATGTCATTGGGATAATTTTGGCATTACCTATAAAATTTTAACCTTCTAATTAAAAAATATTTTCATATACAAGTATAGGAACTTGCATTCTTCTATATATTAAGATATATAACAAATTTCATCTTTCTGTTTCAAACATACTAATTCTATATCTATGAAAATTATTGTTAAAATAATAACATTTAGGGGCTGGCGCTGTGGCGTAGCGGGTGTAGCCTCTGCCATGCAGTGCCGGCATCCCATATGGGCACTGGTTCAAGCCCCCGCTGCTCCACTTCTGATCCAGCTCTCTGCTATGGCCTGGGAAAGCAATGGAAGATGGTGCATGTCCTTGGGTCCCTGCACCCACGAGGGAGATCTGGAAGAAGCTCCTGGCTCCTGGCTTCAGATGGGCGCAGCTCCGGCCGTTGTGGCCAATTGCAGAGTGAACCATCAGATGGAAGACCTCTCTCTCTCTCTCTCTCTCTGTGTGTAACTCTGACTTTCAAATAAATAAAATAAATCTTTTTTTTTAAAATAAGGTGTGGCTGAGCATGGCATTAAGATGTGTGAGACTTCTCTCCTTTGCATTGTCATAAAGTAGATCCTTTTTGATATAGTCAACAACATCGTTGGCAGTACCACCCCATGAGTGATGTGTCATACATCTTTTATTACAGCCTATCTCTAAGCTAGCTGATGCCATAGCACCAAAGTTTAGGAAAATTAACTCAACAAGAGCCCTAACATGAATAACAGGGACTCAGTAACCTCCGGAACAAAAAATTCTAAGATTTAGGCCCTAGCCAAAAGATATTACCAAGAGGACTACATCTTAATCCAAAGGCAATGTTAAAGTTAACTACAGGAAAAAAATGACCACTGTAATGAAATATCAAGCTATCATTTATTTACAAAAAAATAGCATAAGAGAGGCTGGTGCTGTGGCATAGCAGGTAAAGCTGCTGCCTTCAGTGCTGGTATCCCATGTGGGTGCCAGTTCCTGTCCTGGCTGCTCCACTTCTGATCCAGCTCTGGGAAAGTGGTAGAAGATGGCCCAAGTCCTTGGGCCCCTGCACCCACGTGGGAGACCCAGAGGAAGCTCCTAGGTGGAGACTGATTGATGATTGAACTCTCTACTTAGTATAGAGTTATTCATATATGTTTAAAGTTAATTGAAAATAGATCCTAGTAAAAAACAAGAATGGGAACAGGAGAGGGAGAAGGAAGAGGGGTGGGAGCATGGGTGGGAGGGCCGGTATGGTCAGTAGAATTACTATGTTACTAAAGCTGTATTTATGAAATGCATGAAGTTTGTATTCATTAAATAAAAGGTTTCTGGGAAAACAATATAAAACAAAACAAAGGATAAAGAGAGAGAAAAAGAAACTACTGATGGGGAGTCATATTTGGAAAACAAAAGAAATAGACCTTTTGGGTAATGAGAATATTATAATATTAGTGTATTGGTATCAAATACTTCATCTCAAATTTGGTGCCAAGAAGCAAAGCCAATGAATACAAGTTAAACTTTACAGTAATACTAAAAGAAATGAATTTTCACAAATAAAATGAAAAAAGCCCACATTTCTTCTAATTGGACTTTAAAGATAAAAAACCGAAGTATCTAAAAAAGCAGAAATAGATTTTTCAACACCACATACTAAAATATTAATAGACTACCAATGAAAAACATGTTGTACGGGTTCCCCTCAGCACTGAACTTGCCTTTGTCTGTTTCTGCTATCCACAACCTCATGATTGGAAGGTGGAGAAAGATCTTAGGTCAATTTGTATGATCTGCTTGTTTAACTTTGTAAAGAGACTCTAGGAGATCCTAATGATAGCCAGGTTTTTGTTTTGTTTGTTTGTTGCCTCCCTCCCCGCAACCTACTACCAGGGAAATGAAGACTTGAGCACTAGCACAACAAAGAATTACAAAGAAAGCCACAGGTGAATCTCAAGATTAATTCCAATCAATTAGACATCAGTATTACACTAGAAAAATCACTGAGGCATATAATGGACTTGACTCACAATTTAAGGAATGAAGCTAGGAAAGTTTTTTGCTTGCTTTTGACAAAGACAGAATAGAAGAAAGTTGAAAACTGTGACAAAAAAGAATGGCGGTAACGGGCTCAAATAGAGGTAAGTAAAGCAGGATAAAGTGGAGATGCAGAAGGGCTTCCTACTGACTTTTTATGCAGAAGCCAGCAACCAGTTATTCTGAGTAAAAGTTTTCAACCAGCTAATGTACCCAGCCACTGCAAAACAATATGAGCAGGAGAAGCGCATTTGAGCACAGAGTAAAAGATCTAGCATAATACACAAAGGAAATATTTTCAAGGTTATCTACAGACACAAAAACACACATTAATGTGTAGAAACAAATAACTCCCAAGTTAAAAAATACCTGTAACAATGAATAAAAAGATTTGGAGAGGTAGGGAAGAGAAATGCAGCTTACTGGAAAATGAAAGAACTCAAGAAAGTAAAAAGAGAACAAGGTATAGAGGCTGTGGGATAGGAGGGGAAAAAAGAGTCAGAAGGAGGAAACCATCAAAGTATACCTTTCTGGTGTTTGGCAACTGAAATACCAAACCTCCAGCAGAATTCCCTTCTTTTCCAGCCCTAAAGTATGAATGGAGTAAAAACCCACATAGCAAATTTAAATATTGGGCGGAGAAAAGAAGTGCATGTATAGATTCTGTGGTCTCGCTATAATGCTGTTGATACAAGTAGAAATTTTTTCATAGAAAAGACCCATTTTGGATACTGTCCCAGGGTATTTTATTAATGAAATACAGAAAATCCTCATAACAGTCTCAATTATATGGCAATTGCCTAAGTGGATTCTGAAGGCATCATCAGAATTAAACAATTAAATTTCTAAGGCATATTCTCACGAAAGTCTCCTTATAGATAAACTTAGAAAACACTACTGAATCCTTCCTATATGGAAGAAGGGTTGTGGTGTGAGTGACTAACAAGAAAATTTACCTACCTGTAGATCACATCCTTGATTGAAGTGACAACCAGAGAACAATCTTGTCTAAACAAATGCAATTTGATGAGAGGATGACACCATGAAAACTGAAAAAGGGAAGTAGAAACTTATTCCTCCTTAGCAAAGCATAGCAAAGACTGAAAACAAATTCATAGGATAGAGCTAGGTGAATCCCTGGCTAGATTTAAATTTGAACTGGATCAAATTGCTGGTCTTTTAGAAATGTCACCAACAGACCTTTCATTAGAAAGGAATCCTGTGAGCAAAGTTACAAAGATAAGAATGTAAATAGTGTATATAAAGGACAATAATCAAGAACTAGTAGAGATCTTCTGTTTATAAAGATAATTAAAATTGAATCTTAAGGAAGAATGTGATGGGAGGAGTAGGAGATGGGATGGTTTGCCGGTGGGAGGGTGGTTATTGGGGGGAAGAACTGCTATAATACAAAAGTTGTACTTTTGAAATTTATATATATTAAATAAAAGTTTCCTATTAAATAAAAAAAGAGGTAGTAGAGGAGACTCTTAGAGAAATAAAAAAATTACCTTGCATCTATGTTCATCAGGGATATTGGTCTGTAATTCTCTTTCAGTGCTGCATCTTTTTCCGGCTTAGGAATTAAGGTGATGCTGGCTTCATAGAAAGAATTTGGGAGGATTCCCTCTTCTTCGATTGTTCTGAATAGTTTGAGGAGAATTGGAGTTAGTTCTTCTTTAAATGTCTGGTAGAATTCAGCAGTGAATCCATATGGTCCTGGGCTTTTCTTTGTTGGGAGGGCCCTTATTATTGTTTCAATTTCTGTCTCAGTTATGGGTCTGTTTAGGTTTTCTATGTCTTCCTGGTTCAATTTAGGTAGGTTGCATGTGTCCAGGAATCTATCCATTTCTGATAGGTTTCCCTGTTTGCTGGCATACAAGTCCTTGTAGTAATTTCTGATGATTCTTTTTATTTCTATGGTGTCTGTTGTTACATTTCCTTTTTCATCTCTGATTTTATTGATTTGGTCTTTTCTCTTCTTTTTTTAGTTAGTTGGGCCAATGGGGTGTCAATTTTGTTTATTTTTTCAAAAAACCAGCTCCTTGTTTGGCTGATTTTTTGGAATGTTTTTCTTGATTCAATCCTGTTGATTTCTTCTCTGATTTTAATTATTTCTCTTCTCCTACTAGATTTGGGTCTAGTTTGCTGTAGGTTTTCTAGATCCTTGAGGTGAATTGAAAGCTCATCTATTTGGTGCCTTTCTAATTTCTTGATGTAGGCACCTATTGATATAAACTTTCCTCTTAACACTGCTTTTGCTGCGTCCCATAAGTTTTGGTATGTTGTGCTGTTATCCTCATTTACTTCCAGAAAGTTTTTGATTTCTCTTTTGATTTCTTCTATGACCCATTGTTCATTCAGGAGCATGTTGTTCAATCTCCATGTGTTTGCATATGCTCTAGGGATTCCTGAGTTGCTAATTTCCAACTTCATTCCTTTATGGTCTGAGAAGCTGCATGGTATGATTCTAATTCTTTTGAATTTGCTGAGACTTGCTTTATGGCCTAGTATGTGGTCAATCCTAGAGAAGGTTCCATGTACTGCTGAGAAGAATGTAAAATCTTTGGCTGTAGGATTGAAAGTTCTGTATATATCTGTTAGATCCATTTGGTGGGAATGCAAACTGGTCAAGCCACTATGGAAGTCAGTCTGGAGATTCCTCAGAAACCTGAAGATAACCCTACCGTTCGACCCAGCCATCCCACTCCTTGGAATTTACCCAAAGGAATTTAAATTGGCAAACAAAAAAGCGGTCTGCACCCTAATGTTTATTGCAGCTCAATTCACAATAGCTAAGACCTGGAACCAACCTAAATGCCCATCAACAGTAGACTGGATAAAGAAATTATGGGATATGTACTCTTTAGAATACTATACCGCAGTAAGAAACAACGAAATCCAGTCATTTGCAACAAAATGGAGGAATCTGGAACACATCATGCTGAGTGAAATAAGCCAGCCCCAAAGGGACAAATACCATATGTTCTCCCTGATCGGTGACAACTGACTGAACACCAAAAAGGAAACCTGTTGAAGTGAAATAGACACTATGGGAAAGGGTGACTTGATCAGCATAGCCCTGACTGTTAATGAACAACTTAATACATTATCCCTCTTAGTAGTTTTTTTTGTCTGTTCTACTTAATATGACTGGTTTAATTCTGTAATTAATACACAGTTATTCTTAAGTGTTGAAAATTAACTGAAATGTGATCCCTGTTAAACATAAGAATGGGAGTAAGAGAGGGAAGAGATGTATAATTTGGGACATGCTCAAGCTGACTTGCCCCAAATGGTAGAGTTAGAAACATACCAGGGGATTCCAATTCAATCCCATCAAGGTGGCACGTACCAATGCCATCTCACTAGTCCAAGTGATCAATTTCAGTTCACAATTGATCATAATGAAAGGACTAAGAGTCAAAGGGAGCACATAAACAAGTCTAGTACCTGCTAACACTAACCGATAGAATAAATAAAGGGGAGAGTGATCCAACATGGGAAGTGAGATACTCAGCAGACTCATAGAATGGCAGATGTCCTAAATAGCACTCTGGCCTCAGAATCAGCCCTAAAGGCATTTGGATCTGGCTGAAAAGCCCATGAGAGTATTTCAGGCATGGAAAGCCAAGACACTCTGGCAAAAGATCTCTGTGAGTGAGATCCCAGTGGAAAGAACAGGTCTTCAAAGAAGGAGGTACCTTTCTCTGAAGGGAGGAGAGAACCTCCACTTTGACTATGACCTTGTCTAAACAAGATAAGAATTGGAGAACTCAGAGGGCTTCCATAGCCTTGGAAACTCATGACTAGAGCATAGGGAGATTACTAATGCCATAGACAGGAGTGTCAATTGGTAAAGTCAACAACAGGAGTCACTGTGCACTTACTCCTCATGTAGGATCTCTGTCCTTAATGTGCTGTGCATTGAGATTTAATTCTATAACGAGTACTCAAACAATATATTTCACTTTGTGTTTCTATGGGGGTGCAAACTGTTGAAATCTTTACTTAATGTATACTAAACTGATCCTCTGTAACAAAAATAAAAAATAAAAAAGAAATTATCAACTCCCAACTTGACTCTTGTCGCTCCCCCTCTTCATGGAGGAACGACACAGGACCCTGCGCTGTTCTTTCGTCTGCTCGGCCCTCCCCGGGTTTGCTGCTGGTTCTTCCCGGATTGGCTACCGACCCTTCCACCTCCGTGGAAGGGCGGTTCCCCCTGGCCACCTTCCCCACTTCCGCAGGGGAGCGGCACACCGCCGGCCGGCTCTCTCGGGGGCTGCACAGGTGTTCCCCTTAGATGCTCCTGGTGCATGCCGTCTCTCTCCTCCTTTATAGTCCTCTTCCACCAATCCCAACTCTGCTACCCACACGCCGAGTACGCTGCTCTCCTCCAATCAGGAGCAGGTCCCACAGTTTATTGGTTGAACTGGAGGCAGCTGTATAGAAGCTGTTTCCCTTCTCAGCGCCATATTGTGGGAAAGCAGATGCATAGAATAAGTCTTAATTCCAGTAACTTAGTCTAGTCCGAGTTGCTCCCAGTTGCTCCCCACAGATCCCCCTTTCTTTTTATTTTTGGCGTTGATACGCGCCTGTCTTCGGTGCCCCGTGGCACACACTCTGCTCTGCTTGCTAGAGTTGCCCACAGGTTCTTACAAGTCCTATCAATCAGGCAAACCGAATCCAGGTCCTCTCTTCGCCATGTTGTGAGGAGGTTTTTAGGCGCTGATGCGTGCCTGTGTTCGGTGCCCTGCAGCGCATGCTCTGCTCTGCCTGCAGGTGCTTACAAGCCCTAGCAATCAGGCAAACCGAATCCAAGCCTTCTCATTGCCATATTGTGGGGAGGCCTATTGGTGTTGATTCGTGCCTATCTTCGGTGACCTGCGGCTCATACTCTGGTCAAGCCACCTGCTGGTGCTTACCGCCTTACTAATCAGGCAGACCGAATCCAAGGTATTGTGGGGAGACTTATTGATGTCAATTCGTGCCTGTCTTCGGTGACCTGCAGCGCATAAGCTGCTAGCCGCCCGCAGGTGCTCACCACTTCCCTAATCAGGCAGACCGAATCCAAGCTCTCTCATTGCCATGTTGATGGGAGGCCTTATTTTTCTGTTTCTCTATCTCCAGGCATTCCTATTTCTCCTATTTTACTTCTATCTACCAGCATTCCTATTTCTCTCATTGTACTTCTAAACTTCTGTTTCTGTTATCCCTGCGGCTTCCCGGCGCCCGCCCCGAGGCTGCTTCCCGGCTCTGAGCCGCTTCCCGGCTCTGCGCGGCTCGGCTTCGCGCGCACACTCCGCGGTCTCACACTAGCCCAGCGTTCCCTATCTACTTGTGCCCCGCACGCTTTCTCTGCGCGCGGCAGCCTCCGCGAGTCACGCAGCCCCAGCTCACGTCTCCGCCACTAGCATTCAATCTAAGTTCCCCGGGCTAACCTGGCGAATTCAACCCAGCTCACGTTTCCGCCCCACGATTTGGCTTCCCATCCTTTGCTCCCTGGGCTAATCAGACAGATCCCAACCTGGCTTACGTTTCCGCTTCTGGTTTTAACTTTTCGCCCCTTATTCCCGGGTTAACTTGAGAATCCCAAAGTAGCTTTCGTCTCCGCCTCGGCCTGCACTCGCGGCTTCAATTTCCCTAACATTTTTCTCTACCCGGTATGATTCCCTAAGTTTTCTTCCAACAACACTCCTCCCTCATTTCTCCTGGCTTCTCCCCACAGTCCGTATCCGAGTCTGTTTGTTCTAGCTTTCACTTTCGCTTTCGACCTTAGAGATTTCTCCCAGCTTCCCCCTGTAGTCCGTATCTGAGTCTATGCCTAGGCTTTCAATAGCTTCTTCCGGCACCTTTTTTGTCCGGCTTTTCCCTAGGCTGTTTGCTAGTCTCTCTCTCCGATATTTTCCACTTCTTCCCGTTTCTTCCCTCCTAAGTTTCCTATCCGAGTCACAGCACCATTATGTCGCTCCCCCTCTTCATGGAGGAACGACACAGGACCCTGCGCTGTTCTTTCGTCTGCTCGGCCCTCCCCGGGTTTGCTGCTGGTTCTTCCCGGGTTGGCTACCGACCCTTCCACTTCCGTGGAAGGGCGGTTCCCCCTGGCCACCTTCCCCACTTCCGCAGGGGAGCGGCACACCGCCGGCCGGCTCTCTCGGGGGCTGCACAGGTGTTCCCCTTAGATGCTCCTGGTGCATGCCGTCTCTCTCCTCCTTTATAGTCCTCTTCCACCAATCCCAACTCTGCTACCCACACGCCGAGTACGCTGCTCTCCTCCAATCAGGAGCAGGTCCCACAGTTTATTGGTTGAACTGGAGGCAGCTGTATAGAAGCTGTTTCCCTTCTCAGCGCCATATTGTGGGAAAGCAGATGCATAGAATAAGTCTTAATTCCAGTAACTTAGTCTAGTCCGAGTTGCTCCCAGTTGCTCCCCACAACTCTCACTGGGATTAAACATGACAATAGGTCTTATCTGATTTCATCATCATTTAAAAAAAATCATCTATTATTTTTCACTTTATGTTTCTGTGTGGGAGCAAACTGTTGAAATCCTTACTTAATGTATACTAAGCTGATCGTCTGTATATTAAGATAATCAAAAATGAATCTTGATGTGAATGGAAGGGGAGAGGGAGTGGGAAAGGGGAGGGTTGTGGGTGGGAGGGACGGTATGGGGGGAAGCCATTGTAATCCATAAATCGTACTTTGGAAATTTATATTTATTAAATAAAAGTTTAAAAAAATAAAAAATGTGGGGAGCAGCCTGGACTGGACTGAGTTACTGGAATTAAGACTTATTCTATGCATCTGCTCTCCCACAATATGGCGCTGGGAGAGAAGTAAACAGCTTCCACACAGCTGCCTCCAGTTCAACCGATAAACTGTAGGACTTGCTCCTGATTGGAGAGCAGCGTACTCGGTGTGTGGGCAGCCAAGTTAGGATTGGCGGAGGAGGACTATAAAGGAGGAGAGAGACGGCATGCACGGGGAACATCTAAGGGGAACATGTAGCTGAAGGAACACCTGTGCAGCCCCCAAGAAGAGCCGGCCGGCGGTGTGCCGCTCCCCTGCGGAAGTGGGGAATGTGGCCAGGGGGAACTGCCCTTCCACAGAGGTGTAAGGGATAGTAGCCAACCCGGGAAGAACCAGCAGCAAACCCGGGGAGGGCCGAGCAGACGAGAGAACAGCGCAGGGTCCTGTGTCGTTCCTCCACGAAGAGGGGGAGCGACAAAAAAATAAAAAAAAATTACCTTGGACAACAATGATATAAGGGAAAGAGTTTTAAGACTAAATGTCAGAATCTTATAAAGTGATATATAATGAAAAATATTTTTATATTTAAAAAAACTTTTACAGGCACATAAAAATTATATATGTGTATGGTTTAGCATATGACATTTTGGCATTGGTATATTATGAAGTGTCCAATAAGAAAAAAATATATCTATCTCCTCAAACATTTAAAATGTCTTTATCTTACAAATCTTCAAAATCCTATCTTCTAGAATTTTTAGTAGAGAAACATACAGTATATGAACATTATCTAAAGTCTCTGTCCCATGCAATAGAAGCACAGAACTTCTTACTCCTATTTAACTATGACTTAGTGTCAATTAATCAACCCTTCCCCATCTCTCCCTCCCTCTTTCACCCCAATGTCTAGTAACCACCATTTTAAATTTGGATCAGAGCATCATTTTACTTTAGACTCCACATATGAGTGAAATCATGTGACACATGTCTCTCTGTACTTGGTTTATTTTATTTAACATAATGATCACCAGGCTCATCCATTTTGTTGCAGATGACAAAATCACATTCTTTTCATGGTTGAGTAGTTCTGCATTGTGTATGTATATACCACATTTTCATTACCCGTTCATCAGTGAATGGACACTAAGGTTGCTTCCATTTCTTGGCTCTTGTGAATATTGCTACAGTAAACAGTGTAGACATCTCTTGAAAACACTAATTTTCCATGAGTATATACCAGTAATGAAATTGGTGGAATATACAGTGGTTTTATTTTGGTTAGTATTTTGAGGAATCTTCATACTGTTTTTTACAATGGTTGTACTAATTTACATCTACGCAGTTTTCAAAGGTTTCCTATTCTCCACATTCTTGCCAGCATTTGTTATCTTTTATCTTTTTGATAATACTCAATTTAACAAGTGAAATGATATCTCATTATGTGTTTTTGATTTTAATTTTCATTTCCCATCTGATTAGTGATATTAAGCCTTTTTTTCATGAATAATGTTGTCCATCTGTATCTCCATTTAAGGAATGTCTTTTAGATCTACTGTGTTTTTTAATTGGACGATGATAATGCTGTTGAAGATGTTGCGGCTACTGCTGCTGTTGATGGTGATTTTGTTATTGAATTGCTTTAGTTCTTCATTTATGCTGGTTATTTGCCCTTGACATGTGTTTAACATTCAAATGTTTCTTCTCACTTTATATGTTGTCTTATAATTCTATTGATTTGTTTCCTTTGTTGTGCAGAAGCTCTTTAGTTTGATGAAATCCCATTCAGGTATATGTATTTCCTGTTTTTTTGGTGTTAGATTCAAAAAATACTTGCCCATTCTCATGCCCTGAAGCATCTCCCCTGTATGTTTCCTTCCAGCAATTTTAAAGTTTAAGATCTTACAATAAGAATTTAATCCATTTTGAGTTGATTTTTGTACATGGTGAGAGATAGGAGTCTAGTTTCATTCTTCTGCGTGTGGATAACCAACTTTTATCAGTCCCAATTATTTGAAAAACTCCTTTTTCCATTGTATGTTCATAGCGAACTTGTTAAAAGTTAATTGGCTGTAGATATATTGGTTTGCCTCAAGAGTCTCTATTCTGTTTAAATTTCTATGTATCTTTTTTATGCCAGTAGCATGTTGCTTTAATTACTCTAGCTTTGTAATATATTTTAAAGTCAAATAGTATAATGTCTTTAATTCTGGTCTTCTTGCTCAAGGTTGGTTTGGATATATAGGGTCTTCTCTAGTTCCATAAAATTCTAGTAGTATATTTTCTTGTCTGGGAAAAATGCCATTAGTATTTTGATGAAGATTGCAGCAAATTTGTAAATGCCTTTGCATAATATGGATTTTTTAGTGATACTGATTTTTCCAGTCAATGAACTCGGGGTTTCTTTCTGTTTCTTTGTGTCTTCTTCCATTTTTTAAATCAACAATTTATAGTTTTCATTGCAGAGATCTTCTACCTCTTTGGTTAAATTTATTACTAGAGGTTTTTGTTTGTTTGTTATGTCTATTGGAAATGAGATTACTTTCTTGATTTTTCTTTCAGATAATTTGCTGTTGTATAAAAATGCTGCTGATTTTTGGACATTGACTTTGTATTGTACAACTTTGCTAAATTTGTTTTCTGGTCGAGTCTTTGGGGTTTTCCATATTATAAAATCATTTTGTCTGAAAACAATGACAATTTGACTTTGTCTTTTATGATTTGGAATTACTTTCTTTCTTTCTCTTCTCTAATTGCTCTGGCTAGGACTTCCAGTTCTCCATTGAATAAAAGTGTGAAAGTAGGTATTCTTGTATTATTCCAGATTTTAGAGAGAAGGCCTTCAGTATTTCCCCATTCAGTATGGAGTTAGTTTAGACTTGTTGTATATGTTGAAGTACATTCTTTCCACATATAATTTTTTCAGAGTTATTAACATGAAGGGATGTTGGGCTTTATCAAATGCCTTTTCTGCATCTATTGAGATAATCATATATTTGTCCTCCTTTCTATTGGTGTGGTGTGTCAAATTTATTGACTTACACATATCAAACCATCCATGCATCCCTAGGATGAATTTCACTTGATCATGGCAAACAGTATTTTTAATGTGCTATTGTGTTTTATTTGCTCGTATTTTGTTGAGGACTTTTGCATCTTTTTTCATCAAGGATACTGACATGTAACTTTCTTTTTTGTTGTTGTGTCCTTATCTCATTTTCAATTTCAAGGTAATGTTTGACTTGTAGACTGAGTATGAAAGAATTCTCTCCTCTTGTATTTTTTGAAGTAATGTAAGAAGAATTGGTGTTAACTTTTCTTTAAATGTTTGGTAGAATTCAGCAGTGAAGCCACCTTTTCTTTGGCTTTTCTTTGGTAGGAGATGTTTTACTACTGATTCAATCTTGCCACACAATACTTCTTAGGTATTCTATTTCATCATGATTCAATCTTCATAAGGTGTTTTGTCTAGGAATTTGTCCATTCCTTCTATGTTCTCAAATTTGTTGCCATATAATTGTTTTTAGTAATGTCTAACCATCTTTTGTGTTTCTGTGTCATCATTTGTAACATCTCCCTTTTCTTCGTTGACTTTATGTATTTGAAGTTTTTTTCTTTGTTTCTTAGTCTAGCCAAATGTTTGTCTAATTTTTTATCTTTAGAATGAACCCAATCTTAATTTTTGGTTTGTCATTATTTATTTGTTCTCTTAATATGATTTATTGATTTTTAAAGACTTATTTATTTGCTACCTGAAAGGCAGAGTAACAGAGAGAGGAAAAAGAGAGGGAGAGAAATATTTCATCTCCTGATTCATTCCTCAAAGGGTCACAACAGCAGGGAAGAGGTCAGGCCAAAAACAGGAGCTAGGAACTTCATCCAGTTCTCCAACGTGAGTGGCAGAGACTCAAATACTTAAGCTATTGTGTGATGCTTCCTGGACACATTAGTAAAGAGCATGATGGGAAGCAAAATATTGAGGACTCCAGTTTGAGACACAGACATCACAGAGGTAGCTTAACCCACTGCATCATAATGTCTGCCCCACTGAGTTTTACTATTTCTTTCCTTCTATTAACTTTGAGTTTGAATAGTTTTTATTTTCTCAGGTCCTTGAGATACAGCAAAAGTTGTTCATTTGAGATTTTTCTGCTTTTATATATATTATGTATATTTGTATATATATATATATATGTATCATATATATATATATATAGAGAGAGAGGCATTGATTGCTTTCAGCTTCTTTCTCAAGTATTGATTTTCTGTATTCCACAAATTTCTATTGTCAGTTTACTTAATACTCATAAGGTTAACTCTACACTAAATAAGGAGTTCAATAATTAGTATGAAGAGGAAAATACTGCTCATCAACAGAAGGGACAAGGGCTATAAACAATCATTGAATCTCAACATGTCCATTTCACTCCAATACATTACATTTTGGGTACTCTATAAGTTACCCCAAATCAGGGGAAACATATGATATCCATCTTTTTTTGGGATTGGTTTATTTCATTAAGTATAATGTTTTCCAGTTGTATTCATTCAAATAAGAAGGGAGGAGGAAGAAGGGTTGGAGTGTGGGTGAGAGGGAGGATAGGGTGGGAAAATCACTATGTTCCTAAATTTGTATATGTTAAATATATGAAACTTGTATAGCAAATAAAATTTTAAAAATCCCTTCTTATTTCCTTTCTTGATTCATTTGTTGATTTAAGTTGTTTAACTTTCATGTATTTATCTCATTTTTCTTGTTACTGATGCAGTTTTATTGCATTGTACTCAGAAAAGATACTCAATATGATATCTATATTTTTTAATTTGTTGAAATTTGGTCTAACCTACTGTATGATCTTTGTGTTTGTTCCATGTAAGTTTAGAAGAATGTATATTCTACAGCTGTTGGATGGAATGTTCTGTAGATGTCTGCTAGTTCCACTTGCTCTACTATACAATTTATATCTATGGTTTATTGATTTGCAGTCTGCACGCTCTATACATTTCTGAAAGTGAGATGTTAAAATTCCATACTATTATTGTACTAGAGTCTATTTCTCTCTTAAAGACCATTATTATTTTCTTAATGTATTTGGGTACTCCAGTATTATATATGCCTATAATATACTCCAGTATTATATATGCCTATAATACTGGAGTACCCAAATACATTAAGAAAATAATATATAATATATATTATATATATAATTACAAATGTACCTCTTGCTGGATTGCATCCTTTATTTTTATATAATGAGATTCCTGGTTTCTTTTTATTGCTTTTGATTTAAATTTTATCTTATATTATAGAAATTTGGCTACTCCTTCTTTATTTTGGGTTCCATTTGTGTGGAATATCTTATTCCATCCTTTTATTTCAGTATCTGCATATCCTTAGAGGTGAAATGAATTTCTTGTAAGCAACATAAAATTCAGTCTTGTTTCTTTATCCATTAGGTCTCTTTATGTCTTCTAACTTTAGAATTTAATCCATTTACATCTAAAGTAATAATTTATAAAGTCTTATTTCTTCCATTTTCATAAATAGTTTATTGTTTCATTATAGTTCTTTCTTTCTCCCTCTGTTAAAATCTTCCTAGCACTGTGTTTTGATTCATTACTTATTATTTTTTGCTAACTCTGCTGTAGCTTTTTGCTTTGTGGCTATCCAGAGACTTACAAAATACAGATTTTACAAAATACTTCTGAAAAGTCTGCAGTCAGGAATATTGCAACACTTTTATCTGTCCTTAGTTTTTTGTCTCTTGCAGCTTTGAGAATCCTTTCTTTATATTTGACCTTGGGGAGCTTGATTTTATAGGCCTTGAGGTATATGTGCTTGGGCTGGTTTCTTTTCCCCTCCTTACCTGAACTTTGTTTCTCTAGGTTTGGGAAGTTTCATATTATTAGCTCTGAATATTCTTCCTACACCTTTGCCATTCTCAATTCCCTCTCATACCATAATAACTTAGATATTTGCTATTTTTGTGCTGTCACAATGTTACCATAAACTTTCTTCATTCCTCTTGATTCTTGTTCCCTTTTTCACTTCTGACTATATATTTTCAAATAATGTGGCTTCAATTTCACTGATTCTTCTGTTTGATCTATTTTTCTATTGATAACTTCTGTTGTGTTTTTAATTTTGCTTAGTATATTGTTCAGTTGAAGGATTTATTTGTTGTTTTAAATTACTTGCATTTCTCCATCAAGTCCCTCTGTTAGAATATTAAATCATTTTTCTGTGTTCTCTTGAAGATTGTTGAATTTTCTTAAAACAAGTAGAATGGTTGGTTTCTGGCATCTTAATTTATTTGTTAGGTGAGGTTATGGTACCCTGTAAATTCTTTATGGCCGCTAGTATACAACATCATCTGAGCATTAAAGGATTAGTCACAATAATCTGGCATCATATATGGTTGTCTTTTCATAAATTATTTTCTCTGAGCATAAGGACACTTCTGCTATTTCAGCACTAGATGGCATTTAATGTTGAGATTTGCTATGAGTTCACTTTTGGTGTGTTTCCACTGTTTCAGTCCTAAAACATGTCCAAGCTCAAATTTGTCCCAAACCTACATTATTCAGAAAGAACCAGGGATGTGTCTAAAATGGAGCAGTCCATGTTAGAAGCCTCGTTCTTAGACTGGAGTTGGCCAGTTAGTCGTGTGGTTACCAACATGATGATACTAGATCACACCCAGAGACAACTCACCAAGGTCAGCACCCTTCTGGGGGTAAGACTGAAGCCTATCCTGCTATGGTATCTCCTGCTGTAATGGACTGATAGCCAAGGATGCTCCTATCACCCACTAGCTGGGAGATAAAACTTATCACCTTGGGTTACAGAATTCTCCCCCACAGTGGAGCAGGTCAAGAGGCTCTATCTGTAGGCATGCACTTGGGAACAGGCACCAGTAGGATCTACTCAATGCTAGGTTTCACCAACCTGGCACTGAGTCCCAATAGTGTCCTCTGATCCCTTGCTGTCTGACCAATTTTGGAGGAAAGTGATAAAAACAGCCTTTGGCCATTCAGACTGGCACTAGGCTGGGTCACACCTGAATCTCACAGTCACTGGACCCTAAGAAATCTTGTGGAGCACACTAAGCGTGCTTGTGGCTGGTGGTGACACATGTGGAAATGAGTCTTCCATCAGAGTGCAGGTCTCTGCCGAAGACCAGGACAGCTCTAGCAACTCTATCTGCAAGCATTTCCCTCAGGGCTTTGGCCTTTATCAGGTGCTGGAACTCATGGTGATGGCTCAGTTCTGAATCCCAGTACAGGGTCCTAGGCCCTCTCTTCTGTCTCCCTATACAGTGATAGAAGTTTTGCTCTGCTTCCTACTACAGGTTGGAAGAGGGATGGTAGTGGTGATCCCCTAGTGGTGTCTGATTATGGAGGGTCCAAATTCTCAGTCGGTAGGTGTGGACCTGGGGGCTGGGGTGTCTGGAATGCTGTCCCAATCTAAATTGTGGTGGGCTTGGCACTGGACTCAAGTCTGAAGACTGAACCTCATTCCCTCTCCCCCTCCCAAGCTGGAAGCATCTCTCTCCTTGCTCTTCTTCTTGGATCTGGGCAGGGGTGACAGAGACAACTCTTTCCTCCTTGCTTTCTTCGATGTGACTTGTTTCATTGTTGTCATAAAAGGGGTACTGTGGTCTCTCACTTGACTTCCATAGCTCTTGTGAAGGCAATTTAGTGCCTAAATAGCTATTTAAATTGGTGTCTGTTGGGAATAGCTGTCATTGAGTATCTTACTCAGCCTACTGTCTTTAGAAGTCCTGCTGAAAAACAGTATTTAACTTTTTTCCTGTGCTTTTCTCAGGTTAAACAGAACCTTAGAATACTGAAGACAGATGCTTGATAAAAAGTAGAAAAGCAACACTCAAGAGGTATTTTGGAGACTCCTATACTACTGGTTTCACACCAAAGAAAGAGCAGTCAACATAACACAGATATTGTGAAATAAGTGTGTGTGTATGTGTGAGCATAGATGTGTTTTCATTTTAAAGAAGTAGTTCATATCCAGTAAGCTACACCTGGCAAAACAAGGTTACACTTCCATCATAGTAATAAGTGTCTAATGGAATCTGTTCAGTATGGGTTTTGATTGAGGCATTTATCTCATGCATCATAAGATTTGGAGACTAGGGATGTTATTAAAATCTTGGTTTTGACTACTGGAGGAGCATTCTAGGGCTACTGTTATATCTCCATCTACAGATTGGTTTCGTTTAATCATACTTCTAAAACCTAAACATCTCAAAAGAATCTGGGTAGTTGCCTTGAAGTTCAATCAGAAAAAGATACTATTGTTGGTAAACCAAATGGCATATTATAAGAGAATGAACTCATTACCACATTCAACTTTGTCTTACTATAATATGATCAAAATAATAATAATTGCATATTAACATAATGTGAGAGATGTTGAGTAACATTCTTTAAATAGTAACTAACAGATGATACTGTCCTCAGATGCAGAAATCTTTGAAAATGCTATGTACATATTTGAGGTCAGAATTTGGTCTGAAGTGTTTAGAGAAAGGAAGAAGATATTTAAATGAGACAAATGGCTTAGAGGCTTAATGGAAACAGATGGAAAGCAATTAGAGAGAAAGCTAAGCATGAAGCCCCGCTGCAAATAGTTCCTGGTTGAAGAGCAGATGAGCTGAGCCTGGGAACAGGAAGGCTCAGAAGGATAAGAAAGAATTGCTTACTCTGGCTTTTATTCAGCCTTTCCTTCTAAGGAAAATATATTAAAGAACTTTAAGGTAGAAAGAGAGCAACATAGGAAATGCCATCAGATAAAGTCATCTGGATAACTCCTAGTATCTGCACACTTTGTTCTTCCTCTCCCCCCCACTCCCCTCCAGCTCTTCCGCAATCTCTCCATTTACTTCTTACCCAAAATTCAAGATTTGTTTTACAGTTTTGTCATTTTCTTTGTTTCCTCATAAAACATCACAGACATTGTTCACAAATGCCATCTTAAGTTACTAGGAGAAAGGAAAAGAACTAATGATGAAACGAATGAGCTGCTGAAATTTAACTTTTTCATGTTTATGAAGTCTAAAAGAACAAAGCAGGAGGAGGAAGGACCTAATATATAGCATAGATTTACTGGCTATACTTTCAAGAACAACTGGTAGGAAATCACCAGTTTGGGAAATCACTTTTTTTTGTTGTTGTTTGTTTTTTTAACTTTTATTTAATAAATATAAATTTCCAAAGTACAGCTTTTGGATTACAGTGGCTTTTCCCCCTCATAAACTCCCTCCCACCTGCAACCCTCCCATCTCCCGCTCCCTCTCCCATTGCATTCACATCAAGATTCATTTTCAATTATCTTTATATACAGAAGATCAATTTAGTATATATTAAGTAAAGATTTCAACAGTTTGCATCCACATAGAACATAAAGTGTAAAGTACTGTTTGAGTACTAGTTATAGCATTAATTCACACTGTACAACACATTAAGGACAGAGATCCTACATGAGGAGTAAGTGCATAGTGACTCCTGTTGTTGACTTAACAATTGACACTCTTGTTTATGGCATCAGTAATCACCCTAGGCTCTTGTCATGAGTTGCCAAGGCTATGGAAGCCTTTTGAGTTTGCCAACTCCAATCTTATTTAGACAAGGTCATAGTCAAAGTGGAAGTTCTCTCCTCCCTTCAGAGAAAGGTACCTCCTTCTTTGATGGCCCATTCTTTCTGTTGGGATCTCACTCGCAGAGATCTTTCATTTAGTTTTGTTGTTGTTGTTGTTTTTTGTGTTTTTTTGGTTTTTTTGTTTGTTTGTTTGTTTGTTTTGCCAGAGTGTCTTGGTTTTCTATGCCTGAAATACTCTCATGGGCTCTTCAGCCAGATCTGAATGCCTTAAGGGCTGATTCTGAGGCCAGAGTGCTGTTTAGGATATCTGCCATTCTGAATCTGCTGTGTATCCCGCTTCCCATGTTGGATCGTTCTCTCCTTTTTAATTCTATCAGTTAGAATTAGCAGACACTAGTCTTGTTTATGTGATCCCTTTGACTGTTAATCCTGTCATTATAATCAATTGTGAACTGAAAGTGATCACTTGGACTAGTGAGATGGCATTGGTACATGCCACCTTGATGGGATTGAATTGGAATCCTGTGGCATGTTTCTAATGCTACTATTTGGGGCAAGTCCAATTGAGCATGTCCCAAATTGTACATCACCTCCCTCTCTTATTCCCACTCTTATATTTAACAGGGATCACTCTTCAGGTAAATTTAAACACCTAAGAATAATTGTGTGTTAATTAAAGAGTTCAACCAATAGTATTAAGTAGAACAAAAAAAATACTAAAAGGGATAAATCACGTTGAAGTAGGAGGAGGGGACAAATTGTAAGGAATGTAGAATTGTTGCATTATCAACATTATTTGATATATTCTGATCTTTTTGAATAATCTGAACAGTGATATTCAAAATACACAAGGCTTATGATTTTAATTTGATTGTTCTTTTGAAGCTATCATCTAAACAGTTTGAAGAATTAGTATTTTGACAGGAAATGCTAAGCACACTTAAAACTACTCATTTACATTTTCAAACATGTACTTCGACCACTAAAAACCCAATTGAGGTCCTGTGATGTCAAATAAGATGAGTAGTACAAGAAACAGTGTACATGAAAAATGAAAATACTTAGGAGGAAAGCAAATCTTTCTAATTAACCCTTGGCATCTAGTGAGAAGATGTTTTAAGGATAGCAACTTACTTTAGTTATAGATATTCCTTGCTTTCTGTGGCAATGAAAGAATTCTGGGGTTTCAAAAAATGATTAATCAAGTTGTAATAAATGTGTGTATATCCTGAAATAGAATGTTACATATTAAAACAAATACAGTTCATTTGATAACAGAAGCAATAAAATAGATTTTAGATGTCACCTAAGTATATCAATCAGTACCAAATACCTTCACAGAGAATTTGGAAAAATACATTTTAGTTTTATCAGAAAAGTAAGACATAGTTAAAGGAGGGAAGGGTATGAGGCGCAGTGAGTAAGTCACCACTTGGGTTGCCCTCATCCCAGATTGGAGTGCCTGGTTTGAGTCCTGGCTACTCGGCTTCTGATCCAGGTTCCTACTAATGCATACTCTGGGAGGAAGCAGGTAATGGCTCAAGTACTTGTGTCCCTTCCACCCATAAGGGAGACCTGGATGGAGTTCCAGGCTCCTGGGATTGGCCCAATCTATCCCTTGCTCTTATAGGCATTTGGAGAATAATCAGCAGATGGGAGATTTGTTCTCTCTCTCTGCCTTTCAAATACAAAAACTATGAAAACAGTACACATCAAAAAGAAGTATTCAAGGGAACACACAGAAATAAGCAATCATAATTCTTGAAGATGTATGAATTTTCAATCTCAACTTCTAAAAGTTATGAATAACATACAGTATAGATTAATGAATTAAATCACAGTAGTTGCCTACTTATGTGTAGTTTTGCTTTCCTCAGTTTCAGTTACTCAAGGTCAACTGTGGTCCAAAAATGCTAAAATTTCTCTTTATTGTTTCAAGGAAGAGAAGCATCATTTATATAACTCTTATCAATATATTGCTATAATTGTTCTATTTTATTATTGCAGGTCTCTTACTGTTGCTTAACTTATAAATTAAACTTTTGCATAGGTATGTAAGAATAGGAAAAAAGATAGTATATGTAAGGTTTGGTACTATCTGCAGTTTTAGACACCCCCTGGGAGTCTTGGAACATACACCCCATGGATAAGGGAGGACCACTGCATATGGCAGAAAGAATTTTAACTGAAAGTCAGAGGCCTAGATTTTAGAACAACTTTTGCCCTGACCTGGAGCAAATCTCTACCACACACAGACTATTTCACTTGTATATGAAATGAGGACTTCTTCATCTGGGAGACAAAATTACAGTGTGGTTGGCTGTCTTCTCTCTTCTATCTCATTGTTACTGCTTTTGAAATAAGAGAAATAATTCTACTCTATCTTTACAAATAATGATACACAAAGAAATATTCAGAATGTGAAAGGCTCC
This sequence comes from Oryctolagus cuniculus, assembly GCF_051225735.1. Classification (NCBI taxonomy): domain Eukaryota; kingdom Metazoa; phylum Chordata; class Mammalia; order Lagomorpha; family Leporidae; genus Oryctolagus; species Oryctolagus cuniculus. The sequence goes on along the minus strand of NC_142869.1, from coordinate 59,970,435 downwards.
AGAATTTTTTAACAAAGCCCAAGATGACTCAAGATTATTCCAATAAGCACGGAGTTTGTAAAATTATTGCTGATCTGTTATTATACCAGAGCCTTCTGACCAGTTGACCAGAGGACCCAAGGTTAGAACACCAGGTGTCTTACAATGTTAGGTCCCATCTAGAAACCTGATGCTGTTGTAAGCACTGTTGTTGTAAAATACCAGCAAAAACTATTTTTTTAAGGAAAATCACTCTGGTCAAATCTCAATTGTCCTATGCTCCATCATAGAAACTTTAGAGTACTATCCATAATGATGGGTTTGTTTCTAAACCATAGTAACCTCTCTGATGAGACCCATCATACTAAATCCTCTCTGAGAGCCACCACAACATTGCTGTCTTAGTCAATTTTCTTATCATTGTTTATTAGTCCCTGTCGATCCTTATAGAGTATACTTTGGTTGCCCTAGCCTTCTTTTAGCCTGTGGATCTATTTTGAAGAAATTAGATTTTCCTTCTAACATTTGCAATAGTTACACTCTTCAGACAAATATTGTTCTTTCTCATCACATTTCATTTATTCTCCTTTCTGATATATTTTCCTTTCATAATTTTTAGCAAACCTAAGTCAACCATAGTTCCAGATTCTACATGAATCACACCTGATTGGTACTTCAGATTTCATTGTTATTGTTGCTATTATAATTATTTTCTGAATCTGATAATTTAAATTTTCCTATATATTTTTATTCTTACTTTCATTATGATTACTATGACCATTAATAACCTATTACTAATTGATATTTAAAACAGATATATTTATGTGCAATATAATAGTTACTGCCCAAAAGAGTACATTTTATTATGTATGATATTGAGGATAACCAAAGAAAAATGTTTTCATTTTTTTAATTATCTAAGGGACAGTGTATCATTTCTACAGGGAGCTTAAAATGGTATTTAATACTTTTGAGAAATCCAGAATAATGTACTAGAAATACTACTAGCTTATTAATCTGTAGAACTGGGCTTTAACCACTCTTCCCTCAAGGTTCTGTGATTCTACAGTGGTATTTTATTATGTTGCACTTACATTATATTCATCATGCTATAGTTCAATTTAATGCCATGATATTCTCTAACCAGTAAAAATAATGTCTATTTTGATCTAGTTTTAAAGGCATGTTCAGTTAACATTTCTTATCACTAACTTTTCAATTTATCTTAACAAAGTAGATTTAATATTTATGAATATGTCTATTTTTCAGACAAAGTCAATGATATCGCTACCCTAAGGTAAATTTCAATCTAGCTATGGAAATGAAACAAATTATAATCCAACCTTGATTGTCAGCTTATTGTATTCAAGTTTTTTTAGACTGTACAATGTAAACTACAAAAAGCATTTGGAAATGAAAACATTCTGGCTCTAAAAGCCCAGAGCTGATTAATAATCAGTTAAGGTTCAACTTGGCAAGTGTACCTGGTTTCCCTCACCACTTAGCCCTGCATAGAGCAAGTGCAATGAAATAGCTGAAGTGCTTTCCTCTCAAAATAATTTTTGATAAACATGACTATATACATTTTACAAATAAAGAAGGTAGGGCTCAGAAAAGTTCTATTCTTTGCCCAAGTGCCACAACTAGAATCCTTTTGGTTCAAGGACCCCGTCTTTTAAATACGACATGGTCACCTCCCCCTATTACATCACTAATAACAGAATTATTCCTCTTCTAGTAAATCCTCCAAACAAACTTCTAGATTTATCCCTGAAGACAACAGGATCTGAGCAGCGCAAAATGTACTGAAACTATTACCTTTTCTACATTGATTATTAAGGCATGTCCAGAAGAGGCAAGAAATAAAGACTTGGAAATAATAGATAGTGACTGCCTAGATCACTGTGTCTTAAAATACTCCAAAGAATGTGGGAAAACGTGTCACAATTAATTGTTGATATTTACTCTGGATATAGAAAAGGGAAGTAATTATACACGGTTCACTTATTTTTTATCCTTAATCTGTAGATATGACATTTTATACACTTTGCCATAATATAATTTTGTTGATGTTCAGTCACTATATCTTTCACTACTATTCATGCCACAACCTACCATGACTTTGTATGCCCTCTCTCATCACAAGATATTGATTTTCCCCATTTTTGTTTAAAACAACTACCCCTCTTTAAAAGTTTTGATAGTCACATAAAAATTTTATATATTTATGGGATACTATGGGATATTTCAATACATGTATACAATGTATAATGTCCAATCAGGGTAAATTTATCTATCTCCTCAAATATATAGCATTTCTTTATAGTTAGTACATTTATAATCCTATTCCTAGGATTTTTTAAATAGAGAAGTATATAGAGCATTAACATTACCTATAGTCAAACTACTGTGTAAGAGAACCCCAGAACTTCCTTCTATCTGGCTGTGACTTGGTATCTGTTAATCAACTTTTCCCCAACTCAGGTAATCTGTACTCCCCTCCCTAGTCTCAAGTAATCAACACTAAAATTTTAGCTCCCATGATACCACCTTTTATTTAGACTCCACAAATGAATGAGAGCATGTGATACTCATCTTTTTGTGCTTGGTTCATTTCACTTAACATAATTACCTCCATCTTTGCTATTGCCAGTAAGATTCCATGCTTTCTTATAGCTAAGTAGTATTCAACTAGTGTGTACTACATTTTTTTTTCATTCAACAGTGAATGGGCATTTAAATTGTTTATATTTCTTGGCAACTGAAAATAATTCTGCAAAAACATGGGAGTACTGATATCTCTGCAACTCTGTGATTTCATTGCCCTTGGATACCTGCCCAGTAGTAGAATCTATCTACTTCAAACAATTCTTTTTATAACCACTAGAGGAAAATTTTCTTAATGCAATTAATTTGCTATCTTTATAAAAAGACTTTGAATAGTTTGATATCACATGGACATAAAGAATCAAAGCCAACAAATAGGAATAAAATGTAATTTACACTCAAAAATAATTGTTATAGTTACCATAATAACCCTAACTGTGAATGTTAAAGACTTTTTCATGTTTAATAAGACAGAGATTTTATATATCATAATTATGTGCGATAAATTACTTTTGTGGTGAAAAGAACTCTCTAAGATGGTAAATCAGCAATTTTTAAGGGTTGACTAGCTTTTCTCAAAATGTCCTGTGAGCAGAAGAACGATATAATTCTACTGCAAATTGTCTATTGATATCTACATAATAAAAGAAGTAAAAATAAACATTTGTATCTACAACAGACTTGGAAATAAAGACAAATTTCTAATAACATCATAGACTCTGAAAGTTGGTAAAGACTTTAGAGACCAGCCAAAGCAGCAACCCGTTATATAGATTTCCTAATAGAGTATAGGCAGCCATGGTTTAAGCCTCCTCTAACAGAGAAGTTATTCTCACCAAGCAGTCCTTCTTGTTGTCATACAGATTGAGCTGTTATTGTAAAGTTATCTGTTTGAGCCAACACTATGCTTTCTCTTTGCAGTAGAGATTCCTGCTCTACTCTCTGGAATGACACAGCGTGGAAATAATCCCTATAACATTTAACAATCTTTTAGATGTTTGAAGAGAGCTATTAAGGTTTTCCACCACTCTGATTTCTGAGGTTAAACTGGCTCAATTCTTTGAACATTTCCTGAAAAACATAGTTTCCTGACATCTCCAGCATCTACTGGTCACATCACAGATTGTAGATGTCTCTCTTGAATTAATGGAGAAGAGGATGCTGAACTGAGTAGAGTAACTTTTTCATGTATCTGTTACATTCCAGAGACTTGAGTGATGGGGTCTGACTCTCTCAGTCCAAAGGGATTTGCACTTTCATAATATTCTTATTAAGCATGTGGGCAACTAATCACTCCTGATTGTTTCACATGAACTGCTGGTCTGATTGCTTTTTCCTAATGTTTTATACTTCCCTATGTGCATTTCCAAGTCTGGGCTGCTAACCTTTATCCCTGCTAAATGTTATCTTGTCATCTTGGTCTGATAGTTTTACCTAGAAATATAATTTGGCAGGATTGGGATAAAAACTTTTGAATCATAAGTATGATCTTGCCAAATTTTTAAAATCAAACAATTATTCTCCTATTTTCCCTGATGAAAGTGTGGATCAGAATGGATTCAGAAATGGAATCCCTTGGTCTTCCATATTTGTCCTCATTCCAGACTGAAACACAGGTTTGGGTGATACCTTACTTCACATTTTTATATCTAGATACTGTTTAGAAAGCCCAAAGAAATTTCAGTCTTGTATCAACAACACAGCTACTTAAAAAAATGAACTTACAGTAATTTTTACACCTTTGTTTAAAAGACAGGAGTTCTTGCCAGGTTATCTGTCTACAAAGCAGCACAATAAACACTAGAACATAACCTAATTCTCTCTCTTCTGTACTATTCCATTTTCCTGTGGGATTGTGCTTACCTTGAGGAAAAGAATTGGATCTATCCCACCAATACAAATTGCCACTGAAATACAGACAGCATCAGGAAGTAAGGAAGACCCTCAATATCCTTTAACCTGACACACAATATGTCCATGGTAAGAAAAAAGTCAGCCAATGATTAAAAGTACTAAAGTCATCACTGAGCTATTATCCTACCAATATTACCAGCTTATCCGTAAGAATATTATGATGGATAATTCTTTTTAAAACAGCATATTTTTATTTATTTATTTATTTATTTATTTATTTACAGGCAGAGTGGACAGTGAGAGAGAGAGACAGAGAGAAAGGTCTTCCTTTGCCATTGGTTCACCCTCCAATGGCCGCCGCGGCTGGCGCACTGCAGCCCGCGCACTGCGCTGATCCGAAGCCAGGAGCCAGGTGCTTCTCCTGGTTTCCCATGGGGTGCAGGGCCCAAGGACTTGGGCCATCCTCCACTGCACTCCTTGGCCACAGCAGAGAGCTGGCCTGGAAGAGTGGCAACCGGGACAGAATCCGGCGCCCTGACTGGGACTAGAACCCGGTGTGCTCCGCAAGGCGGAGGATTAGCCTAGTGAGCCGTGGCGCCGGCCTATTTATTTTTTTGACAGGCAGAGTGGACAGTGAGAGAGAAAGACAGAGAAAAAGGTCTTCCTTTTTTGTTAGTTCATCCCCCAATGGCCGCCAGGAGCCTATGACTTCATCTGGGTCTCCCACGTGGGTGGCAGGCACCCAAGCATTTGGGCTGTCTTCCACTGCTTTCGATAGTGCCTTAGCAGAGAGTTGGATTGGAAGTGGAGCAGCCAGGACTTGAATTGGTGCTGATATGGGATGTTGGTGTCACAGGCCACGGCTTAACCCACTGCTTCACAACACCAGCCCCCAAAGAAATCGTACTCACTATATGCCATAGTTCACTTTACAGTCTAAGTTAGAAGTGTGCCTATCTTTTCGCTCAGATTTTGAAAACGTGATTTCTGATTTTATTACTTTTTTATGCTCTTTGAGTTACTGGCAAGAACAAGTTATCCAAGAATACAGCCAAGAGTATCTTCATAATACAGAGAAACAGTTGTGATAAATGACTATGACCAGATGTTTTCCTCTTTGGCTTAAGTAGAAAAACTGGGGAAATACTCTTCCCAATTCATACAGATTTCCGATGGATAAAGATTTGGCAACGCCAAATGGAATGCAAAGAGAATACAAAAGTAAAACATTATTCAGTGGAGTTTGATTACTATTGTTTCTGGCATGCAAATATCTTAGAATTTCCATATGATGGAAAAATCAAGATGTATATGAAAAGCATTAAATTAATAATCTGTGCAAACCTAGTGTTTTTCAGAGCCATAATTTTATATGTATTGAAGCCTAGCAAATCATTTTTATCACAAAGCTGAATCCTCATCATTGTTATAGTGATAATATAGTGATAACCTCAGGAGCTAACCGCCACAGTGATACCAACCAAAGACGAGGTTGTTAACATAAAGCTGCTTCTACCGGAGTCACTCAGCCTAGTGGCAGACAACAAGGAATGGGGACCTTGACAAGGAGAGTCAGATCTTTTGTGCACACAACATGGTGATACCACAACAGTATGTAAGAAGATTCTGATCTTTCCATCCAGTCCTTTCCAAAATAAGATATTTTAGTCACAAGAAAATGTGGGGAAAAGCAATATACTAGCACCTCAAGAGACCTCTTTGGTGTTTCTCTCATCCCAGAATTACTATTACACAAGAGCTATGCGATCCTAATTCATCCTGGAGTGATAACAACAATCACAACATCAGGCAACATATTCCTCCTTTAGAGTTCATGCTGCACCTTCTGTGTGTCACCTCATTATTCCTCACAGCAGCCTTGTGAGGTAGGAATAACTACTCCAGCTACAGAACAGAGCATGCATTCTTAGCAGGTCAATTACTTGCCTCAAGTGATAAGGCAAGACGGGTCCATCAATAAACCAGGACATAATGAATGTAGATTCCCCTTTAATTTCAAACAGTATCTTCTTTTCACTACATTATAGCTAGGAGGAAATGTATGCTTGCTTTAAAAATTCTGGCAGAAGAATGCAAAGAAGAGATAGGAGAGAAAAGTTAATGATAGAGTAAGTCTGGAATAAGTGATGTTAGATGAGGGTAGACCTAAATAGCAAGGTTCTTCAAATGGAAAAAAAAAAGTAAGGAACTGTTGTAGAGAAGGATCTGATGAGGAGAAGTATCCAATGAAAAGAATGTCCACAGCTCAGCCTCCAGAAATTGTTTTTTCTCAATAGTGAACCCTAAGATGAATTTATAAGGCTAGTGAGATCTTCAATTGCTGAGGAATATTTCACTGGGCATTGTGATAAATGGAGAAAGACACCAAATTGTGGGAAAAGAGAAAATATATTGTAATGGCTCATAGTTGTTATATTAGAGAAGAAAAACAAAACTTTATCTTTTATACCTTATAGTAAATCACATTCTATTGTCACACATTCTGGTTCCCTCCCTGCAGTGAGCAGCACTGTGGGAGAATTAGACATTGCCTTCCTATTGCACCTGGAAGTAAATGACACTTAGCTCCACCAATGATATAATAGGAGGGTTTGCCCTGAGTGTAAGCACTAAGAGTATTGCTTCATCTTGTCTCTTTTCTCTGCCTTATGAATGGAACATCCTGATCAGAGGTAACTCTTTCAAACTGTTTCCTGGAGATAAGAAAATATGAAGGGGAGATACAGCCACCATGCAATGAACCCTTATCATGTGTAAGAAATAAATTTTTGTGGTTATGACCACTAACATGTTGGGACTGTTTGTTACCACAACCTACTCTGGACTTTTTTGACAGATATACTCCTCCTCCTATATGTTTATTATCCTAAGGGAACCTAACAAATGATGAACTGCACATTCACCAAATACCCTTTTATCTGAAAGCATATTTAGAGAGGAGAGACAGAGAGACATTGTCATTCCACTAGTTCAGTCCCCAGTGGTTATTTAACAGCCAGGAGCCAGGAATTTCCTTCAATTCTCTCATGTGGGTGCAGGGGCCCAAGTACTTGGGCCATCTTCTGCTGCTGCTTTGCCAGGCCATTATTAGCAGGGAGCTGGATCAGAAGTGGAGCAGCTGGAACATGAACCAGTGCCCACATGGGATGCTGGCATTGCAAGTAGCTTTTTAACCCACTATGCCACAACACAGATCTCCCATCCAGTATCTTCATAATATTTTCCCATTTTTTAAAATTTCTTTTATAAATCAACAGAAAATAAAAAGACATAGGTCCAATATTTCTAAAGATAAACATTTCAATTCAATAGGAGCAAGGAAATTGAAATGTTTACATGCCTAAGAAGTACACAGACATGTATGTTATGAGTAAGGATGAGACGCAAAGCCATGAAGTTCTACATGCTTACACTTACACAAGATGCAGAGTGACAAAGTTTTTTGAAGAAGTGTCTCACTGAGAAAAGCAAAAAAAGATATGCAATTTTATAGTGGAGCTTAAAATCTTAGCCAAAATTCCTCTAGTTTTAAGCTTCTTCCTAAAATATTTGCATTACCAAATGAGCCTGTTGCACCTAAATTTGATACTTCAAAAGTGTATATATTGCAGGAAATTTGTGATTTCTCATTTCATCCCAAATTTTTGTTTAAAGAAAAATAAATATTTGTATCTCTGAACTGACAACTTTGTAAGTGATAACCATAGGTTTGTTTGGGGTGTGTGTGTGTGTGTATTTGTGTATGTTCTCTGTCTAAAGAACGACTTTGATATTTTTATTTCATTATAAAAATTGAAAATATTTTATTTCTTAAGAGGAGACTGTTTTACATCAAATATGTATCTTTCAAAATTTACTTCAACCTCACATATGTTATACGCTGAAAATACACATCCCACTCTATATCACAAGTCCATAAAACATTGCTTTCTATTGGCCCTTCCTATTTAGATTACTAATACTTTCCATCAGGAGTTGATGCTGTTAATGTCTGGATGATTTCATTTATCACATCAACAAGGTGTGTTCTGAGGGAATGTTTACACAGAGTACAAAGAAGTAAAGGAATTCGAACTAAGAACATAGTTGGCTACTCTCATCTCTCTCTCTCTCTCTCTCTCTCTCTCTCACACACACACACACACACACACGGTCCTGAAACCTTCATTATATCCATTACTGAACCTCTTCACCCAGACATGATGGTAGAGTGTCCTTGAGTCAAGAATGGATTCTTCTGTCCATTCTTCCATCTACAATCACATTGTAGGTGATCTCATTCAGATTCTTAAGTTTAAACTCTATCTACAGATGAAGAACTCCTGAATGGTTTATCTCCAGTCTCAATATCTCCTTTAACGTCCAGACTCATATATTTGACATATCCTTATAGCTGTCCAATAGGGACCAGAAAACATAACATAACAAAACCCAACATGTGAATTTCTCCCAAGCCTTTTCTTCCCACCATCTTTTCTATGTCAGTAAATGGAAATTGCTTTCCTCTCAATGTTAACACAAAAACCTTGAGATCACCTGTGCCTCATTTGTTCCTCTCAGGTACCATAATCCCTGGGCAAATCCTGTCAACTCTACCCTCAAATTATACCCCAAATCTGACAACTTTATTTCCACCTTTATCATAAGACCCTAAGTCATCCCTACCTCACATCTGGGTTCTTCCAATAGGCTCCTGTTTGGAGTTCATTCTTCCAAATGGCCTCCCAATAATGTATTCTCCACCCGCAGGTGCCAATGGGATTATTTGAAAATGGAAGTCCGATCCTCTCACTCATCTGAAATCTAGAATAATACCCACATTCTTTGTCTTCTGCTTGCTGCCACCTCCTGTATACACTCACACATTCCTTTTCCTTCTCAGACCCCAGCTCTTGCTCTTCTTCCGCTCGGTCACTGCCCCTCCCCCCAGTCTTCTTCTTGACCCTCGAACACGAGAGTTGTGCTGCCACCTCAGCACATCTGCATTTTCTTCTCTACATTAAAACTGTGGTTCGAGCCGGCGCCGTGGCTCAATAGGCTAATCCTCCACCTTGCGGCGCCGGCACACCGGGTTCTAGTCCCGGTCGGGGCACCGGATTCTGTCCCGGTAGCCCCTCTTCCAGGCCAGCTCTCTGCTATGGCCAGGGAGTGCAGTGGAGGATGGCCCAGGTGCTTGGGCCCTGCACCCCATGGGAGACCAGGAAAAGCACCTGGATCCTGGCTCCTGCCATCGGATCAGCGCGGTGCGCCGGCTGCAGCGGCGGCCATTGGAGGGTGAACCAACGGCAAAGGAAGACCTTTCTCTCTCTGTCTCTCTCTCTCACTGTCCACTCTGCCTGTCAAAAAAAATAAAAAATAAAAAAATAAAATAAAATAAAACTGTGGTTCCCCAGCTCTCTGCATGCTTTCATTGAAGTGTCTACTCAAATACCATCCTATCAAAAGCCCTTCCCTGAGCATGCTATACATGGTAGCACTAGCCCTCTGGGAGAAGCCCTCTGCCTGGAAGTGGAAGCCCAGTGTGTGTGACCTAGGCTGGTTGCTGTCCATGCCCAGCGAGCCTGCACTGGTACGGAGCTGCTCTCTGAGTTGCCCCTGTGATCAGGGGAGGGCCAAATGCACCCAGCAGTCTTGACTTGTGGATTCATTGACAAGTTTTTGCCCAGCTAAATGAAAATCTATTTGTAGATGAAAACATTTATCTGAGGAGAATACTAAATGAGGCTGGAGAAAATTGACTTACTGATTGAGGTAATTATTACAAGCTAATTGACTAGTAAGCACTAATCCTTGCAATTTTACAAATGTACAATGAGGCATAGTGTCCCTAACCTTCCCATAAATTGTTTTTATTCTCTCCGCAAGCCACTGATACCCAAACTTTTTTGGTTGTTTTATCTTGTACTTGTTGATTTCAGATATATGTGTTTAAAAAAAATTGACAAATGCTTCATGTAAAAACAAATGTTATAAGGAACATACAAATAAATGAGTTTACTCCATTTCTTTTTTTTTTTTTTATAAAGATTTATTTATTTATTTGAAAGACAGAGTTACAGAGAAAGGTAGAGACAGAGAGAAGTCTTCCATCCGCTGGTTCACTCCCCAGATGGCTGCTACAGCCGGAGCTGCGTTGATCCGAAGCCAGGAGCCAGGAGCTTCTTACAGGTCTCCCACGTGGGTGCAGGGGCCCAAGGACTTGGGCCATCTTCCACTGTTATCCCAGGCCATAGCAGAGAGCTGGATTAGAAGAGGAGCAGCCAGGACTAGAACTGGCACCCATATGGGATGCCGGCGCTTCAGGCCAGGGCTTTATCCCGCTGTGCCACAGCGCCGACCCCGAGTTTTACTCCATTTCTTGCACCCCACCAACAGAAATGAAAAAGACTGTGGTTTGGAGTGTAAACTTCCAGATTTTTCAAATTTTCTGTTCAAATGTACATCTATTTACATATAATGTTTAAGAAAAATGATATCAACTATTTACTAACTTGCTTTCTTCAAATATAATGCACATTAAACCTTCTTGGTAAAAGAAAAAGATTCTTTATTTTTAATAGTTATATGACAGGTGCTGTGGTTTGAATGTGCCCTCAGATTTCATCCGTGGAAACTCAACCCTCAAATTCGTATGTTGCTGGTATTTGGAGGTGAGGCCTTTGGGAGGTAATTAGCATTAGATAGGGTCACCAGAGCAGAATCCCCATGGGAGAGAATTAGCTTTGGGGAGTGAACCATCGAATGGAAGACCTTTCTCTCTCTCTGCCTCTCCTCTGTCTGTGCAACACTGACTTTCAAATAAATAAACAAATAAATCTTTAAAAAAAAAAGAAATGATGAAATTTTAAAAATCATCATGTCATGACTGCCATATCAGTAATCGATTTAGGTATGAATCATTACTGGATACTACAATGAGTGGGTGAACATTTCAAGAGAATCCAAATATTTCTACACTCAAACTGTGGACTCAGAAGATACTTACAGATTACAAGGACCATCACACTAGCAACAACGCTTGGACCACAAGATCAAAGGTTGCACCACCAGTAAGAGGACAGAGATGCTGCACCTGCCCCTGCTGTGAGGGACCAAGGAAAACACAAAAGGAGTTGTGGAATATTGTTGCCAAAGTGCCAGACATGAAACTAATTACGAGAAAACATTGGATTAAACCAAAAAGAAAGTTTTTTTTTTTTCAAAATAACTAATCTGAAGTGTTTTGAAAATGTCACTGTCATGTCATACAAAAACAAACACCCAGAGGAGCCAGCATCTCAGCATAGCAGGTTAGGTTGCCGCTTGCAGTGCCAGCATCCCATATCAGAGTCCTGGTTGCTCAGCTTCCAGCGCAGCTCCAAGCTAATCTGCCAGGGAAGGCAGCAGAAGGTGGTCCATGTGCTTGGGCCCCTTTTACCCACATGAGAGAGCATGATCACATTCCTGACTCCTTTCTTTGGTTCGGTCCAGCCCTGGCTGTTTACAGCTATTTGGGGGAGTGAACCAGTAGATGGCTGTCATCTCTTTATCAGTCTTTCCCTCTCTGTTACATGCTTTTCAAATAAATACAATAAATCTTTAAAAAAAACCATAGACTATTTAAGGTTAAAAAACATGAAATAGACAAGACAATGACCACAACGCGCACGTAATCTTGCTATAAGGAACATCTGGAATAACCGATAAATATGAATAAATTCTCCAGATAACAGTATTATATCAATATTAATTTTTTCTGGTTATTTTTAATAGTAATTTTTAATTTTGTTAAGTATACTGAAATTATATGATAATGTCCTGGATTTTTAGCAAATACACAATGAAGTAAAGGAGCATCCTGTGCAAAAAAAAAAAAAAAGTGTATGACAGTGTGTGTGTGAAGAGAGAGGGTGGAAAGAAGAAAGCAAATGTAATGAAATGTTAATATCTGTATATTCTGGGTGAAAAAGCTATTCTTGAAAAGCTGTCCATCTCAGATTATGCCAACACTAAATTTCTATTGATGAATCAAAGAACGTACACATTTGAGATTTGGAGAGAAACTGATACAATTCTTCTCTTTTACCCCTGGGCACCATGTGGCAATGCACAAATGACACAGGAGGGAGTGCATTTCCTGGTATCTCAATGTCAATAAGCACTATCACACTTTCTAATGCAAGTCTGATAAGAACCGAGATCTTTTTGCTGTGCAGGTTTGCATTCTTTCTATGCGTAGTGAAGTTCGATATCTCTTTGGATATTCAATCACCCTTTGACTTTCATTCTCTTCAAAGTGCCTGTTAATACATGTTGCCATTTGAAGTATCACTTTGTTTTTTCTTAATCATTTATAAGAGTTGTTACATTAAAGACAGTAAGCAATCTAATATTGGTTGTTAAGTACCTAGTTTATCCTATATGTTTAACTTTTTAGTAGTGTTTTATAATTTTATGTGATCAAATAAATGTTTTCCATATAGATTCAGGACTTCATATCAACCCTAGAAAATTATTTTCCATTCCCAAGTACATAAAAATGTTCTCATACATTTTTCTAGAACCTTTATTAATTATTCAACATTTAAATACAACAAAGTTATTTTCATTTATAGACCCTTATCAAAAATCCATTTTGGTGAGATTGAGCTATATAAAACTTAATTTAAAATGTTTTTTGAAGTTTTACGTTGGTAGAAGATAAATAATAATTTGTAAGCGAAATGCTCTATATGGTCTGTGTGTAAAACAATTGTTCTGTAGGATAGTTTGGTTTCTCTAGCTTACTAAACAGTTATGGCTGATTCGGATCACTAGAACAGGTGAATAGCTTCTGCTCTCCCATCCCAGACCTACTCAGATAAATAGGATGTGCAAGAAAAAATATTGTCATCTTTTCCAAATAAGTGATCTTTTCCCAGAAGTCCTATCTGGAGTAAACATCCGCCTGGAGAGAATCTAGTTGCTTTCTGCTGAGATGGGACTGGCAGACAGTGTCAGTCCTTTGATCCCCTGAAAGCACATGGGCCGGTGGGCTGTCAAGCTCTGGAAGGATCCTGTCATTCCCTGTCAATCCATATTAGACAAGCATGGTGTTTTGTAACAATTTATCTCCTTCAAGGTGATTTAGTTATTTTCTGCTGAGATTATGCTGGAGGATGTCATTACTTTTGTCCTGTCTGTCTTGTTATTTTTATTGCCAGAGAGTGTTGTCGTTTATTTTCACTGATAATCCATCTCTCTGGGAAAAGATTCTATTAATACTTTCATGCTGGGTAAAAGCTTCATTTTTACATCACGGAACATGGAAGTAAGATTACTGCCCATGTTCTTTGAAGATGTTGTTGTAAATAAACAGTAAAGAATCCTAAGAAAAAAGGATGCTAAAAGTGGAAAATATGTTATAAGTAGAGTATTTTTAAAGGTGAAAAGCATCTATGTAAGCATCCAGTTACGTGTAAATTGACACTTTGGATCATCGCATGCTGGTTAGGAGGAATGATTTGGGTTCAGCCATTGTTAGATGAGTAACATTGAATGTATGAACTCCTGAAGATCTCTTTCCTTATCTGTAAAATAGAAATGATGGTGCCGTATTCCAGTATTATTGTAAAGATATATTTAGGTAAAATCATGGAGAATATGTACGTACTACTGGGCATATATTAAGAACTCAGGAACATTAATCATCATTATCAAATAATAAGGTTCTTAAATGACATACCGTATTTAATCCTGAATAGCACTGTCTATAATATGCAAGTGGCTTTCAATACATACTGATGAAATCAACACCTTCTCACTAACTGATGAACTGGTACAACAACAAAACCTATGAAGCTGGGGCCAGCACTGTGGCATGTAGCATGTAAAGTCACTGCCAGCAGTGCCGGCATCCCAACTGGATGTTGGTTTGAGTCCCAGCTGCTCCTCTTCAGATCCAGCTCTCTGCCATGGCCTGGGAAAGCAGTGGAAGATGGCCCAAGTCCTTGGGCCCTGCACCCACATGGGAGACCTGGAAGAAGCTCCTGGCTCCTGGCTTCAGATCGGCACAGCTCCAGCCATTTCGGCCAATTGGGAAATGAACCAACAGATGGAAGACCTTTCTCTCTCTCTTTCTCTCCTTCTCTCTCTGTGTAACTCTTTTGAATAAATAAATAAATCTTAAAAAAAAAAAAAAACTAAGAAGCAATTACAGAGTGGAATATTTTGAATAGCTTTAGCCAAGTCAGCCCTCTTCACAAATTATCTTTTATGTTTGGATGATTGGTATATTTATCAAAATATTTTGATTAATATCTTACTAGAATTTTGTCTAGACGAAGACATTTATAATGGATTTTATATAAATAAAAATTTCTTGTGTACCCTCTCTTCTGTCATTTTCAGACAACTTCAAAAAGGTGGCTTCAGGACATCAGCCCCTGCACAGATCCTAACACACCCTCTACTGCTTGTCCAATGACTTCCTGACTCCTCTCAACCTCGCCTTCCTCGATTCCCTGGCTCCAATATTCTTCCTCACACCCCTGGCGTGCAAATTACAGAGGTTTTATGTTTACAACTATTCTAGTTTTCCTTTTTTGTTTATGTTTTATTTCACGTGTTGACCAAAATCAAATTGCCATGAGATAGAAACTATACCAGGCTTGTATTTCAAAGTGATCAAGAAACTCCTGATATCCTCATAGACAATAACCAAACATTGGCTGCATACAGATTCAGACAGTTTGATTCATTGCTGGTTAACTGCCCTGCATGTTTGCTAATTAATGGATTAGTAAAGATTCTAATGAAGAACAACAGTTAAAATGTATATACATTTTAAAATTTATTGATGTAAGATTAAGGCACACTGAATGTGCAGATTTCACTGGAGCTATTCAGTTGTCATAAATGCTGGCATCCCTGTAACCCATACATCTCTCAAAATACAGAATCTTTCTATCGCTACAGGAAGTTCCCTTTGCCCCATTTCCTGGTCAATCAATCCCACTCAGAAATCAAGACTGCTCTGATTCCTATCACCATAGATCAGTTTTCCCGGCTGTAGAATTCCCTGACGTGGAATAAAAATATAGTGCTTTTTGCACTTGATTTCTCTCTCAGCACAATGTTTTTCATATGGATCTATATTGCAGAGGGTGCTACTAATTTAATCCTTTTTTGCCAAATAACATTCCATTGTATATATTTACCAATTTATTTATCCATTCTCCTATTGATAAGACTGTCACCTGGACAGTTTCCAGTTTTACACTATTATAAATAAAACCACTGTAAACATTCTTCTACTGAGCTTTTTGCTGATATATGTTTTCATTTTTCTTGGATAAACATCAGAAAGTACAATGCTGGATATATGTATGTTTTGCTTTATGAGAAACCGCCAAACTATTTCCAAAGTGGTTTATGATTTTTATCCCCACTAGTGCTATGGGAATTCTGGATGTCCCACATTCTTGACAGTATTTGGTGTTGCAAGTTTTTGTTTGTTTGTTTTTATTTTTAACCCTTCCAGTATGTAGTTAGGGAATATCATTGTGGTTTTAATTTGTTTTCCTGGTGCTTGATGGTGTTCAATACTTTTAAATGTGCTTGTTTGCAATCTAGATTGTGCCCATGTTTTTTCTACTTTTAAATATTTATTTATTATTTATTTGAAAGGGAAAGAGGGAGAGAGAGAGCCCTTCCATCCACTGGTTCACTCCCCAAATGTCTATAATAGTCAGTGGTAAGCCAGGCCAAATCGAGGAGTTCAGAACTCCATCCAAGGTGTTCATGTGTGTGGCAGGGATTCAAGTACATGAGCCACCATGTGCGGTCCCCAAGGGATGCATTAGCAGGAAGCTGGATCAGAAGCAGAGGCAGGACTCAAACCCAGACATCCCCGTGTGGGATGTAGGTGTCCCAGGTGGTGTCTTAAGCATTGTGATAAATGCCCACCCCAGCCCATCTTTTAGTTGAAGTCTCTTTTGTATTAAGAGTTTTGGTTATTGACTGTTTTTTGTGTCAAGGGTTTTATTCATACTGTGGATACAAGTTTTTTTTTTTTAACAAGATATATATGTAGCAAATGTTTTCTCCCAGTATGTGAATTGACTCTTCATTTCTTAATGATGTCTTTGGGTGAACAGAAGTTTTCTATTTTGATGAACTTCAATTTAAAACTTTTTTCTTTTATGATTACTGCTCTCTGTGCTGTCATTAAAGCACTTTCACTTTACCCATGGTTGCAAAGCTATTTTACAATGAATTCTCACAGAAGCTTTATAGATGTAGCCTTTATGTGTGAGTCTATGTACCCTATTTAACTGGTGTGTCTGATAGGACATAGGCATGTTCACATTTTTTCCTATGTGGATATCCAACTGTTCCTTACACTTTAACTGAAAATTTTTCCTTCAGTATGTAATTGCTTGAATATTTTTGTGTCAAGTCGTTTGACCTTACACACATAGTAGTATCTTGGGATTCTATATTCTGAGCCATTGATTTATTTCTCTATATTTTGAGTTGTTTTGATCACTGTGATATAGTTCCTCTAAACAGTGATGAAATTACATTGTGAAAGCCCCCAAGTTTTAAGTATAATTTCAATGTTACTTAATTTTATATGTTAATATTCTATTAAAGTTTCTTACATCTTACATTATGAGAGATTTAGGTTTGTAATTTTTTTGGTGAGAATTCTTTGGGTTTTGCTAATAGCACTATGCTGTCTCCATAAAGCGAACTGACAGCTGTCTTTTCCTCCTCTACTTTCTGAAAGAGTTTGATATTGTTTCTTAATTAAATGTTTCATAGAACTCACCAGTGAAACTATTTGGGCCTGGATTTTTCTTGGTGGGAAAGTTTTTTTTTTAATCCAATCTCTATAACAGTATAAGGAATATTAGTTTTTTTTATTGCTGTGTAGCAAATTATCTCTACAGCATAGCATATTAAAAGAACATTTATTAACTCATAATTTCAGTGAGTCAGCAATCCTGGAGCAGCTTACCCGGGTGATTGGGTGGTTCTACACCTCAGTCTCTTCTGAGCTTCCAGTCAAACTGTGAGCAGAGGCTGCGGCCCTCTGAAGATTCAATGTCCTGTTCATGCACAAGGAAGCTGACAGTTCACTGCTTGCTAGTCATCAGCTTAAACCCCTCAACTCCTCCCCCATGCGGACTTCTTCTTGGGCTATCTAGCTGTTCTCACAACATGCAAGGTGGCTTCTGGCACAGTGAATGATGCAATCGAGAGAGAGAAAATGTGTGAGGGCTGATCAGAAACCATCATGTCTTTTACAACTGAATCTCCTAAGGACATGCCAGAATTTCTGTTATATACTATTGATCACACAAACTCTGATAAACATGAGAGGGGACAAAGTAAGGGTATGAATGTCAATATTGCTAAATATACAAATGAAAACAATCTCAAACAGTAGAAAAAATTAAAGCATGCTTTTCAGAACAGGAATTATTGGCCCCAGTGATACCGCACATGTATTGGGAGTATTCTCCTTTCCGACACTAATGAAGAGGGGCACAGGCAAAGTGGAGTAGGTAGACAAAAGGTGGTCAACAAATATAGCTGAATGTTTACAAATACTGAATGAAAAATGGAGGTATAAATGATTGAAAATCCTGCAAATGTGCATGTTCTTTGACTTAATGGACCTACCTGTAGGAATTTATCTTGAGGAAATTCCTGAATGAGAACACAAAGGGTTGTATGCAGAGTCGTCACAGTATTCTCTGGCAAAATAAACTACATAAAAGATTTGCATGTCCTGAATGAGGGAATTGTTCAATAAATTAGTGTTTTTGCCCATCAAAATGATTTTCCAAAAGAATAGTCATTGATAAGGAAAGGATTTAATTACTAAGTTTAAGTAAAACAAAAATAATTGTGAAATAGTTTTCATAGGGTGATCCTTTTATGAAAATATATTTTAAAAAGAAGGGCTAGAGATATCATCACTTAAAATATTAAGCTATTGCTGAGTGGATGGGTATTTTTTTAGCTTACTTGGGATTTATTTATCTTCCTCCTAATAACAAGACCCAGATTTTCTAGTTATCTCTTGCTTATCTTCTGTCTAGTTGTTGAGTGAAATTAACTCAAATCCAAGCTCAACAAAGAGTCTGGCATATGACCTAACTTCAACCAATCATAAATAAGAGGGGTATTTCAAAAATTCATGGGAAAAAAGATTCTTAAAGAGTTTGTTTGGCTGCAATTTTTTTAATTCATGCATAGTTTTTTCATAATACATATTTTCAGTAAACACCCTTTGTATGCAAATAATTTTGGAAAATTTTGCACCAAAATTAACTTACCTCTAAATCCATTTTTCACAAACTTTTTCAAGTACCTTCATGTTGATTCAAGGGTGGAATTGAGAGTGAAGCCCCAGATAGTGTGAATTTAAGCCTTGCCCTATAATGGCCATGTTGCTTCCTACAGGAAGCCAAGAAATGGAGCGACAGCTGATGACATCATTTGACCCTGTAGCTCCCTCAACCCGACTGTCTTCATCTCACTCACACATCCCATTTTTGCTAGGTCATCATTCTGCCTTTCTACCACATACACTTCTATACAGCTTAGCTTCACTCTGTGGCTTTTTGATTGAATTAGGAAAAAAAGGAAGAAAGTCTGGAAAAAGGGCACTGGTATGAGTGCACAGAACGAGGAAGGAAGAAGGCTTGATTTTCTTATTTTTTTAAAAAAATTGCTATGTAACAAATTAAGGAAGCTTATTTTAAACAAATGAAATAAGACAAACTATACCATTGTCTTCAAATAATTTGAAAGTTCACCAATAGAAATGCTTAAAGAGTTATTTTTGCATTCAGTGGTTTAAATTACATAGAGACAAATTTGCTCCAATAGAAGCAATGTAGTGTTTTAACAACGTGGGCTGAATAAAGGTGAAATGAGATGCCTTGTAACTGGAAGTATTTAACCTGAGATTGGATGGCAATCCTCGGGGTTTTATGCAGGGGAGTCTTCGCTCCTTTAAAATAAAGGTTGTGCCAAATGCAGGCTAGTTAGCCTAGCTAGACAACTAAGTTGGGAAAATTGGGCTTTATTTTGTCTTTTTACTTCCAAATTTGATAAATTAGTCCTTACACTGTACATTTTTAACCTAATCAAAAGTATCTAGAAGAGGGTATTTGGGGAAAGCATTACAATTTTCTAGGAGCAAAAATAATTAGATTCTGATTTTTTTGTGACTCAGAACAATCAGTAGTCAATACACTAAATAAAAACAACCCACCAGGACATACAGTTCCCTTTTGAGAAATACAACTGCTCTGAATTACACAGGAATGCAAATTTCCCTTGAATAAAATTTAAAACATTACATACCATGTCAAGGAAAGAAACACAGTATATTTTTTATCAGCTAGGGACTATAAAGTGTTTTTTATGAAAACCTGACTCTGACAAAGTGAAAAAAAAAACTGATAAATCTCTAAATCATTTGAATTTAGCTAGTAGAGTGAAAGCTCAGGTCCTTAAGTGATAGATTTTACACATGAGGGTTTATCCCTTTAAACAATCAAAGTTCCATTTTGATAGAAATATTTTTAGAAATGTATGGCCATATTTGTCATTTTCTTACCTTATTGAACAGAGACTGCAGAAACAATATTTCTAAATGCCTGGATGACATATACAATTATATGTTCCACTAAAAAGCCTTATAGACCTATACACTCATCACTGGATGCTAGGTTAACAGTGATGGCTTCGGAGACTGCTAAAGAAACACACACACACACACACACACACACACACACACATTAGCATCACATTGCTGTGCATCTTGACTATCACTCTCTAGTCTGTCATTTCTCAATGCTTTTAATAAGACTGTTTCTAGAGCCTTTTTCCTTGATACTAAATTTGCTACTTTTATCAGCTTCTATTTTTCCCTTAGTTTTATTGAGGTATAAATGACACATAAAAATTATGTATCTTTAAGGTATAGAATGTGATTTTGATGTATGTATTCATTGTGAAATGATGACCACAATAAAGCTAAGTAATATATGCATCACTTCACATAGTTACCATTTTTGTGGGGGTGGGAAGAACATTTGTAATCTATTCTAGCAAATTCAAGTAGTTGATATTATTCAGTCTTAAAAAAGAAGTAAATCTTGCCATGTGGACATTATGCTAAATGAATTAAGTCAAACACAGAAAGGCAAATCCTGCATGGTGTCACTTCTATGTGAAATCTAAAGAAATCAAACTCAAAGGAACAGAGGAGAATAGTTGCCAGAGGTTAGGGGTTGGGGAGAAGGGGCATTTTGGGTAAAGGCTGCAAACTTCCAGGTATAGGATGAATAAGTTCCAGAGATCTAATGTGCTGCATTCTCTCTGTTGCCTTTCTAAAAATGGATAACTTAACACAGAATGAGTACATAAGAAAGATTATATCTAAATAGTGGGCTGAGAACACATGTGTGCCTCCTCCTTCTGTGCCAAATCCTCAAAAATGAAAGAAATACATGCTGTCTATGTACACTACAAGTGTGTAGGCATTTTTAGAATGAACATCTCAAGTTAAAAATTCCTGGGAGAGAAAATTTGTTCGGAGGATCTCGGTTTCTATGTCCTCTCCTGTAATGCTGCAGCAGGGACTGAGATTATTTTAAAGCCTGCAATACTGTGCCATAAAATTCATTGCATCTAGGGTGAATTTATGTCATGATTGTTGATTCTGTTGATGTTTTTCAGACACAAAGAGCTATAACATTGCTTATCATTATCTCATGATTCTTTACTGTTTTAATTATTTTCTCATAACTCTTTTTTTCCAGTTTTCTCAGTGGCCCGTCTTCTTTCATGAGGTTCATTTTGACAGGTGCATTTGTCTTGATTCATTGAGTTTGTTCTCAGTTTCTCTCTTCTAACCAACCCATTTTGCTCTACTCTTGCACCCTTTCAGGTCTCACATCCATAACTGAGTTTCATCAATGTATTTGGAATTCCTACCAAATCATGACCCATTTATAAAATGGGTTTATAAAAGATTCAGGCCTTGGGTTCCAAAGAACATGTGATTCAGTTCCTACCAACAATTCTTCTTGCTTCTTTAACCTACAACTTCCTGTGGGTCCCAGGTAGGAGGTCAGCAGCAAGGAGGAAGGCAATAAAAAGCTATTATTTTTTGGCTTTTTTTCAGTGCATAAGAGATGTCCAACTTCAAGTTATGAAACAGGCTCTGGCTGCCCAACTCAGGTGGAGAAGTTCCAATCTTCTGTACTAACATGAGCCATGCATCCCCTACTTCTGCTTTCAGATGCATCACATCAGGTCTTCAGCTCCAGTCTTGCTTATTTTTTCACATTTCTGTCTGTTTATGGGTCATGAAGATGTGTGCATGTTTTGGGCTCTGTCTGTGGCTTCTACATTTTATGTGCTATTGCTATGGGTTTGAACTGTACAAAGGATATTACACATGAATTTACCATCAACTGACCAATAGTTTCAGCAAAACATCATATATTAACTCTGAAGTACAAGGCAATAGCATTTACAAAGATGCTTACTGTGAAGTGTGGGAGGAGAGATGGCAGAGAGAGGTTGGATAAGAGGTACAGAAATACAGTGAAAAGAAGCAGATTCTAGTGGTTAGCAACACAGTGGGGCGACTATAGTTCACAATAACGTATTATACACTGTGTAAAGAACCAAAGAGAGACGCTGGCCCACTCTAACCATGAAGAAAAGAAAAGGAAATGGAAGCACTAACAGCCTGATTTAATCAGTTTAATCTGTACACATGTATTAAAATATTGCATGATTTCCTCCAAAGTGTACATGTGTTACATGTTATTCAAAAAATGTTTTAACCAAAATGATGGGGGTGGCATTGTGATACAGCTGGCTAACCCACTGTCAATGATGCTAGGATCCCATATAAGGGCCGGTTCAAGTCCTGACTGCTCCCATTCTGAACCAGCTCCCTGCTAATGTTTCTGGGAAGCCAGGGGAAGATGGTCTGAGAGCTTGGGCCCCTACCACCAATTTGGGAGATCCAGATGAAGTCCAGGCTCCTGGTTTCAGCCTGGCCTGGCCTAGCCCCTGCTGTTGCAGCCATTTAGAGTGAACCAGCAGATGAAAACTCTGTCTCTGTCTCTCTTTCTCTCTTTTTGTAAACCTGCTTTTAAAAAAATAAATAAATCTTTAAAAAAAGATGCTCAAAATAATGATTTATTAAAGAAAGAAAAAATAAACCTATGAGATAATACCATACAGCTAATAGAATAGCTAAAATTAAAAACAATCATGCCAAGTGTTAGCACAGATGGAGAGCAACAGGAACTCTCATACACTGCTGGTAGAAAGGGAAAATTATACAACCAGTTTGGAAAATGGTTTGGTAATTTTAAAAAAATTAAACTTATTACTACCTTCTAATATATTCATCCTATTCTTAGATATTTACACAAACGAAACTAGGGCATTCATCTGTGCAAACACTTACAGACAAGTGTTTATGATAGCTTTATTTATAATACCCAAAAATAGAAAAAATTCCAAATATCCATCAACAGTTAAATTGGTAAAGATAAAACCGGCTTTTACTTATAATAGAATGTTACATGGAAATAAGAAGGAATTGAATATTTTTTTAAAATTCTTTATTTGAGAGACAGAAAGAGAGCACGTGCTTTAATCTGCTGGTTTACACGTCAAATACCCACTAACTGTTAAGACTAAGAAGCCTGAAGCTGAAGCCAGAAGCCAGGAACTCATTCTGGGTCTCCCACAAAGACTGCAGGAACTCAATCTCTAGAGCTGTTACTGCTGTCTCCCAGGGCCTGCACTAGCAGGCAGCGGCAGTCAGGAAAGCAATGGAATATGGAGTACAGGCATTCTGATATGGGATGCAGGTATCTTAACTGGTGCCTCAGCTTACAGGTCACATGCCCACACCAAGAATGAACTATTATTAGCATACAATAAGGCATGGCTGAATCTCGACATAATTATGATAGGTGGATGGTATTGACAAAAAGAATACACAGCATATTATTCCCTTTTTAAATAGTCTCAAAAGTGAAAGTATAATGACAAGAGTAGGTACATAGTCATCTGAGGTTGGGAGTGGGAAATGAGGAAGGGTGGAGGTGCAATATTTTAATACATGCATACATTTATAAATAGTCATGAGCCAGCTATGTTTGTTATGCTCAATGCGTCACAGTACGTATATGTCGAAACTTACCAAGTAGTGCACTTTAAATATATCTATCCAGCTTATTATGTGTCAGTTATGCCTCAGTAAAACTATTTTCAAAAATGTTTTATGTACTTCTGAGCTACTTTAGCTTTACCATGTCAGTTTCACTTACAAGACATTTACAATACTGTCAAAAATCTTAATGACAACTAATATTTAATTGGCACTTTGCAAGCCAGTCATCATGCTAGGCATTTTACTTAGGTCATCTGATTTGACAGCTTTCAGCAAATTTATCAGATACTGCTAATAACCTCATTATAGATAAAGAAACTGTGACTTCAAGGGAGTAAATAACTTGTCCATTAGGCAACACATGTAGAAGTGGCAGAAATGTTATTTGAACCATGTGCTACGGTTCTACGACTCCAGTTCTTAACAATACTCCAAATGTGGTGGCAAAGGACTATTTGCCTCACTCTTACTGTTCCTTAGAGTTGTCATTTAAAACTGTCCTCCCTCTCATCTCTCCTCCATCCCCACTTTACCTCCACTCCCTGGGAAAGTACATTTAGACAGTTCCCAGGATTAGAAGCAAGAGCCAAGACTGTAAGTGGTCTTACGAGTTGAATAAAATATCTACTGGTACCCTCATTAATTAATGAGTTAAAAATCATTGTATTTGTTCATTTGTAAATGTTCATATAAAACTTTTATATGTGTACTGTATGAGAGTCATGATTTTATTCTTTTAAAAAAATCTATCAACACATATGGGTTATAATAGGTTATATTTTATATAGGTTATAATAATAAGCTAACTAAAAATAAGTTTTAAAACATGATATTTAGCAGAGCAGCTCACTGAGTTTGGTAAACTCTTATTAATACTGTCAATCCATGAAATCACCTTCTGTGTATTTAGAGAGAAACAGAGAGAGAGAGAAAATCAGTTCTAACATGTTAATAATGAGTCCCTCCCATTGGATCCAATTAGGAAAAGATTTGGGAATAGAAAACAGAGACCAGAGGGAAAAATAGGAGTGGAAAAGTAAAAAGGATACCTTTTTTATATTCTGTTCCACTAAGGACATGCAAAGTTTAAAAAAAAAAAAAGAGCATAAAGAAAAGTAAATGCATACCAGACCCCAAAAAGACAAATATATTTTTCTCTGATTTGTTGTAGCTAATATAAAGAATATATCATATATACTTATATTGTATAATTTTTTATATTTCATATTCATAATTTTATATTAATAATATTCTTTTTGACAGGCAGAGTGGACAGTGAGAGAGAGAGACGAGAGAAAGGTCTTTCTTTCCTGTTGGTTCACCCCCCAATGGCCGCCGCAGCCAGTGCGCTGCAGCTGGCTCACCGTGCTGATCCGAAGCCAGGAGCCAGGTGCTTCTCCTGGTCTCCCATGGGGTGCAGGGCCCAAGCACTTGGGCCATCCTCCACTGCACTCCCTGGCCACAGCAGAGAGCTGGACAGGAAGAGGAGCAACCAGGACAGAATCTGGCGCCCCAACCGGGACTAGAACCTGGTGTGCTGGCGCCGCAGGCGGAAGATTAGCCTATTGAGCCATGGCGCCAGCCTATGAAACTTGCATCTTGAGGGGTGGACACTGTGGCACAGTGTAGTGCCAGCATTCAATAAGGGTGCTGCTTTGTGTCTCTGTTGCTCAACTTCCAATCCAGCTCCCTGCTAATGCACCTGAGAAAGCAGCAGAGGATGGCCCAAGTCCTTGGGTCCCTGCACTCACATGGGAGATGAGTCTCCTGGTTCCTGGCTTTAACCTGGCCTAGGCCCAGCTGATGCAGCTATTTGGGGAGTGAGTCAGTAGATGGAAGATCTCTCTCTCCCTCTCTCTCTCCCTCTCTGTTACTGTGTCATTTAAATAAATTAATGTCTTTTTAAAAAAAAAAAAACAGAAACTGACATCTTGAAATTTGGTTATTGTTAAAGTCTTTGTCTATACTTCTGTACAACAGTGGTTTTTCTAATTTACTTAGTGAATTCTTTATTTAGTGGAAGATTAATCCTGTGATTATAAAGTAAATGAAATTATGTTCTTACAAAAATTAAAAGAAAAAAATGAAAAAGGAAGGAGGAGGATAGGTGGGTGTGAAGTACCATTATGTGCTGAAAATTGTACACATACAATATACAAAATTTGTTCTTTTCATATAAATTTTAAAAATAATTAAATGATTTACATCTGGAGGAATTAAAAAAGAAAAGTAAAGTAAATGCAAGCTTTAGAACTGCCTTCTAGCGACATCTGGAAGGAGAAAGGAAGAAAGCCAAATGCATGTACTTTGGCTTGAAGTTATCATAGAAAGTGCTGAGACCTTATAAAGCTGAATACTTGGAAAGAGAATAAGAAATATCTGCTTCATGATGAGCATGTATTAAATACAGATGACTTAAGGCTTTTCCAGTTCCAGTATCCAATTTCTTCTCTGGTCCTTGGTTAAGACAGTGAGGATGTAAAACAGAGGAGATGAGGAGGCCTGGCCAATGTGCGGGTTGCCAGAGCACGGGATTAAGCCTGGACACAGGGAACAAGAAAAACATTGATAGATAAATAACCCAACAAAAAGATCCTTATTTTTAAGGTTATTTGCCAAGATGGAAAATGAATTCATGAGATTCTGTTTAAAACTCAAAAAGAGGGAAATTAGGAAAGTGATCTATGATTAAAATAATTAAATGAGCATTAACTACATTGTATTAATACAGCCTAAGCTATATAAAATGTCACTGTTGTTCTCTCTACGAACAAGTGCTGTTTCATCTGGGATGGCATTCTAAATGTTTAGCAACATTAAGGCATGGGCAAGCCCTATCTGAAAGGCAAGGCGTAACTGGAGCAAGGTTTGGAGATACCTTGCTGTGCCTGATGCTGACTCACCCATGCTGGATCATGGGAAGTCTAGTAGGTGTCAGGGAAATAGCCAGGACCACTGGCCAAAGGCCTGACTTGGAGCAGTGGCTGTTCACAAAGTGTATGGAAGTATTTTAAATAAAACCTTCTGCCTTTCATAATAAAAGCACTGTTCACCTAGGCAGAAAAAGACAATGAATTTATAAGAGAATTAATTGCATATGAGTTATGATGTACATAGCAATGAATAATTAAAAGCTCCATTAAAGTGGCATAAACAAAAAAGTGTTTTTTCTTCATGTTATGAAAGATTGGGCCGATGTTGTGGCATAGTGGGTAGAGCCGCTACCTGCAGTGTCAGCATTCCATAGGGGCACTGATTGGAATCCCAGCTGCTCTACTTCCGATCCAGCTCTCTGCTGTGGCCTGGGAGAGCAGTGGAGGATGGCTCAAGTCCTTGGACCCCTGCATCCGACTGGGAGACCCTGGGGAGGCTCCTGACTCCTGGTTCAAGCCTTTGGATCGGCCCAGCTCCAGCTGTTGCGGCCATCTGGGGAGTGAACCAGAGGATAGAAGACCTCTCTCTCTCCTCTCTGCCTTTCCTTCTCTCTCTGTATAACTCTGACTTTCAAATAAATCTTAAAAAAAAAATAGCAGATGATGTGTGAATTTGAATCACTGCACAGAGGCAACCAGCAGGGCCCAGGCTCCTTCCATCTCTGTCTTCCTTCATCCTAGCCATCCCCATCCTGCTTGTTACCTCAAGGAAACAAGGTAGTTCCTGCACCCCTACACTTCACTTCTGAGTAGCAAGAAAGAATAAGATGGAAGGGATGAAGGAGTAGCACCTGTCTCATGAGAGCTAAAACTTTTGACACATCCAAAGTACACTTCTGCTGTGCTGATCTCTCTGGCAAAATAGTGTCATATGACTTACTCCAGATGCCAGGTAGCACCATGAGGTCAGTACTTTTTGTTATGTACCTTGATAAAGAGGAAAATTCATATTGGTTGGATATAAAGCAGTAGGTCCCTGGTTTGGAAGGAATGCTTGTGTCCCCCTAAAATTCTAATGCTGAAACCCAATCCCGATGTAGTGGCGTCAGGAAGTGGGGCCTTTGGGAGGTAATTAGGGCATGAGTAGGGAGCCCCTAGGAGTGGGATTCGTACCCTTATAAGAAGAGGCTCTGGAGCTAAGTTGTTTCTTTTTTACCATCTGAGGATACGATGAGAAGACAGCAGTCTGTAACCCAGGCCTGCTCTCTCAAGCATCTGCCCAGCCTCCAAAACTAAGAGTAACAAACGTTTGCAGTTTCTACGTCACAACACTTGTGGTACTTGGTTATAGCTGCCCAAACCAACTAAGACAATACCATGCCATCTGTTGCCTTTACCATGGTTTTATAATAATGATGGGAAAAGCCTCTAAATGACAAAAACTAGTTCATTCTACTAGGGGATGTAGTATAACGTATTACGTCACCTAGTGAATTTTGTGTTAACATTTCACATCTAAAGAGATATATAATCACAACCTCATGTTCAAGTGGAAATCAATGTATTACTCAGAAGCCACTCCCAAACTTGTATAACTAATCACATTTCTAAGGTAAATTTCTCCACCTGTGCAAATAAACCCTTTTCCTCACTGATAACCACATAAAAGCATTTTCTGAATGCAAGATTAATTTTAGTAGCATTTGCGGAAAAAGAAAGGGAGTTATTAAAAATTTTCAATTATCTTAGATGGAGCAATCAAATACAAGGGACATTTTCAACTTCAAAATAACTTAAATTTCAGAATTACCTAAAATTTCAGAAACTTTTTGCTCTTCCTGGTTCTGCCTCTTTCCCATTCTGTTCTCTAGTTTTGTTTGAGTTAATTTTTTCTCCTTTTTACAATATAATTTTTATATAATCATTAGAGTGATTTTCTACAAAGTGCTCAACATTTTACACCTCTATTCTAGAAAATGGGGCCTTCATCTATCTGCAAAAGAGGCTGTTCATAGATCTAATGCAGAAAATTCAAGAGAATAAGTTAAGCACCCAGTTTAAAAACATCTGTGATGAAATAATATGTAGGTGTTTATTGAAGAATAATCTTTATAAAGTTCGAGCACTGATTTACCTAATCTAAATCCAAGTTTGGGAAGAAAAGTGTTCTGCGAATATCTTTTTCTTTCTTTTTTTTTTGCAACTTGACACTGGTGAATCCTCTGCTGTCAGTGTAGCAAGAGATTGGAAAGGTCTCAGGCAGAGACCAGCATACACAGCTAACACCTCAACATAGTAATTATTTAGAGTGTTTCCATGGCCCAATCAGTAACTAAGCAGTTCTCTGAAAAAAGGCAAAGGGTTAAAAAAAGTCTAGAATAGATTTTCTTTTTTTGGGCAAAACATACATTCAACATTAACTCTGTAAACACACAGAAATACTTATTACCTAGAGTTAAATTCATTTGTTCCAAAATTTATATCACTAATAACAGAATTGTAGTTACAACCTCCTTTCCTTCTTCCCTTGTCAAAGCCCAGATAAGTGTCTTGACATTGATTGGACTCAGCAGATAGCTTTAACTTGGCCAGAATTCACGAACGCTATAATGTGTCATGTTGATAATGAATAAGAATTGGTTCAACTTCTTAGATCACTTGGTAAAGCATCAAGAGTCCTAAAAACATAGAAATTATACTTCATGCTCACATTTGATCACTTTCTTTTGATAAAGTAGCTTCAAGTGCAGAGAGATTTATCATAGAATATTTATTTTTAAATGAAATAATCTAATTATTAGGTTATTGGGACAGAACCTAATATGTTTCTGGTTGAAGATGGGGTGAGAAAAGTAGAGTTAAAAATAGTATGTATAGGGCCAGCACTGCAGCTCACTAGGCTAATCCTCCGCCTTGCGGCACCGGCACACCGGGTTCTAGTCCCGGCAGGGGCGCCGGATTCTGTCCCGGTTGCTCCTCTTCCAGGCTAGCTCTCTGCTGTGGCCAGGGAGTGCAGTGGAGGATGGCCCAAGTCCTTGGGCCCTGCACCCCATGGGAGACCAGGAAAAGCACCTGGCTCCTGGCTTCAGATCAGTGCGATGTGCAGGGTTGCAGCGCACCGGCTGCGGCGGCCATTGGAGGGTGAACCAACAGAAAAGGAAGACCTTTCTCTCAGTCTCTCTCTCTCTCACTGTCCACTCTGCCTGTCAAAAAAAAAAATAGTATGTATAGTATTAACTGAATTTTAAAATTCTTCACACAAAAACACCCAACATTTACTAAAAGGAAATTCAACCATTCAACAGTCATATCTTATAAACAAACCTTGCACATATACCTGATTAATTCCTTTCAATACATTCATAAACGTGAAATGGTCTAGCATAATATATATATTGTTTTTTTTATTTGATAGGCAGAGTTAGATAGTGAGAGAGAGAGAGAGAAAGTTCTTCCTTCCGTTGGTTCACCCCCAAAATGGCCGCTACGGCTGGCGCGCTGCACCAATCCGAAGCCAGGAGCCAGGTGCTTCCTCCTGGTCTCCTATGCAGGTGCAGGGGCCCAAGCACCTGGGTCATCCACTGCCCTCCCGGGCCACAGCAGAGAGCTGGACTGGAAGAGGAGCAATCGGGACTAGAACCTGGCGCCCATATGGGATGCCGGTGCTGCAGGCGGAAGATTAACCAAGTGAGCCACAGCGCCGGCCCCTATATTGTTATTTTTAAAGTGTTTGATGTCACAGTTTCAAATAGTCATCTAGAAATATTATATGTTGATACATAAGCAAGCCAATTTCTACCTGGTTTACTCAGTCTTTTATATATTCATTCATTCATTTAAAAAGAGGAGAAAGAAAGGGGAGAGAGAGAGAGAGAGAACGTGATTCCATCTGCTGGTTTGCTCACAAAATGCTTGGAATAGCTGAGGCTGGACCAGGCCAAAGCCTGGAGCATGGAATATCATCTGAATTTTCCATGTGGGTGGCAGGGACCCAAGTATTTGGATGATTATCTGCTCGCTTCCCAGGTGAACTAGCAGGAAGCTGGTTCAGAAGTGAGACAGCAGGACTGCAAGTGACACTTCAACATAGGATGCAGAAGCCCCAAGTGGTGGCATAACCAACTGTACCACAATGCCTGCCCCTTCTTTATATTTTTTTAATAACCCAAATTATCTACATTAAATGTGAATTTTCAAAAATAAAAAACCTTACACAAATAAAAAAATGACTCCATATATATATAAGATTATAAATGCAGACTAA
The DNA here is from genome assembly GCF_051225735.1 of Oryctolagus cuniculus. Lineage (NCBI taxonomy): Eukaryota > Metazoa > Chordata > Mammalia > Lagomorpha > Leporidae > Oryctolagus > Oryctolagus cuniculus. Next base: position 59,939,645 of record NC_142869.1, on the reverse strand, counting down.
ATAAAGTAGACCATACCCTCCCTCAGTGGTGATGTCTAGGAGTTTTTTTGGAACCAAAATGAAACCCATACTTCAACCATCTGTCTACCTTCCTTTAACTAATTAGTAGATGTTTCTGTTTACATGTACTATCATACACATCACATTAAAAGTCCCAAATACTGAGACTACAAAGCTCTTCCAGCTGTTCCATTTCTATCAGTGGTATTATCTCTCATACTTGAAACATTTGTGCTACTTTTGATTTCTGCTTCTGTGTTCACCGTATCCAGTTACCAAATCATAACACTTCTCGAACCTGTCCTCTGTTCGTTCTTTTCCTTTCCCATAGCTCTAACATTAGTATGATTTTTATTACCTCCTTTATACAATGAATATATATTTAGCACCTGCTCTTCACAGGCATGATCCTATGTCAATGATATTAGGACAGATGCTGTCTCCTGTTCATGGAATTTACAGTCTAGCAAAGCAGGCAGTAACTGGATGGATTCTACAATTAATCATATAACTGCGAATGTGGTAATGTTTCACAGAAGTAGGTCTGGGAGTTATAAGAGCAAATAACTAGAGAGACACATCTAGTCTGGAGAGCTCCAGTGAAGATTTCTTAAAGAAGTGCCATTTCCCTTGAGCTGTGAAGCAGAGGTATTAACTTAAGTGAGGCAGGGAGAGAGCAATCTAAGTACAAAGAATGAGTTGTGCTCAAAGCAACTGAGGAGGAAAGGGCGTGGAGCATTTAGGATTGTGGGACAAAGTCAGCTTGTATGTCGGGCAGAGAGGACAACAGACTGCCCTGGCATGGTCAGCTCATGGACCCCCTTTGGAGGCCACCTTCTAAATTAGGGCCCTCAAGTGGCCAAAAATTAGCCTCTCGGGATTACAGTTTAGAATTATAGCCCCTTCGATCATTATTACCCACTACAATCAGATATGTATTTTGGAAAGACCTTTGGAACACATTAGCTTCCTGACTAAAAGAAAACAGAACTAGCAACTAAAAATAATCAGTGCCTCACCACTAGGGCCTGTGTGGACTCAAGTAGACTCCTCGGGATTTGGTATGGATTGGATTGCATTCATTTGGTGAAGTACTAACCCTCAGTAACTCAGAATGTAACCACATTAGAGAATACTGCTGCTGTAAATATAATTAGCTAAGATGAGTTCATACTGGTGTAGTGTGGGCAGATAATCCAGTATGACTGGTGCCCTTATAAAAAGGAAACATTTGAAGACACAGAGATAGGCGGGCACACACACATAGGGAGGATTCCATGTGAAGACTGGAATTATGCTACTATAAGCCAAGGACCTAGCAAGAGAGAGACCTGGAACAGATGGTCTCTTTTCCACGTTCCTCTTTCACTGTCACACACTCCCTTCCCAAGGGTCTCAAGGCTTCAGAGAAATAAAAATAGACTTCCATAAGAAAGCATTAGAAAATTTGGACTGAAGATATACACATTAAAGGGCATACAATTTAGAAACCCATAATTTAAGATCAGATACAGCAACAGCAACAAAACACAAATATGTGCTTTTCCTATTATGGGTCTAGTTCTGCTATTAAAGATGAATGAAGAAAATGGATTCAAAACCATAAACTTGCTTTTAGAAAGAATTGGAAGTTTTTGCCACAATTCACACATAGAGAGTAATCTATGTCTTACAAGCTATAAGATATTAAAAATAGTCTTCCTAGTCAAACTTCCATGATAATATTAACTTACTGTTAGTTGATTACAGGAAATCACATTGAACTACCTAGAAACATATGTTAGTGTGTTAGTGATGTATAGTTAACTTAATAATTTTAAAAACATTATTTCTTTCCCCTGTAGTTAACAGGAAAAGTCAATTGACATTAGTGGTTAAATAGAGTAGACAATTTTGATGGTGATGAATCTGTATTATGCTTAGAATCACAACACAAACCTGACAGTAATTCCAAAATAAGCATTAACCATAACAACTTTATGACTATTAGATGCACTGTGCCCACAATATGTTGTCTCAAAAGCCACCTTTGCATAACATGAATTCATTTTACACATTGAGTTTAAATACCAATTTGAGGGCATTCCTCTTTGTCATTTGTTCTCATTATTCAAATTTCTAGGCAGATTTACCTGTGACATGCTGCTATTTTGTTCTGTTTAAAATATATCTGAAATATATAGAGCACACTTTTGGCGAGGCACCCCATAAGAGTGTTCCCAATTATGCCTACCTCTTTTCTTTTAAAAAAAAATGGATTTGGGGTCAGCACTGTGGCACAGCAGGTTAAGCCACCATCTGCAGAACTGGCACCCCATATAGGTGCTGGTTTGAGTCCCAGCTGCTCCACTTCTGATCCAGCTCTCTGCTAATGTGTCTGGGAAAGAAGCTGAGGATGGTCCAAGTGTTTGGGCCCCTGTACCTATGTGGGAGACCCAGAGTAGGCTCCTGGATCCTGGCTTTCGCCTGGCCCAGCCCTAGCCATTGTGGCCATTTGGGGAGTGAAATCAGCAGATGAAGATATCTCCCCCTCCTCCCCTCCCGGTCTCTGTAACTCTGACTTTCAAATATACAAATAAATCTTTAAAAATAAATAAGTGAATACAATAAAAATTGATCTATTTATTTGAAAGACAAAGTGACAGAAAGAGAGATATCTTCCATCTGCTGGTTTACTCCCCAAAGGGCTACAACAGCCAAGACTGGACCAGGCTAAAAACTGGAGCCTTGAACTACATCTGGGTCTCCCACACCACGGCAGAGACTCACGAACTTGAGCCATCAACCACTGCCTTCCCAGGCACATTAGCAGAGAGATGGATCAGAAGCAGAGTATGCTGCATATGTGATGGTCTTTAGTGACTCACTTATGAAATACAATACGACAAAATCAATGTTATATCTATTTTGATATTGGGTTGTGAAAAGACTGAAGCTTCTCTCATGGGTACTCTTACTTCCTCTGGTACTTTTTTAGAATCTTACTCCCTCTTATTGCTCATGGGTGAGCCAGCTACCATATTGTGAGACAGGCTTATTAAAAAGCATGATCTTGGAAGTGAATCTTCTAAGGTTTCCAACAGCAACATGCCTGAGCTCAAAAGTAGATGGGAATACTGTCCTGGCTGGGAGTGAGACTACAACTCAGGAGAGACCTGGAGGCAGTCCTCAAGGCACTAGGTCGCTCCCAGCTTCCTGACCACTGAGTGGGGAAAGGAGTATTTGCTGTTTCCAGCCACTGAGTTTTGGAGCAATGCGCTAAATAAATAATGCGCAATAAATAATAATTACAACATTTTGTGCTGTGTAGTGCAGCAGTTTTCTTCCCATCTTGAAACTTGTTCAATCATATTTTGGGGGTTGAGAGTGGAACAGCTCACTGTGTCCAGTATGGTCTTTTGTGGAGAAATAGACCTTTATATTCATACATTCTTATTTTCAGTAGAGATTTCCATAATCAACTTAAAAGTCTACAATGCCCCATTGTGTTCCGTGTGATGTGTATAAATTTATTTCAGAGATCTTGGTGAAATTCTTAATAATACAAATAAAATAAAATAGAATGAGCAAGAAAAAAAGGAAACTTTAGTATCTTACTATTTAATAGGTATAATAGCCATGCCACTGGCCTTACATGCATATATCTTAAAATATCAAGGACTCCCATATGTTTGGAATATATTATACGGTTCATTCACTCAATTTCTCATTAATCCATTTAGAAAGCATCCGTTGAGCCCCTATTATGACCAGGCATTTTGCTAGGCAATGAGAAAACCAAGTAGAATATTACTAATTCTGCCCTCCAGAAACTTAAGGTCTAATAGGGTAGACAAATCAATAACAATTACAACAGAGAGCGATAATTGACAAAAATAGCAGTTGGCCCTGGGTTGTTAGCGCAGAGGAGGAGCTTAGGAGGATGAGAGAAAGCCTCCTTTAGGAAGTCATGCCTGATTTTGAGGGATAAAGAGGATTTAGTCAAATAAAGGAAAGCATGAGGAAAGTATTTTCCAGCAGAAGAAAGACATGTGTCAAAGCCCAGAGTAGAAATACAGTTTATCTTTCGTTTAGAATTTTGGGGACAACTCAAGTTGTTTATTATGCTGTAAAGGGGAAAAAAGGCTGTATAGGGTATGTAATGATGCTGAGGCTGTGATAAATGAAGCTAGAGGAGCTGGCAGGAGCAGGCTTCAAAAGGAGCTGGGAACTGACCTAAGAATTCGAATATATCATTTTGTTCCCTGCAGACCAGCTACATTAGAATTACTTGGAACACTTGGGAAAATTACTGATTCCTATGTCCCACTGGAGACCCATTGATTCAGATTCTGGAGGCTGGAAATTAAATATTCAAATAAGCTTTCCTGGTCAGTGTTTTTAAAGTGTGCTAACAAATTAACATTTTTACAGAAAAAAACAAAGTGTGACCGATTACCAGTAGTATTTCCAGATGAAATACAAATAGGGGCTAGTGTTAGGATGTAACAGATAAAGCCGCTTCCTGCAACCCTAGCATCCCATATGGGTGCCGATTCATGTCCCGGGTGCTCCACTGCTGACCCAGGTCCCTGCTAATGTGCCTACAATAGCAGCAGAAGATGGCCCAAGTGCTTAGGCCTCTGCAACCCCTTGGGAGACCCAGAAGAAGCTCCTACCTCCTGACTTCTGTCTGCCTCAGCCTTTGCACTTGCAGCTGTTTGGGGAGTGAACCAGTAGATGGAAGATCTCTCTTCCTCTCTCTCTGTCTCTCCCTCTCTTTAAGTGTGCCTTCCAGACAAGCAAAAATAAATCTTTTTAAAAAATCTTCATAACTACTAATGAGACTGACATGAGTCTTCTTAGTATTGTCATTTAAAAATGTGAAACACAAGGCATTGGAAGTTTAAGAAACTTGCCCAATGTTGAAGAGGTAGCAAGTGGTAGAGTCAATATTTGAACTTGAACTGGCTCCAGAACCTGTGCTATCAATCACTAAGTTATCATATTCCTCAGTTGGGTTTCCTGGCATTTTTATGTTTTATTATTTGTGAAGAATACAATGTTATTCCTCCCTTTCTTATCCTTACACATTGTATTTCTTTTCTCTATGCTGCTATAATCTACAGCTCAATATTGAAGCCAAGCTATTACGTGTGTGACCTTGTTCTCTTTCTGATTTTAAAAGAACCAATTTCTTATCAGTAAGATGTCTTTTAGTCCTCACCATATCCCTATGAGAAAGCACACACTTAGTGCTGCCCCATTGTGTAGATGCAGGAATCCATCTATTTGTGGGTTGAAATAAATAGGCTCAGCATTATACAACTCAAGATTTAGACCTCGAGTGTTAATCTAGGTCCGTGGACTCCAAAGCCACCTTCATACCTGCTACCTTCCTGATATGTTTTTGCTGCATGCACAAGTATGCATATTGTTAAAATCAAGAGCTAAACTAATTTATGTTCACTTAAAATTGCTTTTCACTTTTAAAAAGGTACTTGAAGCTTTCTTACAAACCAAAGTCCACACAGAATCCCAAAGAGTAAAGCAGATGAAAGTGAGATTGCTCTGGAGAAAGGGTTAGATTTTATCCATCCTTTCCATAGACCCTGGGGTACCCCTTGAGGCACTGATGCATCCTACAGCTTCTGGAACATGATCTGAAACCACTGATGTTGAACCTCTCTTCTTTTCCAAACAAACAAGTAGGTGCTTTTCTTTTCTATTATTGTTAGGAACTGATACTTACACAGACAAATTCTTCCTATGCTGAAGTTCTTCCTTGGCAGTTAGTTGGGCATTGGGTAGGTCAACATCACTCTGACAGCATGTACTGTACTTCTGTAGCAGTGGCCTGAAATAGGACAACTAGTATCAGCCACAGGATTGGGTTTGCCGACTTGTTTTGTTGTGATTTTTTTCCCCACAGTACAACTGATCCTCCAGTTATCTGATAGCAATTCAGTTGAAGGGAAGAAGAGCTCTCTTAAATTACATTTTTATATGCCTCAGCAACAGCTGATCTCAGGCATGGGCTGCTGAAGGGGGTGGGGGAGGGGTGCCAGAGCATCTGCTAAGAGATTCTCAGTTGCCTGCACTACAGCAGCTGCCTGAGTGTCACGTTTGCACCAGGAATTTCAGAGAATGTTCCAAAATTAATGTGGAATATTCACAACTATTTTATGTCTTTCTGCCTAGAGGAGAGTCTTCTGAAAAACAGTATACAAAAGAAAGAGATTATTATATTAATGACAACTGCTTAATCGTGTTATGACCCCCTTTCTGGGTAGCCATAAGCACAGCTCCTAAGATGAGACACAGTGAAATGTTAGTGTGTTACAACTTTAATGGTGACTCCGAATTTTTACAAAGAAAACTTCCATGCGTAAATTTAAAATAAAATGACCCCTACGCAATATGCACATAAGCAAAGAAAAAGTGTTAGGGTGAATCATGGTACCCAAAGAAGTCTAGCCTAGTGCCCAGAATCTGAGAATGCTGCTCACATGACAGCATTTGAGAATATTCATGGGAAATATAATTAAAAGTTGTTTCTTGTGCCAGGGGATCCCAATACAATCCCATCAAGGTGGCATGTACCAATGCCATCTCACTAGTCCAAGTGATCAATTTCAGTTCACAATTGATCACACTGATAGGTCTAAGAGTCAAAGGGATTACACAAACAAGACTAGTGTCTGCTAATACTAGCTGATAGAATCAAAAAGAGAGAAAACGATCCATCATGGGAAGCGGGATACACAGCAGACTCATAGAATGGCAGATGTCCTAAATAGCACGCTGGCCTCAGAATCATCCCTTAAGGCATTCAGATCTGGCTGAAGAGCCCATGAGAGTATTTTAGGCATGGAAAGCCAAGACACTCTGGCAAAAAAACAAAAAAAAAAAAAAAAAACAAAAAAAAACCCACACTAAATGAAAGATCTCTGCGAGTGAGATCCCAGTGGAAAGAACGGGGCCATCAAAGAAGGAGGTACCTTTCTCTGAAGGGAGGAGAGAACTTCCACTTTGACTATGACCCTGTTGGAATAATATCAAAATCGGAGAACTCAAAAGGCTTCCATAGCCTTGGCAACTCATGACTAGAGCCTAGGGAGATTTCTGACGCCATAAACAAGAGTGTCAAATTGTTAAGTCAACAACAGGAGTCACTGTGTACTTACTTCTCATGTGGGATCTGTCTGTAATGTGTTGTCCAATGTGAAGTAATGCTATAACTAGTACTGAAACAGTATTTTACACTTTATGTTTCTGTGTGGGTGCAAACTGATGAAATCTTTACTTAATATATACTAAATCGATATTCTGTATATAAAGATAATTGAAAATGAATCTTGATGTGAACGGAATGGGAGAGGGAGCAGATGGGAGGGGTGTGAGTGGGAGGGAAATTATGGGGGGTGGGAAGCCATTGTAATCCATAACTGTACTTTGGAAATTTATATTTACTAAGTAAAAAAATAAAAAAAATTTGAAAAAAAATTGAAAAAAAGAAGTAAAAAAAAGTTGTTTCTTTTGGTGCAAAATATTTTGAAATACATCCATATTAGAAGTCTTCAAAAGGTTCATAAAAATATGTATTATAAAAAAATCAAACATGAATTTCAAATTTTTTCTGGAAAACACCCCTATCTTTTAACTTTTTATACAAACTTTTTGAAATACCTGCAGAAAAGGTATTTGTAGCTATGATTAGGTTAAGAATATTGAGAAGAAATTGTCTTACCAATCTGGGTAAACAAGGTATTATCAGAAGTATTCTTATAAGTTGGAGAAAGATTTAAGACAAAAGCGACAAAGCCATGTCTCTTTCTCATTCTACTATCTCAGTAGATACCTACTATCTCAGTAGAGAAATGAGATTTAAAGATGTTATGCAGGACAGGTATTTGGCCCAGCAGTTAAGATGGTTAAGACACTGGTTAAGATACACACATCCTATATTGGCATGCACAAGTTCGGTTCCTGGATTAGGCTTCTGATCCCAGTTTCCTGCAAATATGGACCCTGGGAGACAGCAGTGAAGGCTCAAGTATCTAGATCCCTGCCATCTGTGTGGAAGATCTGGCTTGAGTTCCTGGCTAGTGGCTTCAGTCTCTCCAGTCCTAGCTATTGTGGGCATTGGGGATGAAATGATGGATGGGTCTTTGTCTCTTTCTCTCTCTCTCTCTCTCTCTCTCTCTCTCTCTCTCTCACTTTTGGGGATGAAATGATGGATGGGATCTTTCTCTCTCTCTCTCTCTCTCTCTCTCTCTGCTTCTCAAAGAGGGAAAAAAAGATGTTATGCTGATGGCTTTGAAGAAGGAGGGAGGTTGAAGGAATCATGAATCAAGGAATGCAAGCATTGCAGCTTTAGGGAGAAAGGCAAGGAAACTGTGTCATCTGGAGAAAGCATGGCTCTGCCAACACCCTGATGTGGGCCCAGTGAAACTGAGTTCAGACTTCTGACTGCAGAACTGCAAGAGAACAAACGTTTGCTGTTTGAATATACCAAATTTGTGGTAATTTGTTAATAGCAGTCATAGGAAATTGACACAACATGTTTTGGACACATGGCAAGAAAAGATGGGGGGAATCAAAAATCCCCATGTTAAAGATAAATAATATCTGAACGGGCATTTACTCAAGGATTTTGCTGCATGTCTTTTGCAAACCAATTTGATAATATGCTTCAAATCCTTTGGTTTTTCCCTACTCCCTGAGACAAAACGAAAGCAACTACTATGTGTTAAGTACTCCGGTATGCACTGATGACATACCAATGACCCAACAGAAGGGGTTACTGCCTTTCGAAGTTCCAACAACTAGTTAGTACACCTTAATTAGGTAATTATATACAAAACTGTTAAGAAGAAGATTCTTCTCCATGCATCCACTGTGCTTTGTTTCTAACTCCATTGTGGTAATTGACCTAATGTATATTGTTTGGGGATATGTATTTCTTTCCCCTAGACTGTTAGTTATTTGAGGACAAGAACAATTATTTGCCATGATGTGTCTAAGCAAAATTAAGGGCTCTGGAATCAGATTAAGTGGGTCTGTAACCTGGTCCAGCACTGACGTTTTTGACAGTTTCTTCACCTCCTTACGCCTAGTTTTTCTAATCTATACAATTACAATAGTTGTAATAGTTACCCTGTAGGACTGCATGAGGATCGAGCTTCAGGACACATTAAGAATGAGAGTAGTGCTCAATAACAATTATATATCTTTCTAAGCCTAGTGTTTAGCACATAGTGTTTTGCACATGTAACTATAGTGTCTGACACAAAAAATGGTTGCTAGTTTCACATATAAATAAACCTAGAATATTAATAATTCTGAGTCCTTTGACAATCATATTCAATGACTTGAAAAATGAGTAATATTAAAATTAGTATGTGTTTTGTCATATTTACTAAAATTGAAAATTCTAAAATACATCAATACTTTATGAAACTCTAGAAAAATTGTCATTAGCTAAAGAGTAGCACAAACTATTACTCCAAATTAAAGATTTTATTCTAAGATGCATCATATTTTATTCATCATTAGGAGAGAGAAAATACTGCCAAAATTTTTATTACCTACAGTTTTCATTTTATATTTACTGAAATAATTTTTTAAATATTTATTTGCTTATTTTAAAAGTCAGAGTTAGAGTGAGAGGGAGAGAGAGAGAGATCGTCCATCCCCTGGTTCACTCCCCAGATGGCCACAATAGCCAGGGCTGTGCCTGACTGAAGCCAGGAGCCAGGAGCTGCTTCGGGGTCTCCCAAGTGAGTGGTGGGGACCCAAACACTTGGGCTATTTTCTGCTGCTTTTTCCAGAGTGTTAGCAAGGAGCTGGATCAGAATTGGAGACAACGCACCTGTATGGGATGTTGGCGCTCAGGTATGCTACACCACAAAGCCAGTCCCTGAAAGATTTTTCTTAAACTTATTTCAGCTTGAATTTTTATGGTGCATCACTACAATACGAAGAGCTATGGCCAAGTTCATGTTGTCTCAGGCCATTAAAATTGCATCACAAATGCTGCCTGGCTTAGAGTTATTTAAGACATCGTTGAATGAAAGGTATACTTTGATTATTATTTCAGAGATGTTTAAATGTACAGGGTATAATCAATGGAATGCTATATACAACATACATTATACATAAATAATATCAATTATTATAAATAAACTCATTTATCATTATAAATAAATAAATAGACCCTTAGAATATGATGATTCTTGATTCTCTCTTCAGTAGTAATTGAGGTGGTCTGTGATGAGAGGTGATTTTAGCTTTGCTGAGACACGTGTTGCATATGTTTCCTGTCTGGTGCACAGTGAAAGATTCCTCAGTTAGTGAATGAGCCTGTTGGGTTATACACTCAACTCACATAGCCTTGAATGGACCTGTAAAGAAATTCACATTCCTCTTGCCACTCTATGCCAAAATTTAAGAATATGCAAAGATTTCCTGTAGCCTTCATGAATGGCAAAGGTCTACTGTGGGCAGTTATAAAAAATAGACATATATTACCCAGGGGGAAGAATAGGCTTTTGAAAAACCTGCTTGAATAGTTACAAATAGCGACCATTTATTCAGGGATTACTGTGTGCCAGGCCCTATGGTAAGAGCGCTGTCAACATTTCCCCATTTAATCTCCCACAGCTAACAGCCTTACACAGAAGATATAAATACACTCCTTTTATGGTTGAAAAAAGTGTGTCCCCAAGCTAGGTAAGGGATGTGCTCCAGGAAACAGGGCTGGGAGGAGCAGAGCCAGATGCTGAATCTCATCACTGTCTTCTATAAAAATTTCTAAATCTAAACTAACAAAATTATCTTGAATTTACTGAATTTGGGGGAATTTTTCTGCCTATATCACACCTTATCTTTCTTATAGGATCATTCTTACATGATTTCTCAGAAAAACACACCTTAGCAAAATTAACATATTTGATGGAGTAATAGCAAAAAAAATAGATTTTTTTTTTCCCTAAACTGAAAATGTTCCTAAGAACACCTGCCACCTCCAACTACCATTTAAAAACCATTCATTCTGCATTGTGACTACACAGTAATGTGTGTATTACATGTATGAGGGGACTTCATAAAAATCTCATGAAAAATGATTAAGATAAATAAAATTTTCCATGAATTTTTAAGCCCCACTCACTACAGAGTTTCAAGAAGTTCACTGAAAAATCGTATCATGAAATAACCATGTATTGATTTCTATTTTTTGCACCAAAATAAACATTTTAATTGCATTTCCACTAACTTCTTGAAGTTTTACATATATGCAAATATATATACACACACATATATATAAAATATCACTTCTTTGAAAAAGAACTCCACAAGTTAAAAATAGTTATTATAGACTGCATTGTAATGGCAACTGATGTAGTCAGCCTTAATAAATATATATTTCCAGGTCCTGAAAATTTACACTCTCATGTAATAGATGGAACTGAAGCTGTGCTCTTTAAATGAATCAGAAACAAATAATCTGATAATCTCTTTCTATATATCATTGGTGTATAGCAATTTGAACAGTCAATACCATTCACTGTTCAATTCAGCAAACATTCTTTCTCGCTGTTCCTCTGTTCACAATTCTTAGCATCCCTACCACTGAATTGTATAAAGCAATGGTCCTCAACCTTGACCGACTATTGGAATCACCAGAGGAGATTTAAAACAATACTAATGTCTGAGTGTGATCCCAGAGCCCAAGATTTAATTGATTTGGAATGCATGTATGGCCTGTGCCTCAGGAATTTTATAAAGCTCCACAATCATCCCCATATGGTTCTAATGTGTAGCCAAGTTGAGAAACACTAATATAAAGAGTTAGATAGGGGCTGGTGCTGTGTTGTAGCAGGTAAAGCCACCGCCTGTAGTGCTGGCATCCCAAATGGGCACCGGTTTGAGTACTAGCTGATATATTTCCAATCCGGCTCTCTGCTGTGGCCTGGGAGGGCAGTGGAGAATGACCCATAGTCCTTAGGCCCCTGCACCCTTGTGGGAGACCCGGAGAAGGCTCCTGGCTCCTGCCTTCGGATCAGCCCAGCTCCGGTTGTTGCAGCCATTTGAGGAGTGAACCAGTAGATGGAAGACTCTCTCTCTCTCTCTCTCTCTCTCTCTCTCTCTCTCTCTTTCTCTCTCTCTCTCTCTCTAGCTCTGCCTCTCTGTAACTCTGACTTTCAAATAAGCACATAAATCTTAAAAAAAATAAATAGGGTTAGATAATATAAAACACATCTGTGTGAGTTTGAGAAAAAAGGCTAACTCCAACAGCTTAACAGCAATATTTTTGAATTAGCTACAGATTTCTGTGTGTATATTGTATGTGTTCTTGTAGCACCATAGATAATGGAGAGGTAGTTATGCTGCCAAATACACCAGGCATTTCACGGATCAAAAGAATATAACCAGATCATTATCTTACTGTAACTCTGTTCCTAAAATTATCCTATTTGTTTTTGAAATTCTGTGGCAAATTTGGATAATAGCAGCAGAAAATTCAATAGTGCTACTGTCATGGGGGAAGGGAGTGGGAATGTATAGTAATAAGATTTATAACTCACTATCTTGGGCAGTAACACTGACCAAGTTTCTTAAAGACAATTTGACACACTAAGAAAACTTCTGCCAATATAATCGTTTGCAGAGCCAAAGTAACTTTAGGTATCATATACTGGCCTCAATGCACGAACTTATGAAACAATTGTAGCAGGCCACCTGTATTTCGGATATTACTGTTTTGTTGAAAAAAACCATATGAAAGAAAACAAGATTTTCTGCAGCAAGTGGTAGTGATACAGTTAGGCCTTCAAATTATAATTTCTATTCATACAGAATTTTATAATTTTTAAGATTTCTTCACAATAAAGTTGTTTCTTTGGTTTCTATGGTGACTTAAAGTCATCTCACTTTCTTGGTAATGTTCTTTCTTAAATAACTGTTTTAATAGCTCAAGCAGTGTACTAATAAGATAATTTAAGGGAAAATTCATGATTGGTTGATGAGAAGCTATCGAGATAAGGTGACTATGATGTTTATATCTACGTTATTGCTGTTTCTAATTAGCATATTTATTTCTGGTTCTAATTCTGCATCATTATCCATCAATACTCCACTTTACATAGCTCTTTAACATTCTGTCTTCTAAATAGACAATTGGCAGCCACAATAACAAACACTCTGCAAGAGGAAAATATGACCTCTTAAGAAGAAAGTATCATCTACTGGGACTTGATGTAGGTCAATGAATATTCATTCAAATAAACATCTGTTACTTTCACAAGCCACTGCTGTAAATCAATTTTAAGAAGCTGTATAAAGATGAATATCATATCAACTTCCCTCACCCCAAATCAATCTCTTTAAAGTGGAATTCCTTCTGTTTGGATTTCACCTCTCACAAAACACAGTAAAATACATTGTATCTGTTTAGCTTAGGTGACACAGAGCTTTTGCATTTGCTGCTGATGTCAACCCTTGATATCAGTTTTTACTTATTTCATACTTTCGGTACCCCAGTTCTGTGGCTTAAACAAGTGATGTGGTTGTGAAAGCTACAATTGTTGATTTTCACCTGCAGTGTTAACAAAGTCTTGTTCTTGAGGCAAATCGACTGTCTCTGCATACTTCTATGTACCTCATCTAAGGGCTTCAAAAATTCACAGAAATTTTATTTATTTGAGAAACACAGAGAAAGAGAAAGTACTTTCATCTGCTAAATTCACTCCTCAAATGCCCACAACAATTGGTGATGGGAACTGTGAAACTTGAAGATGGAATTAAATCTGGGTCTCCCACTTGGGCGGCAGAGACCCATCTACTTGAGCCATCGCTACTACTTCCCGGGGTCTTCTGCATTAGCAAGAAGCTGGAGGCAAGAACTGGAGCCAGGTACTTACTCAAGCACTCCAATATGAAACAGGTGTTTTGTGTGTTTTGTTTTGTTTTGTTTTTTGACAGGCAGAGTGGACAGTGAGAGAGAGAGAGACAGAGAGAAAGGTCTTCCTTTTCTGTTGGTTCATCCCTCCAATGGCCGCTGTGGCCGGGCACACCGTGCTGATCTGAAGCCAGGAGCCAGGTGCTTCTCCTGGTCTCCCATGGGGTACAGGGCCCAAGGATGTGTGCCATCCTCCACTGCACTCCCGGGCCACAGCAGAGAGCTGGCCTGGAAGAGGAGCAACCGGTACAGAATCTGACACCCCAACCAGGACTAGAACCCGGTGTGCCGGCGACGCAGGCAGAGGATTAGCCTATTGAGCCACGGCGCCGGCCACAGGTGTGTCTTAACCAGTAGGCTAAATGTTGTCCCTACATTATTTTTTAATCCCATTTCCCTATGAACTTTTTAAAGATTCCTTGCATGTATATGTAAACATCTGAGTATATTAATAAAAACACACACACATATATATAATATAGGCACTTTGTTTCACTAATTAGATTGTGTATAACAGATTAAGTCATTAATCTGAACACTGTATTAAGCTGGATACAGATTGTTTGGTGATCCTGGGGTTTTTCCCTAAACACCTTCTTTAAAATGTTATACATTCACATAGTTAAAAATACACAAATACAGGGCTTGCATCATAGCATAGTGGGTAAAGCCATTGCCTGTGACACTGATATCCCATATGGGCACTGGTTTGAGCTCTCTGTTAATATGCCTGGGTAAGCAGAAGAATATGGTCCAAGTGCTTGGGCCCTGGCCACCCACGTTGAGACTAGAAAGAAGCTCTTGGCTCCTGGCTTTAGCTTGGCCCAGCTCTGATTGTTGTAGCCATTTGGGGAATGAACCAGCAGATAGAATATCTCTATCTGTGTCTCTCCTGCTTTGTGTTAACTCTGTCAAATAAATTTTAAAAAATCCTTTAAAAATACTCAAATACAACTTATCAATGTTTATTGTTCTTTTTGGAAACTTAGAAATTTCAACATTCTATAAACTATTCCTCAGCTGATGTTAGGCACACGTAAACCTTGTTTTCATTACAAAAGGAAAGTTTAAACAGTGTTAACATGTTCCTAAACCTAAATTGGTGAATATTTAAAATTTAAAAAAAATGTTGTCCCATTAGGAGAAGCTTTGTGTTTAAGATTTTCCCATCTCTTCTAATATAGAAGTGATGGAGTATCAACAATTATTTTTCACAATCTTTTGCTTTTTAAGGATTAATTCACTTTGGTACACTATTAGTATTAAGAGCCACTATGCTACATGTTCCATATCAATAAGGAATATTTCTGAAATAATATCAGATGTTTTCTTTTAAGGGAAGTGGGGAGGCAGTGTGGGATGAAATATACGTGTACAATGAATGTCATAAATACAATCAGTTAAAATGTAGGTCAACATCATAACAGACTAAAAGGAATAGCAGAGAAAAGGGACAACGGAAGAGAAAAGCAGAAGGAAAGAGAATGAACTAAAGAGCAATTGGTGCAAGAAATATTGCTCAGAAAGACCACAAACCATTTTTGATGTTTACAGGAGCATCCTTACAGTTTCTTTCCCACTGGACAATCTGTCAACCCCACTATCCCGGCTATCCAAAAGCAACCCCTTTATGATGCCAAAAACCATGAAACTTCCCCATCCTATACTGGGTGATAACATTTCCAGGCTTGCCCAGAAACCCCAATGCTTTCCCTGCCAACTATTTTCTCCTCCCATCCCTTTTCTTGGAATACTACTCTTTCTTCAGAAATAGCCGAGCACAGCAGTCAAGGGTATGGGTTCTGGGGCCAAAGCCATCATTTCCTAGCCATGTGACTTTCACAAAGTTGCTTTATTTCTGTGCCTCAATTTCCTCAACTGTAATCCATAATGTTGATATATATTAATATATAACACATATCACATATAGCATGTAATAGTATAATGTATAATAATAGTAACTGCTGTATTAGGGTTATTGGGAGAATTATGTAAGTCGATGTGTAGAAAAGACAGGATAAAAGAAGTAAGTACTACGGAAATGTTTGCCATCTTTATCCAACAAATATTAATTGAGCTCCGAAAGAGTGCTAGGCACTGGGCTATAATTGTAACGGCAGGAAGTGGGTGAAAGAGCCGAATATCTGAAGTATCTCAGCAGGAAGGTTGATTTCTGAATTCTATTCTTCTTTAAAAAAAAAAGATAGCTTACCACAATCCAAAAAATAATTCAGCAGCTGCTTTTGAACCATGTAATTATCCTAAGATAGAAGTTGTTTTCCATTTACTCAACCACTACCTACTTCTCCATAACCTGCCCCATGTTTGTGCACATCTCTGTGTGTGTGTATACATTTGAAGGCATGTCACATTCAGAACAAATTTTTCTCTATGGTTGAGTAGGTACTCAGTTTTTGTTGAATTAGCAAGTACATCCAACTTTCATGTCATTTGGCCTCCCCCTCTATTGTACAGATGTACTTGAAAAAGTTTGTGGAAAAGCAGAATTAAGAGATAATTTTATCCATGCACACAGAGAATTCAAAAAGTTCATGGCAATGCATTTTATGAAAACAGTATGTATGGATTTCAAAAAATATTTGGGATCAAAATTGACATCTTTTAATTCCATGTTTCCATAGACTTTCTGAAGTTTTCTTATATTTAAAGTCAATAAAACATTGTTCTTAGGGGCTGCAGATTACACAGAGAAATGGGAAAGTGAAATCCTGCACTAGTGTGTTGGCAGGAAGCTCCTGTTCATGGACCTTGAGGTCCTCCCTCTTAGGCCCTTCTTCTGGATGATAAACTTTTTAGAGTACAGGTCCTATCTCGTATATCCTATAGCACTGCATTTTGCCCTTTAAATGGTATTTGTTTCATTGTTAAATGAATGAAGCCTCAGAGAGGCAAATAATTGTATTTCCTGAGTAAGATTTATTAATATGAAAGGGAGAGTTACAGAGTGAGAACAAGAGAGAGATATGTTTTGTCCACGGATTCACTCCACAAATGGCCTGAATCAAGCCAAACCCAGGAGCCAGAGATCCCATGTGAATGGCCCACATTCCTAGGCACATTAGCAGGAAGCTGAATCTGAAGTGGAGGAGCTGGGACTTACACTGGCACTCTGATATGAGATACCAGCATCCCAGTTTGTGGTTTAACCTGCTGTGCCACAATATCTACCCCAACAGACCCTTCTCTTCAAACCTCCTGTTTTTGTTTTTTAAGATTTACTTATTCATTGGAAATTCAGTTACAGAGAGAGGGAAAGAGAGAATCTTCCATCCACTGGTTCATTCCCCAAATCTTTCATCCATTAGTTCACTCCCCAAATGCCTGCCAGGCTGAAGACAGGAGTCAGGAATTTCATCCTGGTCTCCCACATGGGTGGCAAGGACCCAACCACTTGGACCATTCCCTGCTGCTTTTTCCAGACCACCAGCAGGGAGCTGGATCAGAAGTGGAACAGCCTGGATATGAATTGGTACCCATATGGGATGCCAGCGTCACAGGCGGCTCTACCAGCTACACCATGACACAGACCCCTTCTCTGCCTTTTAAAAATGTTTTTCTGGGGCTAAGAAGCAACTCTGAAGTCTGGGATTAATTTGCTTAGGAAATAGAAATCTTACTGATAGAAACAACCTTGTTAAAAATCAAACATAACATCAATTATTTTCTTTACAAAATTCCAAACTAGAATTAGTGTATATTTTTTCCTACTTAAATTGACAGCTTGTTTGGACACACATGTGTTCAAACAGCCAAAGTAACAAGGGATATGGGGGAGGGGGAGCTGGTTATAGTATCCTTCATACAAAAAAACTTCCAAATTTTGTAAAAGTCAAATTTTTAACAATTAATCAATTCATATCGATACATATGGCCTTAAATCATTGCTAGCCTAAGTGTTGCCTTTAAGCATTTTAGTGTTTTTTTTTTTTTTTCCAAGCTGCCACCTATGTGAGGCAATTCAGTGTGTTCGACATCACTTATTTAAACAACAGCATAAATCAAAGGGATTGCAGAATTGGAAAGGACCCGAGAAACCTTGATTTCACTGATGAAGAAGCCATTGTCTCAAGGGCTAAAGCAACAGAACCAGAACTAGATGCCAAGAAGCTGAGTTTCTGTGTCAACCTCATGCTGTCCTGGTGAGCAGGAGGAGACAGTTGGAGCAACAAATCATACTTTTATTTTGCATTAACCCATTTAAGTTCCTCTGCCAATGAATCTACTGATGTAGGCTGATTGATTTTAGTCCTAATTGTCAGCACTGAGCTTTCTAGAACACATACCTTGATCCCTTCTGAGTAGACCTTTATTAAGAAGGTTAGAAAATTTTGTCTCCCTGCTGTATTTTTAGAAAAGAACACAATAATTCTGCAGTCTGTATTTATTCTCTGACCATGGTTCTGTTAGAAGTGTGGTGAGAAAATGTGGCCATTGTTCTCCCTAACATTTATTTCAGAATTTAGGGTTATGTACCGAACACAATTTATTTTAATGTATAAACCTATTGTCTTTTAATTTCTCTAAATACTTTTGGACTGCCATGCACTTGGCCTGTGCTTCCTTTCATGAAAATTGGCTCCATAAATATATTAGGCAGTGTGAATAGATCATTTTCTCCTTCTTCTTCTTCTTATTATGTAATGTTTCCTTCAGTTGGCTTTGTGTGTGAAGGTAACCTGGTCATCATGCAGGAATTATGTACTGAAAATCATATGCCAAGTACCGAACTAGTCAAAGAAGATAAATCTGGGCACTACCTTCATTCTAGCAGGAGGAGAAAAATATTAAAGAAACAATCTCACAAATACTCATCTACCAACTGTGATAAGTATTATCAAAAATATATAGGGTGTTACGAACGATTATCACAAGACTACTGTTTATACCCTCATACCTCGTCTCGCCCTTGTTTGTGGGCATGAGAGAGAGTGTTACACTAACAAGCACTTTCTGAGGACATCTTTTCACCATCTCAACTGCACTACTGACTTGGGAGGCTGGCTGTGCACCCTGCTGGATATGACAGTACAGTAGAATGGGGACAGAATTTCCAAGTTCTGACTACAGTTCTGATAAGAGCTACCATAGGCCAGCGCCGCGGCTCACTAGGCTAATCCTCTGCCTGCGGCGCCGGCACACCGGGTTCTAGTCCTGGTTGGGGCGCCAGATTCTGTCCCAGTTGCTCCTCTTCCAGTCCAGCTCTCTGCTGTGGCCCGGGAGTGCAGTGGAGGATGGCCTAAGTCCTTGGGCCCTGCACCCGCATGGGAGACCAGCAGAAGCACCTGGCTCCTGGCTTCGGATCAGCACGGTATGCAGACTGCAGTGCGCTGGTCACAGCGGCCATTGGGGGATGAACCAACGGCAAAGGAAGACCTTTCTCTGTGTCTGTTTCTCTCACTGTCCACTCTGCCTATAAAAAAAAAAAAAAAAAGGAGCTACCCTTAAGAATTCAGGGAAGTCGTTTAATATCTCTGACCCTCAGTTTTCCTGGTCAAAAAATCCCAGTACTTCCATTCTTGGATTATATGTACTGGTACTAAGTGGTTATTACTTTATGAGCACAAGCAGGAATAGTCTTTAGCTCTCCACACAGAAACTGAATGCATGTTCTTGAGACTATTAATCACTTTAAAATTCCACTCACATCCCTCTGTGATGTTCAATTTGCCTGAGATATTTGGGGATATTATAATCCAGAGAAGTTAAAATCATATGCACTTTGATAATGAACAAGGCATACCTTTGAGATGCTTTATAAATTATGACGAGTCCCTAGAATGGAACTGAAAAAACTAAACTAATACTCTTGATATAGAAACATTCCCACTTAAAAAATATTGTTTTACTTTTCTAGATGTAAAGATATTCAACTGAAATGTGAATTTACTATTCATGTCAAATTAAACTAGTTTATTTGCAGTTCCAAATGAAAGCATATTGCTCCTTATTGAGTTTTTTCCAATTAGGCAATCATTGGTGCAATACAAAAGAGGTAGCCAGAATCACAAGTAAGCAGGCTCCTTAATCCAAAATGATTGTTCACATATTTCCTCTGAATCTCTTTTATACATCTCCCCAAGTCATTGTGCATACAATTTTGTTTTCTGAAGCAGAAACATACATTTAACCTGATTTTACACATGAGATACTGTCAAGTATCTCAGAAAAATTTAAGTGACAATGTTAAGTAAAAATATCAGCTAAAAAATGCTGCACAACACCTTTTGTTAGCTTTGTTAACTAAGCAGGACACGCACTGATTTCATAGAAAAGGAGTTACCAACAAGGAAGAGTTGGTGGTAAAAATGATAATTATAGTACTTATAGTACTCTTTTTTTTATTCGTGTATCGTATTCTGTCAAGGGAATGAACTATGATTTACTAAAGCATAGCTCTTATGTTGGACAGCTTGAGTGCTATCCATTTTTATATAGTATAAATTATATGGGGATAAGCATTGTCAGACATATGGCATTTTAAAATATTTTGTATTATTTCCTTAGGATAGATTCCCAAAATTAGAATTACTAGGTTGGAGGGTATGAACATTTTTATGGCACTTGAAACACACTGCCAAATAAGTTTCAAAAAAGGTTATGTCAGTGTACAATGCCATTATCAATATAGAAGGGTGGCCTTCTCATAATACTGTCAAAAGTACTGGATATTGCACAAGTTTTAGATTTGCAAATCTTATGGGTAAGAATGTCCTACCTCATTGTAATAGATATTTCCTCAAGTTTTTGAGGCAAAATAAGTATTTTGTATATAGTTTAATAACCGTAAATTTCTTACCTGTCCTTTACCTATTATGTTTGATATTTTTATAAGCCTATACAGATTTCCGACATGTACTTATCCTTTTTTATAGTACAGACAATTTTGTCTTGTCGTTTCAGTTTGGTGTATGTGTGTATGTATGTGTATGTGTATAGGAAGGCATATTGAGAATTCAATTTTTGTACCCAAATACATTTTTCTCCTGTGATTTTTTTAATTTGTTACTTTTATGCATAGTATGTGAAAACTTGTGCGTATCTACATCAAGTGCTCAAATCCTTTTGATTTTTCTGAAGAATGACTTAAAAAACATGACATTTGAATTCATTTGTAATTTATTTAAAGGCATTTGAATTTTTAAAGTTTTATTTATTTATTTGAAAGGGCAACAGAAAGAGAGACAGAGAAAGAGAGACAGAGAGACAGAGAGAGAGAGAGAGAGAGAGATGGATAGAGATCTTCTATCCACTGGTTCACTCCCCATATACCAATAGCGGCCAGGGCCAGGACAGGTGGAAACCAGGACCCAGGAACCCAATTCAGATCTCCCATGTGGGTGACAGGGACCCAAGTACTTGGGCCATTACCTGCTGCTTCTTAGGGTGCACTTTAGCAAGATGCTGGATCTGAGGCAGAGCAGTGACTCCCATAGGGGAGCAGGAGCCTCAGTGGACTCTGTGCCACAACACCCACATAGGTGTACCCATACAAAGGTACTTCGAAAAGTTCACATATCCTCATACTATATAAGACATGGTTTTAACTGATCGTTTCCCATATTAGTAACTAGTTATCACAGTATCATTAATTGCACAATCCTCTTTTCTGTGTTTTAGGTGAGGTCTTATTTGTTACCTATTAAATTATCAAATTCTTGGTTGCTTCTCTTTCAGTGATTTATTTGTTCTTGAACCAGAAGTTATTTATGGTTTTATTTAATGTATGGTCTACTCACATTACTTTTTCAGGATTTTAAGAATGGTTTTCCTGATTTTTTTCTTGGACCAAATTTAACATTTTGACATTCTGCTTGAATTTTATCATTCCTTTTAATTTATAGAAGATGTAATTTAAAAAGACTTGTTAAAATAGAATTTAATTTCACCAAATCAATACTTCTTTATTTATTCATAACTTTTCTTCTGTCATTTTAAAAGTAGCACCTACTAATTAAAGAAAATTAGGAAAATATCAATCATAGAGAGAAGAGACTGCAGGACCAGGAAGAGCTATTGCTGCTACTGATACATAACATACTGCTATTATTGGTCTTTTATACAAATATATATACAAATACATGTATAAATATAATTGAATTTTTGGAAACTTTTGTTGTGTTGTCCCAATTTACCATGTTAAGTTGGCATTGTACAGAGATGAACAACCATATTGGTCTAGAGATGTTAAACTTATCATTTCTTTACCTTTGTACATGTATTGTATATTAAATGCACCATATTAAACATGTAAGGTCTTATGTGGGTTTGATTACAGAACTAATAAAGTATTCTCTAAATAACAAAATAAAAGAAGGTTATTCAATCACTCTAAAATGTTAGGCGATGTTTCAAAGTATTTTCCTTTCATACAGTCATCTTTTAAGACTATGGTGCATATTAATCTGATAAATATTTATTGAGCACTTACGTTGTGCTAGATATCTTGCTAGGCTCTGAATTCACAGTGAATAAAATAAACAGAATTCTGCCCTCATTAGCACATTATCATACTTTGTTTTTGTATTTTTGTCTACTCACATGTATTATTTTGATAGCTGCAAATTTCATTGTGTAGGTGAACCACTGTGCAGAATCATTTTCGTGCAGTTGGGTATTTCCAATTTTTCTATGTTATTTTCCTCACATTTAGATACGTTTCCTGAAATGAAGAAATTTGGTCAAAGTGGATGCTACATTCAAGGCCTTTGATAAAATTTCCAAATTGTTTTGATTATTACAATCAGCAATGGTTATAATCACTAAAAGTGTTTTTTCATATTTTGATAGGTATCTCATTTTATCCTTTCTTTGTTAATCAGAAGGCTGACCTTTTTTTTAATGCTAACTATTTCTTTCACAATGTTCCTGTTCATGGCCTTGGTGCCATGTCTAAGGCACAACCCCTTGCCTGGCAAGCTGCAGGTTTTCACGCCTGACGTCACAGAGGCATACCCAGGCATCAAGCAATGCAGAGACCGCTGGAGTCCAGACACACCATACCATGGCTAACACAGCTTTGTAAACGGAGCCTGGGCCACAACATGCCTTCCAGTAAGGCAATCTCATTCTTATGGGTGGAAAGAGAAAACGTTACAGCCAGAGGACAAAAGGATGCAAGAACTGGGTAAGCATCAGAGACAGCCAGACGAAAAGGAAGATGTGAAATGAAGGAATACTGAGGAAAGTTACTGCGGAGAGGAAACAAGAGCATCCTAAAATCAACGAAACAAGTAGTACATATTTTTTCTACATCTATTATGTGTGAGGTATGTAGCCTCACCCCACAATCACTCAATTCAGAAACTTCTTAGGCACCTCAAGTGATATATTTCTGTATGATTCTTGGTTATATCCACACACCTACAAAATGCTGAGACCCACTGAAAGGCTCGGGAGAAAAGCATGTCCCAGACTGGGCAGAGGTAAAGGATTCTGAGATCTGCCTTGGCCGCCAAAAGTGCTTGGTCACATTTGGTGGAAAGGAGGAAGGGGGTTGTGGCAGTATCTGCGGCACACAGCTCTATGTTCCCTTTTGCCTCTGTCTCAGAGCTGGGCATGAGAGGCTGGTGAGATCCAATACCAACAAGGGGTTGGGGGAGAGATCAAATAGCTGGTGTCTGCTCTATGGTACTGTTTTGAGGGTCCTTATGGGAAAATTTTTTATTATGTAGTTTATGCAATAACTTCCATTATCAGATTGTACTCTTCCTGGAGTGTGTGTAAAATGTGCTCCGTAATTTCAACAATAGAAAGTAAAAAGCAGCAACAGCAGAGTGTCAGATTAGAAAGCACGCAGAACTTGGATTTGCTTCCCGTCAAGGTGGCAGTATCACATTGCCTGGGAGGAATCCTTTAAAGAGGGATCCCTTCAGTGAGCTGAGTGAGGGCAGCCAGGCACCCAGCACTGTGTGACAGGCCACCGCCCCCTGACTTTAAGGAGCCATTCACTGTCTTGATTGTGACTTTACCAGTAGGGAAAGCATTATTTATTGAACACCTAGTAAGTTCCAGGTATTTTGCCAAGAGTATTGACTATGTTACTTGCATTGTCCCTGGGCCTGCTGATCCCTCCAGGCCCAGAGCAGCGTAACTTCTTTCCATCCACACCCCAGGACCCATAACTCCAAGCTGAATGAATACTCCCATTACTAATTAATTGACAATTAATAACGCTCCACTCTCACTGTCAACTCCATTAATGCAGCGCTTGTCATTCTGTTGTCTCCTTTTCTGGCTGTCTCACTACACACTGAGCTTGGCAAGAGCATAACCCATGTTTCACTCTAATTTTCCAAGCATTTAGTAGTTGCTAAATATTCTGCCACATGAACGTGAAGTGGAGCTCCATGATTTCACCAGAGACTCACGGCATTTTTGAGCATGGGAGGATTTCTAGAATCTTTGAAACAATCTCCTTTTACATATGAGATGAAGCTGGAACATGTAATTTGCCTGAGGTCACATGAACTTGGTAAATGAGGATTAAAATCCACTTCACTTGCTTTTCAGCTGTTTCTTCTACACTATTTCTTCTATAGAAGATGCCACCAAAACACAGCCAAGTATTTTATTTCCTAATCTCCCAACGCAACCCAAATCATATCAGCAATTGGTGTCCACGCTATTTCTGTGATATTAATGTTCCTAAAATAACTCATTTTTTAAAAATATATTTTAAGATTTATTTATTTAAAAGTCAGTGTTACACAGAGGGAGGGAGGGAGGCAGGGAGAGAGAGAGTGAGGAAGGGGTCTTCCATCTGCTGGTTCACTCTCCAGTTGGCCGCAACAGGATCCTGGCACCAATCTGAAACCAGGAGCCTGGAGCTTCTTCCAGGTCTCCCACACAGGTGCCATCTTCTACTGCTTTTCCAGGCCATAGAAGAGAGCTGGATCAGAAGTGGAGCAACCGGGACTCGAAACTGGTGCTCATATGGGATACCAGCACTATAGGCAGTGGGTTTACCTGCTATGCCATAGCACCAGCCCCCAAAACTCACTTTTTAAAAAAGATTTATTTATTTATTTGAGAGGGAGAGTTACACAGACACAGAAAAATGTCTTCCATCTGTTGGTTCACTCCTTAAATGGCTGCAACTGCAGGAGCTGAGTCAATTGGAAGCCAGGAGCTTGGGGGTTCCTCTGGGTCTCCCACGTGGGTACAGGGGCCCAAGCACTTGGGCCATCTTCCACTGCTTTCCCAGACCACAGCAGAGAGCTGGATTGCAAGAAGGGGAGCCAGGACACTAACCTGGGCTCACAGGGGACTTTGGCGCCACAGGCGGAGGCTTAGCCTACTACACCACAGAATGGACCCAAAAAACTCACTTTTATAACATGTGGTTCTCCTTTACAGCTGCCCATTCCCACACAAAAGTTAAGCCAGAATTCCACATTGGCATCACAAGGCATCAAGTCGGGGGAATCGTCTGCTCCTATTTCCACTCACAAGCCCTTCCTACAAGCACCCTTTGATCTTGCCAAATCTAAATACTTTTGCATACACAGATCCTGTTCTTCATCGACGCAGGAGAACCATTCTTTCAGCTCATTCTGACAGGAATAGTCTTTTTCCTGCTCAACCTGGTGAACTTTAATGATCTGTTCCTCTTCTGGCCTGGGAGGTTTTGGCACAGATGGGAAGACCTGGCTTTAGTCATACAGTAATTGAAGTTTCTGTGCCAGCCCGTGGCAGCTATGAGTCCTCAATACAAGTCATTGAATGGCCGTGTCTTTGGAAAAGTACAGCTATGCAACACAGCTTTTAGAATTGTGAACAATCCTTTACCAAAACTTTTCTATGTGGGCTCATGCAGCCTTCTCTTTCCCTGAGCTCCCGTTCATCTGTTAGGACTTTGCCATTCTTACTCCCCCTGAGGACTCCACATTCTCCCAGCACCCCTGCCCTGGGACACTTGTGGGAGAGGAATCCACAAATTCCTTCGAGGCTCCATCACTGGAACAAGTTCCCAGTAGCTGGAGAAGGCTCCAGCTGCAAACAGGAAGTTTTTGTACTTCTGGCTACTTAGCGCCTGGGGCAAGCACCGCAGTGTCCACCTGCAGACTATGCAAGAAGCGTGGTGAAACAAAACCAACCTCCAATTATGCCCACCTAGAAGCTGGTCTGTGCAGAAGCACGCAGGGCTGCTCTTTCCAGAACTGGTGTCTCCCGTGAAAGGCAGAACGGTCCTGTGGGGAAGTGTCAGGTCTCAGGCACACCCTCTCCCTTCTTCCACTTTTTAACATCTTGAGCGGGACATTTAAAAAACTGCGTTGGATTTTTTAAGTTTTCAAAGCATCCGAAGGGCAGTCCCCTTTGGCAGCGACAGCTGCACGCTGAGAGCCACAAGAGAAGCAGAGGCTGGTCTCCCAGCCTAATGCCTTTCTGCCTCCTTCAACGCCCAGGACCCTACCTTGCCCCTGCCTCTGCTCACAGGAGGGGCAAGACGCAGCTCTCCCCGGTCCGCGAGCCCGGCTCGTCAACACCCATCCATCTCCGGGCTCCCGGAGCAGCAGGGGACTCCCCACCACGCGTCCAGGGCTGGCCTCGGCTACTGAGGACCCGAGGCGCACGGCCGCCCCCGCGCAGGTCCGAGGGATGTAGTCAAGCCCCGGGGAGGCGGGTAGCCCAATGGGCAGCCTCGCCCCGGAGGCGGGCCCAGGCCGGAAGCCACCCCGCGGCACGGCGGCCCCGCGAGACGGCGCTCGCGCCCCCGCCTCCTCCTGCACCGACTCCGCGGCCCAGGGCGGCAGGGGCCAGCCCGCCGGGTCCCCGCCGCGCTCTTTGTCCTGGCCGCGCGCGGGCGAACGCGTGCGCCCCCCCGGGTGAAGGGAGGTGCGGAGAGCGAGCGTGCGGGAGCGCGCGAGAACGGCTCGTGCCCGCCGGCGGCGCGCGCCCCTCCGCCAGGCAAGCAGCGAGCACGCGCGCCGCCGCCGCGCCCGCCCCTCCCCCCGCGCTCGCCTCGGAACTTGCTGACTGCGCGGCCGGGAGGAGCCGAGCCGGGCGGCGGCGGCGGCGGCGGCGGCGGGAGGCCACAGCGCGCGGGGGTCTCCCGCGTCCCCTCCGCCTCGCCGGGAGCTCGCGCCCTCGCCCAGGCGAGCTCCCACCCCCCACTTTTTCCCGAAGGCGCTGGGCGGCGCCACCCTCCGGCCGGAGCCCGGCACTGCACAACCCCCTCCGACTTTCAATGTTCCACACTCCCCGGCCAGAGCCTCCTCGGCTTCTTTTTTTCCCTCCCCCCCCTTTCCCCCCCCCCAGCTGCCTCCATTTCCTTAAGGAAGGGTTTTTTTCTCTCTCCCTCCCCCACACCGTAGCGGCGCGCGAGCGGGCCGGGCGGGCGGCCGAGGTAAGGCGGCGGGGCCGGGGGGCCGCGTGGGGGGCGGCCGGGGCGGCGGCGGCGGTGGGGGAGGGGGCGGGGGCGGGCAGCTTTGTTCGCGCCGGGCGCCCGCGCCGCCGGTGTCCGCGAGCCGCGGCGGGGCCGGCCGGGCCGCTCGCATCACTTGGCGCCCGGCGCGGCGAGCG
Organism: Oryctolagus cuniculus; assembly: GCF_051225735.1. Taxonomy (NCBI): domain Eukaryota; kingdom Metazoa; phylum Chordata; class Mammalia; order Lagomorpha; family Leporidae; genus Oryctolagus; species Oryctolagus cuniculus. The sequence continues at coordinate 59,912,161 of NC_142869.1, read as the reverse complement.
CTGCCCGCGGCCCCCGCGCGGCCCTCCCCACAAAGGGCCGCGGAGCTGCGTGGCCGCCGCTGCCGCCGCCGCCGCCGCCGGCCCCGGCTCGCCTCGGCGGGCGCGGAAATTTGTTGCACTTCTTGGGGCTTTGTTTGTTTGTTTGTTTTGCCTCTGGGCTTTTTTTCCCCCCCCTCCTCTTCTCATTATTTTGGACAAAATGTCGGTCCGTGATGTAAAAATTGAGCGAGGGACCTTGGTGGCATTGGGAGCTTTGCAGAAGGTGCAGTTTGGATTCTGCTCTTCCCAGGATGGCAGCTCGGTCTTGGCCGGCTGAGTCTTCGCTGCTGGCCGTGGAGGCGGCTGGAGCAGCTCGTTAGTTGATTTTTAAAATTTTTTAAGTGTAGTGTTTGAAGGCTTTACGTGCACAGAGGAGGGGGGGGGGGATCGCCACGTTAAATAAGCATATGGGCGATTAACAGGGTATGTTTTCCTCTCGGGAGGGGAATTTGGTGGCTTTGACCAATGTCAGTGTGTAAATATTTAGACGTTATTAGTGACTTTTTCACATTTTTCAGCGAGATCTGTTATTTACAGCGTGTCATATGTTAAGTTTCCTGGCAGATCTGTCTCATGCCTTCTCAGAAAGTAGACAATTGATAGATTGTCCAAGGGGCTGGGGGAAAAATGTGAGTGGGTTTTCTAACTTGAGTCCGGTCAGTCCCTGCGTGCTGGTGTTGAGAGACACACATCACCTCCCCTGTAACCTTGGTGCACGGTGAGATAAGTGTGAACCCTCCTGGCGCTTTTTCATTAAAATACCATTTTAGGGGTCTCCCAGGAGGAGAGAATGCTGCTGGTTTATTTCCTAGAGCTAACCTTTCCTTCCCCTCCCTCCCTCTCTTCAAAAGTTTTCCAAGAGGTCACTTCACCAAGATGTCCAGTGATAGGCAGAGGTCCGACGATGAGAGCCCCAGCACCAGCAGTGGCAGTTCAGATGCGGACCAGAGAGACCCAGCCGCTCCAGAGCCTGAGGAACAAGAAGAAAGAAAACCTTCTGCCACCCAGCAGAAGAAGAACACCAAACTCTCTAGCAAAACCACTGCTAAGTTATCCACTAGTGCTAAAAGGTAATGTGTAAACCGAGGGGCGAGGGCACCCTCCGGCTGTCTTACAAATGGTCTGCTGCTTCTGTTGGTTTTACACACTACTGATAGTTGAGAAATACTTCACGACCAATTGGATTTGTACCTGAATGAGATGTCATTCTTCAGGAGGTGGTCGGATGAGCGACCTTGCTAGAATTGTACTTTTAAGCAAACTTACTGTGTACTCTGGTAACCTCAGTGAGAACGTCCTTGATTGGAGATTGGACTAGCATTCTGACAGATTAAGGAATTGGCAAGGAGAAATTTGGTGGACCCAGATGAGGTGGTACACAGGGGATGTTTCCTGTTGTGGGTCATACCTTCTATGGTGGAATTGATCAGCAGTGCTCCCCTTTCTGCAGCTGAATGATCAGAAATGATCACGTTGGATGGGAAACTTATAAATCCCAGGCCTTGGCTATGTATTTGAAAGCAGATTGAAAATTATGCCCTGAATCGATTTCACTTTTTCAAACAAGACTTTTACTTCTGCATCAAGGGTATAACTTTTGGTAGTTAAATGGTGGTTACCCCCTTCATCTTGTGAAGGCAAATGCAGTTGAAAAGTAGCCATTTCCATTTCAGGTGTCAGTTGCTAATTGGAAACTTTCATTGTCTTTGAAATTGTCATTGACTCCTCACTCAAACTCCTAGGTGTGCTTGACACACTAATATTCAACAGCAGGAGAAACATATTTTGTTGGGTGTAAGTGAAAGATCATTTGTTTCTTGTTGATTTCTATTTTCTATGAGGGGAAAACACTGCTTCTGTCAGTGAGACTCGGTCGGTAGCAGTAGTGGAGTGCCTTGTGGAACTGTAATTACACGTAAAATGTGTCTGCAGTATTAACCAGCAGTGACATTTTGATTTTTTGTTGTTGTTGACTACAACTAAAAGAAAAAGAAAATGCAAAAGCTGATCAAATAACTGCATTTTATAGTGATTCAGAAATGCTGTTTTTAATGGATATACACCTTTATTATATCAGTAACCAGGTTTTAATAACTTGAGAATATTTTATCAAATGGCTTCAATCTTGGATGTAATTTAAATCTGCAATTTATTGTAGTCTTGGAGAATATATTAAACACATTTTAAGTTTTGAAAGAGTCTTAAATTTGAAGAAAATCAGGGAACTACTTTTTGCCCTGCTTTTAACTCAAGGCTGTATATCTTATCCTCCCCCACACCCCCAAATTCATTACATTTCAGTGCTGTGTCTAAGATCAGGGAAAACAAATGGTTAAATAAGAATGCCAAATAGTCTTTGGAAGTTTTTCACTGGTAAAGATAATTGTACATTTTAAACTTTTTTGGGGACAGATAAAATATTGTCAGAACTATTAATGTATTTCTGCAGTAGCTTGTTCATTTTTACCGCAGTAAAAGTGACTCGAAGTCATTGTCAAATATTCTAGTGCTTTCCCTCCTCCCTTTTTTCTCATTTGCATATAAGCTTGAAAAGAGAATTTCTTTGGTAAAAAGTGTTTTAAAATAGATTTCATAACCTTTCCTGACTGCTAGTGGAAGACTATTTCTCAAATCAGGTGTAAATGACTTACTTATTTACAGTAGCAAGTGAGAAAAAAAGCTGCAAAGTTTCTGTTCAGGGATTTGGGTTATGCCTCTGAGAACAAAGAGGAAGCAGCCATGTTAGCATTACTGAAGGCAAAGCCAGCCTTGCATTTAACTGCATGGTGGTAGAGGGCAGTGTAATTCCCCGGTTATTCTGTAGACTATCTCAAATCCTTTTTGTCTGTTCTCATTTCACTAACAGAATTCAGAAGGAGCTAGCTGAAATAACCCTTGATCCTCCTCCTAATTGTAGGTAAGAAAGGAATTTTGTTTTTATTTCAAATTGTGGAAAAATAGCAAGAGATTAATATATCGTCCTCAGATATGTGTGCAGCAGAAAAGGCTACATTTGCTTCTTAACAGCTTTGCAAGTGCATTCAACAAAAATTATTTAAGGTGAATTATGAAATTGGAATGGGAAAATACTTTTTAGCTTGTGTCTTATGTTGTGGACTTAGGACTGCCGATTTTGTGCTTCTTAGATTAGTATGAGTGGATGGTGCTGATATTTGATCCTGTTGTATTTCTGTAGACTGTTTATTCAGAATCAGGAGTATATTGCAGAAACTTCTAAAATTTTATTTAACTTTAAAGTTACTGCTTGTGTGAAATTTGAATTGACCTGCCAAATTTAGAAATTGCTGAATGTGGTGTTACAAAATGTAAATGCAATAGTTGTTTCTGTTTGATTTATTCTGTAACTTGCCTTAAGGACAAATTTTATGTGCTAAGTTAATGGTTTTAGTTGTTTCTAGAGAATGCATTGTTGGAATTATTTACATTTTAAGCAAATGTCCTGATTACTGGGGAAAAATTTTAGTAAGCAGTAAATGAATTGGAATTAAAGAATTCATTTCAGTGGAACTCAGAAATAATTTAGATTATTGGTATAAAATGCATTGAAAGTAGCTGGTTGATAATTTTTTCCCAATGTATATATTTTTTCATTTCATGTTACATAGTGCTCTTTTTTAACAATGACTGCATTAATCAAATTTGGAATACAGTATTATAGGTAATTTGCATATGGAGATGTGTCCAAGAATGACAGTGGCTGCTAGAAATCAGGGAGTGTAACTAGTTTGGAATGAAAATGTTTTAAGTGTCCAACCTGCGTTTTTGCTACAGGTTGTATTCACTTGTGATGATCAGATCTGTCTCTGAAGTCTACTTTAGATATAATAGGGTATAATCCAGTTGCTTCTTACTGTGTTTGTTAACTAGATCCTCAGCTAAGGTAATCTGATCCTGATTTATCCAGTGAATTAGCAGTTTTGCTTATATTTGTAATCACAATAATTTCAGTTCAAGAAGGAAACGTAAATGTTACCAGGTTTAAACAGAAAGTGGTATGTCAGATCTCAGAAGTGCTGTGCTTTACCGTAATGTAGTCACTAGCCACATCTGGCTGTTGACCACTTTAGTTGTGGCTAGTCCATGACATGTGCTATAAGTCTGAAATACACATCAGATTTTGAAAAGTTAATACAGGAAAAAAAATGTAAAATATTTTTTGAAAACCTATTACATGCTTAGATGGTAATGTTTGGGATATGTTTGGCTATATTTTATTGAGTTGTTTTTTTTTTACCATTTTAATGTGGTTATCAGAAAATTTAAAATTACGAATGTGGCTTGCATTATATTTCTGTTGAACAACACGGCTTTGGAGAGTAAGCAAATCAAAGTATTTCCTTCCAGCCTTCTAAATGATATGTCAAATGTGCAGCCGTTTAGGAAGGTCATGTTAAATTTGCTCCTTGGAAGAAACACTTGCAGAGTGTATTCTGATATTTCTCAATATTAAAGATATAAAGATATATCAGTTCAAAACTCTTAAATGTTTTAAAATTTCATGTAAGATCAGATATTCTTAAAGATTTCTGTTGACTTTCTGCCAAGAAAGCAAACTGGTAAAAAGGTGTGTATCTGGAGAGCTCAGTTAGTAGGTAGATATGTGTTGAGTGCCCCCTGAGCAGTAGCCTGGTGTTGCAGTGGCTAAAGAAGTCTGCTTTATATGTTTAACTCAGAAATGGTTCCACAAGGTCACTGGAGATTATTTTAGAAATAAGAATGTGTGAGATAAAAAGTTTTCCTTGTCTTCTATTTTTCTCTTCGTATACCAGATTTCATTCACCTCCATGAAAGAGTGTTTCACAGTTAATAATGAGACTAGCAAAATAGCAAAACTTCGGGCTTGCTTGGGCACAGTAATATGGAATCTCTTCTTTCTTTGTCACAAACCAATAATGATTTTCAGCTGTTGTAGATCACATCTTTCATTTCACTCTCAGGTTCTTTTAATATAGGAGTTTCTTTGGCTTTGTAATTAAAAAAATGAAGCATAATAAATAAGTCTTAGTAGAAAATAAGAAATGTTGTCTGTTACTACTTTGGGGACAGTCTACTTCCATATGCCTCATGTGTAGCATATCCAAATATTCTGTATGTCTTCAGATTCTTTGGGTGGAAGAAGGCCTAGTCATTGACCTTGAAGAGAAATTTGGAAGATTATGTGTTTACTGGAGGCATTTTTGAGTTTTGACAGATAAGTCTGCATTTGTTGTAGTTTTGCCCTCATGTCAGGTCTCTGGCAGATAGTAGTGTTAACGTTCTTTTAATTCACAGATGCATAAATAGAATTTTCACTTTATGATGATTATATGGCTTAAATTTATTTATGCTATAATTAAAAATATGATTCTATATTCATAAATCCTAAAATGTGTGAACTCATATTGTCTGAGCTCTATGAAACTTAATAATTCCAACTTTTCATGTGTAGTTATTTAATCAGAATTCCATTATGGTTTTGAATTTGATTTTTACAAGCTTGTCAATGTGCATGACAGATTTAATGTTTCCTTGGGGAAGAAATGTAAAGTATACATTCAGGAAAAAGTTGAATGAAATATAAGAAAGCTCAACAAAACCAAAGTTCTTCAGACTAGGGAAATTTCTCTTAAATATCTTCCTTTAGTATATTTTAAAATTGTTATATAGTTGTATCTAATATATAATATCTATCCAGAGTTATCTTAGGATAGATTTAATTGTTGAATTAAGTGTATGGTTTTAAATATGGTGGAATATATTTTGAGAGTACTGATTTTTTTCCCCTCATTGTGTAGGAGGTTGATAAAGATGTTATTTCCAGTGATCTGCTGGGCCATGGGTGAGAGCACCCTAAATATAGGAATACAGTATTTTTTGGGTTAAATTTATACTCTACATACTGTATTGTAGATGAAGATACAAATAAATAATAACACCAGTGAGAGTGAAGGAAAGTTGTTTTATAGGCATTTCCCTGTTTTGAGAGAACATTGTCAATTTGACTTACTTATGCATTATTAGAACATTTATATTCCATGTTTCCCAAAGGTATCCTTGCACTCTCATAGTTACCACTTATATAGTTGAAGTGTAGAAAGGTACTGGGCTTCTAACTTACCCTAAATGTCTTTCCATATATGAAAAAGTACAAATACACTCTTAAAATACTCTTTAATATGTTTAGATTGAATTTATGTTAAAATAGATGCTTAAGGGTTTATGTAAATTTTTGGTTGTGGGAAAGGCCTTATTGGCATAGGTGTGAGCTGGGTTAATAGTATTAATAATATGTTGACTAGCAGGGCCTGATCAGGTATAATACTTGCACATTTTGCTAACTTCTTAAAAAAAAATCACAAAAAGAAACTGTTAAATTCTAACCAGAGGTTTGCAAGGCTTAGGTGGCTCATAAGCGTAATTGTCTGAGGATGAACTCTGCCTCCTTCTGAGGGTTGCCCCCACCTTCTGTCGTTTTATAGGATATGCTTGGATTTTGCTACTTAAGGGGTGATCTGCAGACCAGCAGCTTGTGGGTGAGAGTGTTAGATATGCAGAATGTTGCTTCCCCCTAATATACAAGTACTGAATCAGAACCTAATTTTAACAAGATTCTCAGCTTCATTGTACATACAGCAAGGTTTGAAAGGCACTGGTAGTGCAGCAAGACTGCCTGGGTTCAGATCCATGCTCTGCTGCTTGCTGGTACCCTAGCTACCTTAGATAATTTGAATATTTTTGTCTCTCAGTTCCCTCAGCTATAAAATGGGGATTTAGAAGATCTCCCCTTAATAGGGTTGTTGTGAGGATTAAATGAATTACTATGTTTAAAGTTTTGTAACAGTATAAATTGGGTCACTAAAGTGGCCACAGCATGAAGTAAAAGTAGAAGAATCAGTTTAGCAGCATGCCATCACTCTTGCTGGCATTTTCTCCAGTGCATCAACATCCCTTTATCAGAATAATTCCATCTTAATCAGTTCATCACCTAATTATTGAGTACATATCAAGTAGTTTTTTTAATGTTGATAAAATAAGTTTCTTGGAACTTGAGGGAAAAGGAAAATAAAACTTAAAAAGATTGGTCATAGCTGGACAAAATACTATATCCCTTTTGAAGGAATATGCATAAGATAAATGATACTTAATTCAATAGAGAATGTTATGACTATCCAGTATATCATAATAAAAACATTTTTAGGTAGGAGGTAGCTATCATTTTCTCTTTTTAAAAATATTCCATTATAAGAATTTGTGATTACTAAGAAAGGAATTATGTAAATATTTGTAAAATTCAGATTCTGAATGATACAGTTTACCAGTTGCTTAAATGGAGCATCCTTGTGTCTGTGATCTAAAGGTTTTTAGGGCTTTTTTTTTTCTTTATTTGAAAAGCAAAGAGACAGCAATTTCTCATTCATTGGTTCATTCCCCAGATTTCCTCAATAGTTGTGGCTGTGCCAGGCTAAAGCCAGGAGCCCAGAACTTCATCCCAGTCTCCCATGTGGGTGGCAGGGACCTAAGTACTTGAGCCATCATCTGCTGCCTTTCAGGTTATGCGTTAGCAAGAAACTGGAGTTGAGAGCAGAGGGATTGGAACCCAGGTGCTTTGATAGGAGATGTGTGTCTTCTAAATGGTGTCTTGACTGCTGCACAAAATGCTTGCCCATCATAGATCTTGAAAGATATTCTTAGCTGGCTTAGGAAGTCAGGTAATATTATGGAATTAACATGTGATATCTCCTTAGTTTTGTTGGTTGCTTACACAGTACTTAATTTTAAGCCCTCCCACATATAGCTAGCTTGCTTTTTATTTTTTACTTACATATTCATTTGTTTTATTGTTTTACTTACATTGGATAACATGAAGGCACTTTAATTTATAAAACAAAGTTGTCTGAATAATTATGTAGTCCTTTTATTTTTAACTCTTCAAAAAAATTCTGGAGTCCTGTTTATGTAAAATTTTGATATTAATTGGAAGCTTGAATTTTAAACAGATACAGAACTACTCTGACTGAACATTTTGTTTTGTTTTGTCTTTTGAGTTATTTATTTAAAAGTCAGGATTACAATGAGAGAGGGAGAGACAAGAGCAAGATCTCCCTTCTGCTGGTTCACTCCCCAGATGGCCATAATAGCAGGGACTGGCCCACAGTAAAGCAAGGAGCTTCTTCCAGATCTCCTGTGTGGGTGCAGGAGCCCAAGGACTTGAGCCATTCTATGCTGCTCTCCCAGGAGCATTAGTAGGGAGCCGAATTGGAAATGGAATAGCCGGGACTTAAACTGGTACCCATTTGAGATGCTGGCACTACAGAAGGCAGCTCAGTGCCATAGCTCTGGCCCTTGAAAGTGTGTTTTATCCCATGGTGCTTTGGTTATCTGCTGATGGATTAGTTTTATTGTTAGTTATATTATTTATTAATAAATTTAATTTTGGCATACACCTAAAAAATTATGATAATTTTCTAGTGACTTGGGCATTACTGAGAATTTTAAGTTGTGAATGATCAAAGCAGATTAATTTTTTTAAAGGGTTATTTATTTATTTTGAAAGCGTTACGGAGAGGGAGAGACAGAGAGAGATCTTTCCTTTGCTGGTTCACTCCCCAGATGACTACAATAGCCATTGCTGGGCCATGTCAAAGCCAAGAGCCAGGAGTTTCATCCAGGCCTACCATGTAGGTTGCAGGTGCCCAAACACCTGGGCCATCCTCTGCTGCTTTTCTCAGGCCATTACCAGGGAGCTGAATCAGAAGTGGAGCAACCAGACACCAACCTGCACCTGTATGAGATGCCAGTATTGCTGGTGGAGGCTTTACTCACTGTGCCACAACACTAGCACCTGATATTTTATTTTTCATTAAGCTAATAGTTACTTCAACACAGCTGTAATACAGTAGGTTGGTAATTACTTGTGTACCTTCTGCAAGTTGAGTGTATTGTGTAGGAAGAGATTGTCTTATTCATTTGTGTCTCTTGCTTCACCTGCTACTTTGCATGTGAAGATTTGCTAAATTAATAAACAGAAATTTCAAGCAAATCATTCATTTATTAAATATTATTAAATTATCATTATTAAATACTCCATCTATTCTTGACCTAAAAAATTTTTTTTAAACTTAAGGGCAGAGAGATAACTCTTTTTTTTTTTAAAGATTTTATTGATTTTATTTGAGAGGTAGAGTTACAGACAGTGAGAGGGAGAGAGAGAGAGAGGTCCTCCTTCCACTGGTTCACTCCCCAGATGGCCGCCATGGCCGACACCGCGCCGATCCGAAGCCAGGAGCCAGGTCCTTTTTCCTGGTCTCCCATGCAGGTGCAGGGGTCCAAGGACTTGGACCACCTTCCACCTGCTTTCCCAGGCCATAGCAGAGAGCTGGACTGGAAGAGGGGTAGCCAGGACAAGAATCGGCACCCATGTAGGATGCCGGTGCCGCAGGCAGAGGATTAACCTGTGCCATGGCGCTGGCCCTGAGAGATAACTATTTCATCCATTGGTTTGCTCCCCAAAAAACTGTAGTATCTGGGCTGGACCAGGATGAAGTAAGGAGCTTAGGACTCATTCTGGGTCTCCTTCTGGGTGGCAGGGACTCAAGTACTTGAACCATCACCTGCTGGCTCCCCGGGTACATAAAAGTGGGAAGCTGAGATCAGGAGCAGAGCTGTGACTCACCCAGGCATTCTGATATGGGATGTGGGAATCCCAAAGGGTATCTTAATTTATGTGTGAAATCCCTGCCCCTGTTTCTTTATACTGCTAAATACCCTACAGTGCATAGGACAGCTATCCACATCATAATTGGGATATTTAATATGATTAGTTAAAGATTATTTAGCTAATATTTTTATTTACTTATAAAAGGAATTGATCACAATATTCCTAATTATTTTCCCCATATGTGAATACTGGTGTGGCAGAGGGATTCAATACTGTTTTGTGACTTAAAACATTTTTCAAAGGAATGACTAATTGAAAACAATATTCTTACTCCCAGAAAGGCTACATTTTAATAGAGACCTATTAAGTTCAGTGCAGATAATGTAATTAGAAAATAATGTATGATTTTAAAGCGGTTATGTGGTTATTTTGCATTTACATGCTGCAAACTGCTGTCTACCCTTTCTGTAGGTGACCAGTTGATCCCGTCTTCACTCCTTGAGTTGCTTAAGAACAAATGGAAATGTTAGTTATCAGGAAAACCAGCAAGTCTTGTTTATAGTGTAAGGGCATTCAGATTGAGAATGGAGAACTTGATCTTTTTTCTTCTTCCTTCCTACATAAAAACATAATGAAAAGCACTTACAGATTTAGAAAAATAGTGATTTTTCTACTGCTTGTGAGAGGGAAGTAAGTATACGTAGACATTTTATTAGAATCCAGGTGAACCATTTTTAAACTTTAGATCTTTTGCATCTATCTTTCTTTTTTAAGATTCATTTATTTATTTTAAAGTCAGAGTTACACAGAGAGAAGGAGAGGCAGAGAGAGAGAGAGAGAAAGAGAGAGGTCTTCCATCCATTGGTTCACTCCCCAATTGGCCTTAACGGCCGGAGCGGTGCTGATTGTGAGCCAGGAGCTTCTTCCTGGTCTCCCATGCAGGTGCAAGGACCCAAGGCCTTGGGCCATCTTCTGCTGCTTTCCCAGACCATAGCCGAGAGCTGAATCAGAAGTGGAGCACTTGAACCAGTGCCCATATGGGATGCCGGCGCCTCTGTGGCTTTACCCGCTATGTCACAGCGCCAGCCCCTGCATTTATCTTTAATCTTTTCTTTTTACGTGTCAGCAGGGGCAGATTTTGTGTCTCACTCTACCACCAGCCTAGGGGACAATTGGCAATGCTTGGAGACTTTTTTGCTTTTCATAACTAGGGCAGTAGGCAGGTATACTGCTAAATACCCTACAGTGCATAGGACAGCTACCCACATCAAAGGATTATCCAGACCAAAATGTCAGTATTACAGAGATTGAATTGTTTGGTAGTTTGCTTTTGACTCTTTTCCTGTTTTCCTGGAGAAGCTTGATAACTACAATCACTTTCCTCAGAGCTGGTGTCTCTATCTGCTGGTACTCCATGCTATAAGTTTTATGTAGGTGTGTTCTTATGTGAAACTATAGGAATGACTGTTGAAAGTATCTGCTAAATTAAGGTCTTTTGAGGCCTGAAACGTTTACAGCAATATTTTTATTTCTTTTAGGTCTTCTGCCAGTTAATTATAGCCCTGTATGATCTTGCTTTAGGCTGGTTGTACCTATTGTATTCTAATAGGACTATTGAAATAATATCAAGAAGATACACATTTGTAAAATCATCGGCATTCAGTTTTACATTGATTGTATTTCACACAGATTAGAAAGCTGTGCTCTTTGATTTTTATTTTCATCATTAGGACATTCTGTTGTCATAAGTCCACCATCTCTTATTCTAAACCTTTGAGATCAGATTGTTTCAAAATACAAGTTTTTAGATTCTAATAAGGTAATAGTGCGTTTGTTGTATGTTATGTTATAGCCAAAGCAGCACTCCATAAACAAGCATGTTGATATTTCTTCACAAAAATGTATAACTATTAATTATAAGTGGGATAAATAGGAACTATAGTTTCAAGTCAGTTCAAATTTGATGTTCCTACCAGATTATTTTGCACTATCCTGATTAAAAGCCTTTGATTTTTTGATTTGTTTGTTTTTAGAACTTTAGGAATTCCAGCATTATAGAAAAGCTGTTAAGGCACTGTACTACTTTTATTATAGTGGCAGTGGCTACAACTGCTGCTTATGTAGAAAGGATGTTTTATAATATCGCTTTGCTTTCATTTCATTTTTTTTTTTAAGATTTATTTATTTATTTGAAAGGCAGAGTTAAAGAGAGGCAGAGAGAGAGAGGTCTTCCATCTGCTGGTTCACTCCCCAACTGGCCACAACGGCCAGAGTCGCGCTGATCCGAAGCCAGGTGCCAGGATCTTCTTCCGAATCTCTCACGTGGGTGCAGGGGCCCAAGGACTTGAGCCATCTTCTATTGCTTTCCCAGGCCATAGCAGAGAGCTGGATCAGAAGTGGAGCAGTGGGACTCGAACTGTCGCCCATATGGGATACTGGCTCTGCAGGTGGAGGCTTTACCTGCTATGTCACAGCGCTGGCCCCGCTTTGCTTTCATTTTTACCTGTTTCCTAATAGCTGATCTCAGTATCTCAGTTGTTACTTTTAGGTATTTGCTTTTTTTGTGCTTAACTAGAGAAAAAGGTTAGATTTTTTTTTTTTTTTTAGTAAAGATTTTTTTTTTTTTAATTTATTTGAAAGAGTGACAGAGGTGGAGATATAGAAAGAGATCTTTCGCTTGCCAGTTCAGCCCCCAAATAGTTTCAGTGACTTCCACTTGGAAGCCAGGAACCTGGAACTCTGTCTGGATCTCCCATTATTGGTGGCAGGGACTCAGAAATTGGAAAATATTTTGTTGCCTTGCCAGGCGCGTTAGCAGGGAGGTAGATCAGAAGTGGAACAGCTGGAGCTTGAATCCATGCTCTGACATGGGATTATGCTGCATTGCAGTCAGCAGCTTAACCTGCTGCACTACAGTGCCAGCTCTAAGTTTAAACTCTAAATGTTAGAGGTCTTCCCTCTTTATCTATATATGTATGTATAGCATTTAAAACATATATGTATGTTTTAAAATTTAACAGTTTTTAACATTTTGCCACATTCACTTCATATGTAGACATTATATACATATATACAGTTTTTCTCTTGAAAACATATACTAATATCATAAAGTGAGGGATTTGTGATAACGATCATAGTCTGATGAAAGAAGGGTGTGTTGTTATATAAAAGATATGCTTCAATGAAGCAGTAACTAGAGAGAGTATAAAAATTGGGAGGAGCGTCTTTCTCTTAGGTGAAACAATATCAGTTTCTTTTTGAGTTATTCTGTATGAATTGGGTAATTTTTCCACTTTGCTTCCAAATACTGTCTTTTAAACATTCTGTTTATTCTGGACATGCAGAATTACACACAAAGGAAGCTAGCTTTCAGTATGGACTTGCCACTTTTATATATGTATTTTGTTTTACACTTAAGTGCAATTAGGTTGTAAAAGGAAACATTAAACAAATTTAAAGGGCATAGTGGCTCAACATATAAAGGTTGATTTCTCCTTCATAGGAAATACACTGTGGTCCAGAGAATCTCCTTGGTAGCTCTTCCATGTGTTGATTTGGGTCTTGCATCTTGCAGCTGTGCTGTTTGGAACCTGTATTCAGACAGGACAGTTGGAGGATTTTAAGTGCTTTAGTCTGAAAATAAGGCATGGATTAGTCATATGGCCTCAACTAACTGTTAGAGGACTGAAAAATGTGAAATATGTGGAATATATGGGTCTTCCCTTAGAAATCAGTTTCTTTACTACATAGGCTATATTTTTGCTTGAGTGGGTGACTCACTTCAGAAGAGTAAAGAGGAAATAATTGAGTACTATTAGCCTGGCACTGTACTATGTTCCCCAGAATAGTAAACTAGTAATACATTATTTTGTTTAGTTAACAGTTACAAAACTAATATCATTGTTCTTAGATTTCAAAACTGAATCTGAGAGTTATTTAGAAACTTGCCAGATGTCACATATATAGTGCTTATACATGACAGATCCAAGGCATTCCAGGCTTGCCTTAGACATGAGTATCAGTGTTTTTGCTTTTACTTAGTACTGTTTGGAAAACCTGGTAAAAGCATTCAGTTGATTGGTGCATGCTTAGTGTAATCCTGTCCCACTTGTTTGCTTGTCTCTTTTTTTTTTTTTTTTTTATTATTATTTTTTTGACAGGCAGAGTGGACAGTGAGAGAGAGAGACAGAGAGAAAGGTCTTCCTTTTGTCGTTGGTTCACCCTCCAATGGCCGCCGCGGCTGGCGCACCGCGCTGATTCAATGGCAGGAACCAGGTGCTTCTCCTGGTCTCCCATGGAGTGCAGGGTGCAGGGCCCACGCACTTGGGCCATCCTCCACTGCACTCCCTGGCCATAGCAGAGAGCTGGCCTGGAAGAGGAGCAACCGGGAAAGAATCTGGCGCCCCAACCGGGACTAGAACCCGGTGTGCCGGCGCCGCAAGGCGGAGGATTAGCCAAGTGAGCCGCGGCGTCGGCCTTGCTTGTCTCTTGACGGGTCTAAAACTCTTGCTCCAGCATTTTAGTATCTGGAAGGTAAGGTCTAGGCTGTGAGTTATGGGGAGGAGAGTTCCTTTCTCTGGCTTGGGTGTATGCTAACACTTCTTAGGTTCTTACTTTTTAAATTATCATTCAGAAGCAGAACATTCCACAAGTTGCCAGCTCTTTTACATTGGTGTCTTTCCTTGTAAGGAAGGAGGACAGGGATTACATATGACATCATAGAAAAGCCAAATCTTTGTTTTCTGTCTTGTAGTGCTTTGTGTCTGGCCTTTTTTTTTTTTTTTTTTTTTTTTTTTGGCAAAGGAGTAACTTCTAAATCTACCTCTTTTTTATTTTGGGTATTGTGAAGCAGACCATGTGTATGAATGGAGTTGGAAAAATCTCTCTATAGATAAGAATTAATTTGGCTTTATATTAGGTCCCTCTTATTTTTATCTTTTGATAAAGTTTTTATAGATCTTGCATTTTTTCCTAAACTTAGAAAATGTATACGCAAATTATTCCCAGAAACTGATATGGGACTTTGTGCTTATTTCTACCCAATGAATCTCTTTGGAAGGAGGAGGAGCTTGGGCCTTAGCAAAACAGACCTAGTGTTCTGTGATCTGGCAGGTTTATAAAGTCCATTTTGGATTGATGAAACTGATGTTTTATCACTCAGATATGTGCCTTGTGGCTTGTCTAAATGCAGTAATTAATGTTAAATTCTAAAGCTTTGCCTCTGTGGACATTTCATCAGTTTTATAAGGCTGTATAGCAAAGAGCAGAAACTTGTTTTTGATATGATGATTAATGTTAAGAGAGTACACAATGAAGATCAGATTTTCAGAGTTATTAAATTAAACAAATTTTTAAAAAATCCCTGCTCCTTCTACAAGTATTTGGTCTTTAGTGTACGTAATACTAGTTTTAGGATTATTGGTAACAAATAAAACTTCGAGTGGAATTGTAGTTTTTCATCATTCATTCTTTGTCTGAAGTTTAGTCTGCCTCTGTGGGAAGAATTTGGACCAGTTATATCATTCTGAAGTTTGTTTAATGTTTCAGTGTCCCAGAGCAAATATACTTTGTCATTCTGTTTAGCTTCTAGCTTGTCTGGGGAAAAATAAAGACATCTCTAGTCAGAAATTGCTTTTGGGAGTATAACTCCACATCTCTGGTCAGTGAAAGGCCTGGGGAAACATGAATTTTGTTACTGTTTTATTTTCCTTTACTTATAAATCATCGTGATGACCCTCCCTTCACACATAGGCATCTCCATTTTTTAAACACTATTCATTCCCATTTTGAAGTTGATTTTTTGTAGTTAGTTTTGGCCTTTATCATCTTACAGGTCGCTTATAAATGAATCACTTTTTCACATTAAATTTTAGTAGGTCAAGAATCCATTTCTTCAGGGTCCCCAAGAGAATTGATCTGAGAAGGTTGTGGTTACTTTTTTTTTTTTTTTTTATGGCTTCCTATTGCTTTCTGTAGTCTTCTCAATCTACACAATAGTACAACAAAATATAGGGGGCACCATTAGGCCATGGCTTACGTTGTTATTCTTGCTTCACACTTGTTTCTAAAGGTACTAGTGGTATTTGTTGGATTTATGATATATATGCTTGTACTAAAGTTACCTGGTATCACAATGAAGAAAAATGTGGTATTTGAACACAAATTAGAGGCATGCAGTCTATAGGGAATTTAGCGACATTTTTACCTGGGGTCCCTGTGGTTTTTCTTCATTTTATTTATATTGATGCCTTTTAAAATTTTTCAGACATTTTTATTCTATCTTCTCAGTTGCGTCAGATCCCGATTTCCATTAGAGGACTTTGCCAGATATTCATTTTGTCCTTTTTAAACCCTTTAATAGACATATTGCAAATAATTGCTTTTCTCTTCTGTTGAGATTTCATTTTTTTTTTTTTTTTGCAACTGACTTTATTATGGAGAGCTTGTAACATATACAAAAGTGAATAGACTAGTGTGATAAACCCCTGTGTAGTCTTTGTCAAATTTCAGTAGTTACCAATCCAGGGCTAATTGTTTCATCTTTGCCTCCATCTGTTTCATCCTCCTATATTTCATTGAAGCAGATCTCACACATGTACTTTCAAAGATGCAGATCTTTCAGTATTCATTTAAAAAATGAAAGACTCTTTTTTTGTTTTGTTTTGTTTTTATTTAGTTGAAAGGCAGAGTGACAGAGAGATCTTCTGTCCACTGGTTTATTCCCCAAATGCCTAAAAGAGCTGGAGCTGTGCAGAAGCCAAGAGCTAAGAACTCCATCCATCTGGGTCTTCCACGTGGGTGGCATGGACCCAAATACTTGAGTCGTCATCTACTGCCTCCTAGAGCACACATTAACAAAATGCTAGATCCACTACAGAGGCAGGGCTCAAAACTCAGGAACTCCAGTATGGATACTGGTGTCTCATGCTGAGACTTAGCCAGCTGTACCACAACACCTGCCCTAAGACTCCTTTTAAGTTAACCACAATGCCATTACCATACCTAAAAATTTTGTAATAATTCCTCAGTCATTCAGATTTCTGAATATTTTCACGAATGTTAGTTATCCCTTCCCTCCAACTTATTTTTGTTTATTTGTTTTAAAATATTTATTTTATTTATTTAAAAGGCAGAGTTACAGAGGGATTGAGAGAAAGCAAGAGATCTTTCATCCACTGGATTTTTTTCCCAAATGCCTGCAATGGCCAGAACTGGGCCAGGCCAAAGCCAGGAGCCAAGAGCCAGGAGTTTCCTCTAGGTCTCCCACATGGGTTGAGGGGCTCAAGCACTTGGGCCATTCTCTGCTGTTTTCCTGGGTACATTAATGGGGAGCTGGATCGGAAGTGTAGCAGCCAGGACTTGAACCAGCAACCATAAGGGAGAGCTGTGTTGCAGGTGGCAGCTTTTACCTACTATACCACAACACTGGCTCCCCAACTTATTTGAATCAGGATCTAAATAAAGTATACATTGTCATTGGTTGATATGTCTTTGGTATCTTCTAAACTGTAACTTTCTTCTCGGTTTCTTTTTTAAAAAATATTCTTAGAGACAGAGTCAGACAGAGTGTGAGCAATCCAGGTCTCCCACGTGGGTGGTAGGAATTGAATTACTTGAGCTATTTCCACCACCTCCTAGGGTCAATATTCTCAGCAAGCTGGTGTTAGGAGCAGCTATAAATACTGAGCTCATGTCCTTACCACAGTGTCAGCTTCTAGATTAAATGCCTGTCCCTCTCAACTTCTTTTTTTTTTTTCCCATTTTTGCAGTGTATTGAAATTAGGTTGAGTTTCTTAGAGTAATTTGTAATTTGCTCATTAGTTTTCTGTGTTGTGTTTAATATTTTTCTCTGTGCTCAGTATTTCTTATAAATTTGGGAGTTAGATCAAGAGACGTGATCAAATGCAGCCTGAATTTTCCTTTACATTTATTTTCTCTTTTGTCAAAACATCTTTTTAGGTGGTAGTTTGTTTTTCTTTTTTTCTTTTTTCTTGACAGGCAGAGTGAGACAGTGAGAGAGAGAGAGAGAGACAGAGAGAAAGGTCTTCCTTTTTCCATTGGTTCACCCCCCCAAGTGGCCGGTGCGCCGCGCTGATCCCAAGCCTGCAGGTGCAGGGCCCATGGACCTGGGCCATCCTCCGCTGCCCTCCCAGGCCACAGCAGAGAGCTGGACTGGAAGAGGAGCAACCTGGACAGAATCCGGTGCCCTGACCAGGACTAGAACCCAGGGTGCCGGTGCTACAGGCGGAAGATTAGCCTAGTGAGCTGCGGCACTGGCCCTGTAGTTTGTTTTTCTATCAGGAGATATCTAAGTAGCAGCCATTGCAATACATCTCTAAAGAGAAATTTACCCTATCTTCAGTCTTTTAAGTTAAAGGTAGGATAAAAACTACATAAGTCTTTCCCCTGTTTGCCAGTTTTGTTTTCTCTTTCAAAATAATTAAGTATCCTTTCCAGAATCATTAAATATTCATATTTGTTGTGTTCCAGTCCTTTGAAGTGCTTCAGTATATTCCCATTATTATCCCTACAGAACTTCTTAATTTTAAATAATCTTCATTAAAGCTAAGTTGCCTTGTCTTTGGAAACTTTAGATGTGTAAACATTGTGTGCACATATTTGGTGGTAAAATGATACATATGCATACATATAAATTAATCATTTCACTAGGTAATATTTTTGAAAACAGTACTTAATGAAGTATTGTTTTAAACATATGACATTTTTCTAACCAGTTCTTTTTGTCAGTTGTCAAGATATAATTAAAACCTTAGCGTTAGAATAACTGAAATATCTGTGTTAGAACCATAGCCCTGTTTTAAGTTTTTGAATTAAACTAAGGCAATAGATTAAGGTGGAAGGCAAACCTTTGTTAGAATCTAATTAATTTATCTCAATAACTGGATTTAAAAATTAACCCTGTTGGTATCTAAATGTACAAGGCAAGTAGCCTTCTGGGCTGGATTGTGTATTGCCTTGGAAGGCATTGAACATTCTTGGACTCTACTGACTAAATAAACTCTGGTAGTGCCCCTCCCTGTGTTATGATCACCTACAATCCACTTCTGTCTTCATTGCCAAGTGTCTTGGGGATAGGAAAAGGGGTTATCACTTCCACTGAAAGTACTAGTCTAGATTCCATATTACAATGTCAGCAAATTATAGTGCTGTTATAAACCAATTCTGTATGGTGGTGTTGTGAGAATGTATAATTTCAAAGTAAGATTTCTTATGTTAAATCTGTCATGATCAAATTTACAAGTTTTGCTATATTTGTAATTATCAGATATGCTAAAAATACTCTTATCATTTTACTTGAAAGGCAGTTATAGAGTGTGTGTGTGGGGGGGAGAGAGATCTTTTAATCACTGGTTCACTCCAGAAATGGCCACAATGGCCTAGGCTGGTGGGCCAAGCCAAAGCCAGGAGCCTAGAGCTCCATCTAGGTCTCCATGTGGGTGGCAGAGACCTAAGCACTTGGGCTGTCTTTTATGCTTTCTCAGACACATTACCAGGGAGCTGGATTGGAAGCAGAGCAGCTGGGACTTGAACTGGTACCCATATGGGATGTGCTGGTGTTGCAGACGACAGCTTAACCTGCTGAGCTGTAAATGCTGGCCCCAGCATTTTACTTTTTACATCTCAGCTCTGAAATCTTATAAATTTGAATTTTGTGCATGAGCTCAATGTATACAAAAACACACACTGTCTTGCAAGGATGTGGCTTTGTGTCCTTTGGATCTTTGTATTCCAAAAATTTTACTGTATTTTATTTTTAAGGAAAACCTTAGTATAAATTTTCTGTTAGCCTGTTGCCTTAATTGTGCTTTCCGTTTTTTCTTTTATTTCTAATTTCTCTCCAGTGATTAAACTTTTCCTTTTTCTCTGATTTATTTATTCTTTCATTTTTCTTTCCTTATTTACTATCTGGAGTGTATGTGGGTACATGTAGCCAGTTCTTCAATTTTCTGTCTTGTATTTCTTTCATCTCTGTTATTTGGCTTTTCTTACTGCATTTATTTCAGAAAGATCATTTGATAATCTTACCAATCAATATTTTTTTCATATGATTTATGTGCCTACCTTCTTACTTCTCTTTAATTTCAGCTTCCTTTGACATTTCTGGAATGTTTCTTCTTTCTTCTGATTACTCTTTAGTGTTTATTATTTCCTCTTACATGCAATATCTTATTATTTTTTTCATCCTTTTACCTTTTATCTGTTCCCACATCCCCTAGGCACTCATGCCACATTGTATCACAGATGTGTTTTGATTATTGAATTCTCTCAGAATCTCAGTGTTTGTCCATCAAACCTTTCTGCATTTGATTCCTCACTTATTTTATCTCCTGTTATATAAAAGCTCTGTTTTGTAGCAGAACTGTTTTCCTACCCCAAGGGTATAACTTGAGTTTCCAGGTATTGCATCCTTGTTTGCTTTCTCTCAATCCCTAGGTTGGCATTGGTCCTCCAAACAGTGCTGATCCTTTATGGTCCACTTCAAATTCTACATGGAAGTGATGCCTTTCCTGCACATAATCTCTTGAGAGACTTTTATTTAATTCACCGTTTCTTGTCATGTTCCCTTTCTTTGCAGCTAGACTTTTCTTTAGGACTGGGTACAAATCTCAAGTTTCCTTGTATTATCAACTTTTGCCCTTGTGCTTACTAAATATGAGAATTATTTTAATTAACTTGGTTGAAACTAGTTCTGAAACTGGCTACATTCTCAAAGTATAGAGTTACCAAACTACCTTGCTTTACTAATACAACTTAGTTTACCTCTGTTGTCTTGGTGTAAATGTTAGTAGCATTTCCTTTCACTTTCAGAAATGCTCCAGTTTATGTGATAAATTATAGGATCATCTTACTCTGATGCTATAAATGGGCATTGTTCTAGTTAAGCTTGGTGAGTCAAGAGACTCTTGTAATCAGCAATTATTCAAAGCAGAGATTCTGATTTAGTAGGCAAAACTATATAGAATTATGTCTGGGAAGTCCTCTGCCAACCCACACTGTGAATGTGTAAGGTTGGGGAATGGAGTGGAAATACAGGGAAAAAGACATCTAGAAGAAGGTGTGGTATCATCAGATAAGTAGGCTAACTCAGGAGTAAGGGAAGGAGTAGGTAGAGAAGTGGAGAAAAACAGTAAAGATAATTAAAATCCTCAGCCGACTCAGTGAGGCCTCTTAAAACTGAAGGTAAAGATTCTGATGTGTAAAGACACTGTCAGATCTGCAGGGCAGTGAAGGTAGGGATTCCGATGGAGAAGACACATAGAGCTGTAACTTGAGTTGCATTGGCTGCAGAGATTTGGGTGAATGACAAATGAATGTTGGCGGAATGGTGAGAATCTGGATGCAATTCATCTTTCAGGTCTACTGTTTTTAAATATGGATGAGGGTCTTTTAAAATTTTATTTTTAATCATATAACAACAGTGATAGCCTCACTATTAAATATTTGGCAACTAAGAAGAGTGTCCACTTTTGTGTTTGTCCATCTTTGTGTTTTAATAATGAAGTTTACAAGTCGTGGTTTAACAATGAAGTTTACTTTTCCAGCTTTGTATGTGGATATTCAGAGGCTTTAAAATCACAAACAGCAAACAATATAGTAGTATAGAAGCCCAGTTGGGAGTAGCTGGAAACATATATAGCCTTTAAAACCAACTGTTTGCATGCAAATGTGACTTTATTGTTTACCAATTACCCTGAAATGGCTTTTTTTTTTTTTTTAAGATTTATTTGTTTGTTTAAAAGGCAAGAGTTACAGAGATAGAGATCTTCTGTCTCCCAGTTTACTCCCCAAATGGTGGCAATGGCTGGGGCTGGGCAGGCTGAAGCTAGAATGCTGTGGAACTCCATCTGGATCACATGTGGGAGGCAGGGGCCCAAGCACTGGCCCATCTGCTGCTGCCCCCCTCCCCGCCCCGATATATTAGCAGGGAGCTGCATCGGAAGTGGAGCATTTTATGACTTGAGCTGGTGCTCCCATGTGTTGCTGGCATTGCAGGCAGCAGCTTAACCTGCTACACATCTCCAGCCCCATAAAGGATTTGTTTTAATGGATTTCTATATTAATGAGTATCATCTTTGGGCCACATGATAAAAATACTTGTTTAGGATATTTAGTTACAGAATCACTTCTTCTCATCTATTTTTTTTTCCTTTTTCTTTTTCATTTCTGTTTCTGTGTGTGGAGGGGTGTGTGTGTGTTTCTTTGGCTGAGATATATTGTTTTCTAACCTCAAAATCACCTGCCTTCAGAATGCGATCCCAATTACCACTACATAATAAAAAACTGCTCCAATTTTTGGCAACTGTACAGTGAATAGCTTCCAAGTTACCTCACTTAATAGGGGGCTTCAAGGAAAGAGAAATTCTCCTAATATCCCCACTGCCCCCAGCTAATTGCTCTGCACATCACAGCCACCAAAATCATACAATTTGACCTGGTCCTCTTCTGGCCCTCTAGCTAGCAATTTAGTGTCTAAACAGAAAGGCTGGTGATGCTGTTACAGGGCACCCACCGTTGATGTCCTGGGAATGACCTCAGCAGCACTGAGAGGCCGAGTAGACTCTGTTGCCAGGATGCAGGAAGCAATCTCAATACAGGGCTTCTGGCTGCACCCAGAACCTCTGTCAGGCCCAGGAGCAACACTGAAGTTGCTTGTCACTTAAAAAAACACTGTCCACAAAAGAGGCTTCGTCAAACTTAGCCATTATGCTCAGTCCCCAGATAAAAAACGTTTTTTAAAAATCCTTGTGATTCAAACTAAAGGGATTGGTATTAAAAACAAACCAAGAAATATCCAGAAGGAGGCGTCCTGGGAATGCTTGGCAGAGGAGGGATTCCAGTATGACAAAAGGATCTGCACATGTTCTTTTATCTATGGGCAGTGCGGTTTTATCACAACCCTGAAGGCTCATAGGACACAACATCCCACATCAGAGACAGCAGTGAAAACATCAGGGAGCCGGCGCCACGGCTCAATAGGCTAATCCTCCACCTAGCAGCGCTGGCACACCGGGTTCTAGTCCCGGTCGGGGCGCCGGTTGCCCCTCTTCCAGGCCAGCTCTCTGCTGTGGCCAGGGAGTGCATTGGAGGATGGCCCAAGTGCGTGGGCCCTGCACCCCATGGGAGACCAGGAGAAGCACCTGGCTCCTGCCGTCGGATCAGCGCGGTGCGCCGGCGACGGTGGCCATTGGAGGGTGAACCAACGGCAAAAGGAAGACCTTTCTCTCTCTCTCTCTCTCTCACTGTCCACTCTGCCTGTCAAAAAAAAAAAAAAAAAAAAAATCAGGGAGGTGGCTAGGAAACTACGGACACATTGGTAGACGTTTTTCAACCCAACACGAGCTTGGGCTGTCTGGGAAGGTCACTGATTTTCTGGTCAAAACTGTTCTTGAAGGTGTCAGGACTGGAGAGACAGAGACTCTGCAGCTGGAAAGGTGAATTCCCAGTTCCATATTGGGGACTTGAGAGCCAACAGTGCAATCGTGGAGAACATCATGAGGACATTCCACGGGTGATGTAGATGGAGGAAGTATCTGAGGCTCAGTAAGAACTCCGGATGTTGTTGCCTGTGCTGGGGTCCTGCAACTCCTCCCAAAGCCCTGCGTGTCCTTTTTCAGCTTAAAATTGAACACTGCCTCAGTATCCCTCCAGCATCCAGAACAGCAGTGTCTCTGATCATCGTTTCGGCCACTGATGTATTTTCAAGCATGATCTATATTATTTATTAGTGTGTCTATTTTATATTAATTACTCCTGTTAGGAAGGGGTCCTAACATGAAAATGTACGGAGGAGCGGGTGTTGTGGAGGAGCAGGTAAAGCTGCTGCCTTTGACTCCAGCATCCCATATGGGTGCTGGTTGGAGTCCCACTGCTCTACTTCTGATCCAGCTGCCTGCTAATGGCCTAGGAAAAGCAATGGGATATAGCCTAAGTGTTTGGACCCTTGCTACCCACGTGGGAGACCTGGATGCAGCTCCTGGCTCTGGCCATTGTAGCCTTCTGGGGAATGAACTAATGAATAGAAGATTTCTCTGTGTCTACTTCCCTCTCTTTCTAACTCTTTCAAATAAATCTTTTAAAAAAGTATGTATGGAATGCTGCAGGAAATAAAGGGTATTTAAATTCACTGATACCAATTCACAGAGCTTTTTTTAAGAGACAAACTTAGGAGTGATTTCGCATGAAGAAAACCCTCTAAATTCATGTTTAGAAGAGTGCTTTCCAATAAAAATAAAATGTAAACCACATAAAAGTACAGTTTTCGGCCAGCGCCGCGGCTCAATAGGCTAATCCTCCACCTAGTGGCGCCAGCACACCGGGTTCTAGTCCCGGTCGGGGCGCCGGATTCTGTCCCGGTTGCCCCTCTTCCAGGCCAGCTCTCTGCTGTGGCCCGGGAGTGCATTGGAGCATGGCCCAAGTGCTTGGGCCCTGTACCCCATGGGAGACCAGGAGAAGCACCTGGCTCCTGCCATCGGATCAGCGCGGTGCGCCAGCCGTGGCGGCCATTGGAGGGTGAACCAACA
Organism: Oryctolagus cuniculus; assembly: GCF_051225735.1. Lineage (NCBI taxonomy): Eukaryota > Metazoa > Chordata > Mammalia > Lagomorpha > Leporidae > Oryctolagus > Oryctolagus cuniculus. The sequence goes on along the minus strand of NC_142869.1, from coordinate 59,887,921 downwards.
GCAAAAAGGAAGACCTTTCTCTCTGTCTCTCTCTCTCACTATTCACTCTGCCTGTCAAAAAAAAAAAAAAAAAATTTAATGATCCCTGTTATAAGCCAATCCCAAAGGGACAAATACCACTTGTTCTCCTTGATAGGTGACAACTAACTGAGCACCAAAAAGGAGACCTGTTAAAGTGAAACGAACACTATGAGAAACGGTGACTTGATCAGCCCTCACCCTGACTGTTGATGAGCAACTTGATATGTTATCCCTCTTAGTATTTTTTTTTGTTTGTTCTACTTAATACTTTTGGTTGAATACTGTAATCAATACACAATTCTTCTTAAGTGCTGAAACTTAACTGGAAAGTGATCACTGTTAAATATAAGAGTGGGAATAAGAGAAGGAAGAGATGTGCAATTCGGGACATGCTCAAGCTGACTTACCTCAAATGGTAGAGTTAGAAACATACCAGGGGATTCGAATTCAATCCCATCAAGGTGGCATGTACCAATGCCATCTCACTAGTCCCAGTGATCAATTTCTGTTCACAATTGATCGTAATGATAGGACTAAGAACCAAAGGGATCACATAAACAAGACTAGTGTCTGCAAATACTAGCTGATAGAACCAAAAAGGGAGAGAAGGATCCAACATGGGAAGTGAGATACACAGCAGACCCATAGAATGGCAGATGTCCTAAACAGCACTCTGTCCTCAGAATCAGCCCTTAAGGCATGTGGATCCGGCTGAAAAACCCATGAGAGTATTTCAGGCATGGAAAGCCAAGACACTCTGGAAAAAACAAACAAAAAAAAAAAACAACCTAAATGAAAGATCTCCGTGAGTGAGATCCCAGTGGAAAGAACAGGTCATCAAAGAGGGAGGTACCTTTCTCTGAAGGGAAGAGAGAACTTCCACTTTGACCATGGCCTTGTCTAAATATGATCAGAGTCAGTGAACTCAGGGGGCTTCCATAGCCTTGGCAGCTCATGACAAGAGCCTAGGGTGATTATTGAGGCCATAAACAAGAGTGTCAATTTGTTAAGTCAACAACAGGAGTCACTGTGCACTTACTCCTCATGTAGGATCTTTGTCCTTAGTGTGCTGTACATTGAGATTTAATGCTATAACTAGTACTCAAACAGTATTTTTCACTTTATGTTTCTGTTTGGGAGCAAACTGTTGAAATCTTTACTTAATGTATGCTAAACTGATCTTCTGTATATAAAGAGAATCGAAAATGAATCTTGATGTGAATGGAAGGGGAGAGGGAGTGGGAAAGGGGAGGGTTGCGGGTGGGAGGGACGTTATGGGGGGGAAGCCATTGTAATCCATCAGCTGTACTTTGGAAATTTATATTAATTAAATGAAAGCTTAAAAAATGATAAAAAAAAAAAGAGTACAGTTTTCTAGTAGTCACATTAAAATTTTTTTGGAGGGAATAAGTGACATTTCAGTATTTTAAGAAAATCTCATATTTTTTTTTAAAAAGATTTTTATTTAAAGTCACAGTTAAAGGCAGAGAGGGAGAAATAGAGTTTCTGTCCACTGGTTCATTCCCCCGTAGAAGCTGGGAACCTGGAGCTCCATCCATGTGTCACACACGTAATGCAGGAGCCCAAGCAGTTAGACCATCTCCCACTGCTTTTCCAGGTGCATTGGCAGGGAGCTGGAATGGAAGTTCAGCAGCCACTTGAACCAGGGCTAAAATGCGATACTGATGTCACAGGCTGCAGCTTAACCTTCTGGGGTACAATGCTAGCCCCAGTTCCAGTATTTTTAAATTAAATATTCCCAATACTAATATCAGTATATAAATATTACAAAAATTATTGGTCAGATATATTTAGTATTTTTATAGTGTCTTTGAAGACTGGTTTATATTTCTCCTTAGCCACAAATTTCATTTAGAGCCTTGAAGTAACCACAGATAGACTATTGGCTACTGTATTGGATGGAGGGGAGTTGGACTGTTGGTCCTGTATTCTTCTACCTATCTTGGATTGTCTTTTGTTCCCTCTTCCCTTTTTTTAAGGTACATGGATCTTGAGAACTAGGGGACACTCCAGTTTGTAAAAGGAGAATTTCTGACTGGAGGTAATTAGGTGTCAAAGGTCTGGGATGGAAAAAAATACCTAAGACAGAAAAGCAGGCTTCTTTCCAAAGGATTTTGTATTGAAGCATGTATCTGTATGCCCATGAGTCTTAGTTGCTCTTGTCTTGGATAGGGTATTGAGAGTCTCTATTCCTTTTGAGAACAGCGTATCTTAAGCATCACTTTTGTGACAGGAGGAAGTCTATTTGGCTTAATTAGGATGCCTACATGGAAGGAGCTTGAATTGGACTTAAGTAATATTTTCACTAGTGTTTTAAGTTGAAATGCCATTTACTGTGAGTTTAATTTTTTTTAAAGATTTATTTATCAGGACTCGTGCTGTGGCATAGCAGGTAAAGCTGCCGCCTGCAGTGCTGGCATCCCATATGGGCACCGGTTTGAGTCCCGACTGCTCTACTTCCAGTCCACCTCTCTGCTATGGCTTGGGAAAGCAGTAGAGGATAGCCCAAGTACTTCGGCCCCTACACCCAAGTGGGAGACCTGGAAGAAGCTCCTGGATCCTGGCTTCAGATCAGTGCAGCCACAGGTATTGTGGCCACTTGAGGAGTGAACCAGCGGATGGAAGATTCTCTCTCTCTCTCTGCCTCTACTTCTCTCTCTCTCTGTAATGCTGTCTTTCAAATAAATAAATAAATATTTAAAAAAGAAAGAGAAGGGGGGGGGGTCTTCCATCCACTGGTTCACTCCTCAGATGGCTGGAGCTGTGCTTATCCAAAGCCAGGAGCAAGCTTCCTCTGGGTCTTCCCCTGTGGGTGCAGGAGCCCAAAGATTTGGGCCCTCTTCTACTGTTTTCCCAGGTCATAGCAGATAGCTGGCTCTGAAATGGAGCAGCTGGGTCTCAAAGTGGCGCCCATATGGGATGCTGTAGTTGCAGACGGCGGCTTTACCCGTTTTACCACAGTGCCGGCCTCGTATTTGAATTTTTATACTAACAACTTTTAAGCAAACATGAGGTAATGTATTTGTGACTTTTTTATCCTGTTATAGATAATCTGGCCAATAGCAGTAGTCATGTTTCAGACAACTTTTAATGAGGAAATATGTTCCCTGTCTGAACATTTCTAGAAGTATTTTGTAAATATATTTATTTGTGTCTTACTTTCTAAGAACTTTCAGAAGGCATGATACTGACTTAAGATGTAAAGTTGACAATATCATTACCATTGGACCTTATTTAATATACACAATAAATGAGATGTGTTCCGGGTTTTTTTTTTTTTTTTTTGGGATTGTGACTGTATTACTGCAATGTAAGTCAGCTGGTTGTTTTTGAATACTAAATTTGAATATTATAAAATTTCATAAAACAAAATTTGTTGCTCTATATACTGTAGAACCATTTGGTATTTTCCAAGATTTCTGATTCTAGATTTATACTTTTTTATTGCCATTTTCTTGTTTGTTAAGTGATGCATTTTGACAAGTGTCACTTAATTTCAATTCTACATCACCATCTGAATGTAATTTCTAGTGTATTGTTGAGTGTAGTAGATACTGATCTAGGTAATTTTTTGGAAGGAGGTAAAGATTTATTTATTTGAAAGTCAGAGTTATGAGATGGGGGAGGTGTCTTCCATCTGGTAATTCACTCCTCTAATGGGTACAGTGACCAGGGCTGGGCCAGGCTGAAGCCAGGAGCTTGGAACTCTGATCCAGGTCTTCCACTTAGGTGCCCCGGGCCACTTGGGTTGTCTTCCATTGCTTTCCCAGGCACATTAGTGGGGAGCTGGTTTGGAAGTGGAACAGCTGGGATTTGAACCAACCCATATGGATGCTCGTGTTGCTAGGTGGCAGCTTAATACACTGAGCCACAATGTCAGCTCCTGTTTTAGGTGATTTACATGAGCTATCCTACTTTTCAATGCTCCTAGGAAGATACTATCTTTTGTTGAGAAATTATGTAACTCTTCCTAAGTTCCTGGTGAAGGATGGAAGCTCTTCTGCTGCTGCCTGAGAGCTCCTCGTGGCTTCAGGTGTGAAGTGTATTTGAGGTTGAGGTGAGAGAGAAAGCAAGCCTGTTTACACTGAAAGTAATCAATGTAGCATACTACTTTACTTTTATCTTCACTTTTTATTATACATAATTTGAGATTTGTTGACTTCAAACACTTATTTAAGAATGTATAATCTTAATCTTTTTTTTTTTTTAAAGATTTATTTATTTAAAAGGCAGAGTTAACAGAGAGAGAGGGAGAGACACAGACAGAGAAGTCTTCCCTGTGCTGGTTTAACAACCCCAAATGGCTGCAAGGCCAGGGCTGGGCCATCCTGAAGCCAAGAATTCATTCTGGGTCTCCCACCTGGGTTCAGGAGCACAAACAGTTGGGCTATCCTCCGATGCTCTCCCACCCACATTAGCAGGGAGCTGAATTGGAAGTGGAGCAGCTGGACTTGAATTGGCACCCTTGGATGCTGGCTTTGCAGGCAGCGGCTTTACCTGCTATGGTATAATGCTGGCCCCTGTACAATCAAATTTTTTTAAATTTAGAACTACTTTAGAATATCACTTCAAATATCCTATCTTTTGTTGTTGTTGTTGTTAAGATTTATTTATTTTACTTGAAAGTCAGAGTTACACAGAGAGAAGGGAGAGGCAGCAAGAGAGGTCCATCTTCCTCCCGTTGGTTCACTCCCCAAATGGCCACACGGCTGGAGCTGTGCAGATCCAGAGCCAGGAGCCAGGAGCTTCTTCCGGGTCTCCCACTCGGTTGTAGGGGCTCAAGGACGTGGGCCATCATCTACTGCTTTCCCCGGCCATAGCAGAGAGGTGGATTAGAAGTGGAACAGCCTGATCTTGAACCAGTGCCCACATGGGATGCCGGCACTGCAGGCAACGGCTTTACCCGCTATGCCACAGTGCCGGCCTCTATAATCAATTTTTAAGCCAGTGATGGTATGTAAAAGTTTTAGTTGTAAAACTTGATAATATAATTTTTTTTAAAGATTTATTTATTTATTTGAAAGAGTTACACAGAGAGAGGAGAGAGAGAGGTCTTCTATTCGCTGGTTCACTCCCCAATTGGTTGCAATGGCTGGAGCTGCGCCCATCCGAAGCCAGGAGCCAGAAGTTTCTTCCAGGTCTCCCATGTGGGTGCAGGGGCTCAAGGACTTGGGCCATCGTCTACTGCTTTCCCAGGCCATAGCAGAGAGCTGGGTGGGAAGTGGAGCAGCCGGGTCTCGAACTGGCGCCTGTGTGGGATGCTGGCACTTCAGGTCAGGGCGTTAACCCGCTGCGTCATAGCACCAGCCATGATAATATAATGTTAATATCTTAAATCTCATATTTGTACATAAATATTAGCTACAAAATTAGCTGTAGCTTAAGAAACAATACAAAAGTAACTTTTGACTTGGGGCTTAATATTGGTTTAATTGAGAGTGTCTGTGTTGTGTGCCTATGTTTAGGGCTTTTTTCTTTTTTAAGAGACTCAAACATTATAGTTCATTATATTATGAGTATATGTATGTGTATATATAAATTGTATAATAAGTGATGAGCAAAGCCTTTGTTGCTTTTTGGTCTTCTGCCACAGGTAGTTTTGAAGGCTGGTGTTTGTATTACATCTTAAGGCAGAATATGTCTTAGAAAATGTTAAGAAAGAATTTTAAATAAAACTCAAGGCTTTACATTTATACATAGTTGCTTACTGCCAATTTATGAGACAAACTCAGCACTGTGTTTTTATGAAGTACTTTTTTTTTTTTTTGGCAGGCAGAGTGGACAGTGAGAGAAAGAGACAGAAAGGTCTTCCTTTTGCCGTTGGTTCACCCTCCATTGGCCGCCGTGGCCGGCGCGCTGCGGCTGGTGCATCGCGCTGATCCGATGGCAGGAGCCAGGTACTTCTCCTGGTCTCCCATGGGGTGCAAGGCCCAAGCACTTGGGCCATCCTCCACTGCACTCCCTGGCCACAGCAGAGAGCTGGCCTGGAAGAGGGGCAACCGGGACAGAATCTGGTGCCCCGACCGGGACTTGAACCTGGGGTGCCGGCGCCGCAAGGTGGAGGATTAGCCTAGTGAGCCGCGGCGCCGGCCATGAAGTACTTTTTTTTTTTTTTTTTTTTTTTTTTTTTTTTTGACAGGCAGAGTGGACAGTGAGAGAAGTGAGAGAGAGAGACAGAGAGAAAGGTCTTCCTTTGCCGTTGGTTCACCCTCCAATGGCCGCCGCAGCTGGCGCGATGCGGCCGGCGCACCGCGCTGATCTGATGGCAGGAGCCAGGAGCCAGGTGCTTTTCCTGGTCTCCCATGGGGTGCAGGGCCCAAGCACCTGGGCCATCCTCCACTGCACTCCCTGGCCACAGCAGAGGGCTGGCCTGGAAGAGGGGCAACCGGGACAGAATCCGGCGCCCCAACCGGGACTAGAACCCGGTGTGCCGGCGCCGCTAGGCGGAGGATTAGCCTAGTGAGCCACGGCGCTGGCCATGAAGTACTTTTAAAAATTGACTTTGAATGCTTGTTTCAGAGTTTTTTTGGTTGCTGTGACAAAAAAATTCATACTAAACTGGCTCACATAACTGACAAACTCAGAGTTGATTTGGCTTTTGGCATACCATTGGGGTCTGTCTTACCTTTCCTTCTGTTAGCTCTCCTTTGTCTTAACTGACTCCAGACTTTCCTGAGGGTCACAAGATAACTGCTGATACCTCCTTGCCATGTCCTTTAGGCTGAGATTCAGTGTGAAATAGTGAGGGTCCTGGCGCTGTTTTTTTTCTTTGGAAGTCAAATTGAGTTTCATTAAATCTAACTGGAGTCATCATTGAGCCAGCCACAGTGTGGTGGTGAGAATTGGGAGGTGAAATGGTTCCTGCCTTGGCTGTTACTCAGTCCCCGTTTGAATTGATATTAACTCTACTGGAGGCAGGTAGGCTGTGAGAAAGGGTCCAAATGTGAAATGGGCTACCATAAGTTAATCCAAAGAAGCTGAGTGTAAAAATCAACATGTATCCCATTCGGAGTGACAGCATTCTGTGTGATACAATAGCCCTTACCACTCCCTATTTTTCTAGCCCACCTAACTAATTTTCATTACCTACTTGGCACTTTAGAGACATTTGAGTTTGATTCTTCTGTAGCTACCATCTCATTATTGTAACTATTGAAGAATTTGTTTTGATTGTATAATTGTATTTTTCTCCATTCCATTTAACAGACCTTTCATATCTTTAATCATTTGGAAATCTGTGTCTTAAATATTCTATGAATATGAAATTATATTTGTTTTGGTTGTGATAGCAAAGATGTTTATAAATGGTTGACTTTTTCCAAAAGACCATATCAAAAAAAACCCTTTACTTATTGGTTAAACCTCAGCTGAAATTATTAAACTGCTCTGGCCATTTCTTAGAAGGGTGTGTAGCCAGTATTTTGACTCACATGTATGTACAATTATAGCTAAACCAATCAGTAGATTATGAGGCCTAGGAGGCATCATAGCTGGAATTGAAGAGGTCCAAACCTAATCCGTTTGCAGCAACAGAATTGGAAGGCATTTCCATAGTCCCTTATTCTTATACTAGTCTAGAACTGGATGCATGGGGTTTGCCCACATAGACATGCCTTTGCTTGTTTTTAAGGTGCATCTTTCTGCCCAGTGTGTATTTAGTCTATCCTTAGTCTATCCATATTGTTCATGATTTCAGATTTTGTTGCCCTTTGCCTTTCTAGAATCCATGAAGGCTAGGTGTTTAGGGTGGCCAAATAAAATATAGGACACCTAATTAAAATTGAATGTCAGATAGACAATAATTTATTAGTATAAGTAGGTCCCAGGTACACATATGGACATATTAGTTGCATATGAAATATTAGGGGAACACTAAATATTCTTTATCTGAAATTCAAATTTTATGGAGTGTTCTGTGTTTTCCTTTAATTAAACTTTTTATTTTGAGAGAACTGTGGCTTCACATGGAGTTGTAAGAAATAATTCAGAGATTTTCCTATATTTTTATTTACTAGAGTTTGCAGTCCTCTGGCTATTTTCCAATAGGTAACCCTCAAACTTCTGTGTTTCACAAATAAATATTAGTTAGAAACCTTTTTGGGGCCAAAACTCATATTTGAGTCTTTGAGATAAGATAGTACTTAAATTACTCCACCATTTAAAAAAATTCTGAATAAAATCACTTCAAAAGCCACACAAAATTGGGGCTGTCTCTGTGGCTTAGTGGTTAAAGCCACCGCTGCAGTGCTGGCATCCCATATGGGTGCTGGTTTAAGACCTGGCTGCTCCACTTCCGATCCTGCTCTCTGCTATGGGCTGGAAAAGCAATAGAAGATGGCCCAAGTCCTTGGGCTCCTGCACCCACATGGGAGACCCGGAAGACCCTCTAGCTCCTGCCCTCAGATCCAGCATAGCTCTGGCCATTGTGGCCATCTGGGGAGTGGATGGAAGACCTCTGTCTCTGCTTCTGCCTCTCTGTAACGCTACCTTTCAAATAAAGTGAATAAATCTTAAAAAAAAAAAAAAAAGCCCATACAGAATTTATAATGTCTAATAATCTAATCTTTCTTGCAAGTTACTTCACTGGAAACACCAAGAAACAAACTGTGATGTAATTTAGCTTGAGAAATCTCAGGGGCATGTATTATTTGGAGCCAGACAGTAAGGTTCTTTTCACCCCTCAGTCCTTAAGTGTTTCTCTAATGCCCTTGACCCAGATTTGGCAAGATGGTTATAATTCTTTTCTAGTAGTTTGTAGTAACTTAATTAATTATTTCATAATTGTGGAATTATAGTTTAAAAAGAGAACAGACACTCAGGTTTTCAGAGTTGTTGAGTCCAGTGGAATAGCTTGTCTTCCTATCCATCCCACGTGCAGACAGTAGGTGGTATGGTATGAGGAGAAACAGCTCTCCCTGTTGCTTCCCATTTGTAATCAAACCTTATTAGTGCTTTTATTATTTAAAGAGAATAGACTTCAGAGGTGGGGAAGAGAGGAAGTGGAACTGAGTAAAACTGTGCAAAAAGGAAATTGGTCATCTCTTTTTCTTCCTTTCTAGATATCTGTATAGGACATTGCTCTGTAATGAGGAGATGCAGATTGGAGCTAGAGTTAATTAGTCCCTTTGACCTTTGATTGGATAAGCATTTACCACCCCTGGAGGAGGACTGTGTCAACATAGTCTCTTAGACACCTCCTACTGGGAGACGAGACAGTTAATGTGCTGTGGCAGGGCTCTGTCCATACCAGTTCTGTTCAAAGGAACTTCATAAGGTAGTGGAAGAGCTTGATAGCTCCCAGATATGGGAACTGAGATACTGCTAACATGAAAGAAGAACTGTGTTTATGATTTTTATTATTTTAAGTTTAAATAGCCACATGCAACTGGCTAATGGCTAACATATTCTATAGGGCCTTGATAAAAGGCTTCTCTAGAATGGAAAATTCCATTTATTTCCCATTCTCTCATCATCTATTGAAACTAACACCAAACAAAGACAGTACTCAGAATCATTTCTTCATCTGACTTTTTAAAAGTAGTTATTGGCTTTGACTATGACCGTGTCTAAACAAGATAAGAGTCGGAGAACTCAAGGGGCTTCCATAGCCTTGGAAACTCATGACTGGTGCATAGGGAGATTACTGATGCCATAAACAGGAGTGTCAATTTGTAAAGTCAACAACAGGAGTCACTGTGCACTTACTCCTCCTGTTGGATCTCTGTCCTTAATGTGCTGTGCACTGAGGCTTAATGCTATAACGAGTACTCAAACAGTATATTTCACTTTGTGTTTCTATGGGGGTGCAAACGATTGAAATCTTTACTTAATGTACACTAAACTGATCTTCTGTAAAAAAAAAAAAAAAAAAAAGAAAAGAAATTATCAATTCCCAACTTGACTCTCACTGGGATTAAACATGACAATAGGTCTGATCTGATTTCATCATCATTTAAAAAAAATCATCTATTATTTTTCACTTTATGTTTCTGTGTGGGAGCAAACTGTTGAAATCCTTACTTAAGGTATACTAAGCTGATCTTCTGTATATTAAGATAATCGAAAATGAATCTTGATGTGAATGGAAGGGGAGAGGGAGTGGGAAAGGGGAGGGTTGTGGGTGGGAGGGACGGTATGGGGGGGGGAAGCCATTGTAACCAATGAGTCGTACTTTGGAAATTTATATTCATTAAATAAAAGATAAAAAAAAAAAAAGTAGTTATTGGCCAGCGCCGCGGCTCACTAGGCTAATCCTCCACCTAGCGGCGCCGGCACACCTGGTTCTAGTCCCGGTCGGGGCGCCGGATTCTTTCCCGGTTGCCCCTCTTCCAGGCCAGATCTCTGCTGTGGCCCGGGAAAGCAGTGGAGCAGGGCCCAAGTGCTTGGGCCCTGCACCCCATGGGAGACCAGGAGAAGCACCTGGCTCCTGCCTTCGGATCAGCGCGGTGCGCCAGCCGTGGCGGCCATTGGAGGGTGAACCAACAGCAGAAAGGAAGACCTTTCTCTCTGTCTCTCTCTCTCACTGTCCACTCTGCCTGCCAAAAAAAAAAAAAAAAAAAAAAAGTAGTTATTGATGCCACACAAATTTTAAGAATAGTTTAAACTTTGAACTTGGTGATAAAACTACCAGTTGTGACATTATGGGGCCACTGCAATATAGACAGATATGATGGGCATGGTAATCGGGCAGTTATTTTACAAATGATTTCTTATTCTTCTGCGTAAGGTTTGGCTGGAAGCTTTGTAGAATAATTCTAATATTTATTGGATTATTATTGTGTGTCTGACATATTTTATGTTATATATGAATGTTATAGTCACTTTAAGAGAGAAAACAGATGCAGAAGGAGGAAGTACTTGCTTTGAATCACACACTTGGTAGAAGGTGAGACCAATACTTGCAATCAGGCTGTCTGACTCCAGAGTTCATGCTGTTAACTGTTAACATTGCACTGATATCATCTCATCTTGCAGCTGTCCTAGACATTTCTTCTTTGTGTATAGAAGTTGACTACTGGGTGAGAACACATTTTTAGTTCCAGCTGGTTGTGTACTGCAGCCCTCATTGTGTAAGGGGAGGTTTCCTGTTCCAGCCTGCTGAGGGCAGCACAAGGGGCAGCTCCAGGTTCCAGCAGAGTGAGGACTCTGGCCAGTCTGGCTATGGTGGGATCTTTAGAAGTGAGGAGGAAGGAGGCATTCTTTAAGCACTTTGGACTGGGAAAAGGAAATGTCAGTGAGTATGATTAAAGCAGATCAAAGAGCCCTGAGCAAGCTTACATCAAGTCTGTTTCCCACAAGAGACACTGAGCAGTTGCTGAAGGTGATGGTTTATTTTCTTAAAGCTAAATTTGAAATGATTTAGTAGGTTATGATCGTGACTCTCCTTGAAATCTTTGACAGAGTCATTCAGTTACACAGTACTTTCTCCTTACCACACTAAAATTTGCTTAATTTTTTTCAATGAAAATATAAAATTAGTTGAGTGGAACAGTGTTGGATCTGCATGCATTCAATATTGTAGCAGTTTTAAAGAGGATTATTCTCCAGCATTGTAAACAGATAGCACTGTTATAAAACAGTTAGAGGAAGCAATTGTTTCCTTCAGCCAGTTCTTTCACATTTTGTCCCCTGCTCTACTCTTATTTAGAATGTCCTCTCTAAATGAAAATGAGAACTGTATTTCTTCCAGAGTAATTGTTAATGTAATGCTAGTGAGATGTTTTTCCTGGATGTATAATGTTTTTGATGTTAAAAGATTGGGCATATCACAAAATATATAACTGGAAACTAAGTGAATCTTTTTACTGTTTACCTATAAAGCTAACTTTCAGTTATTAAGTTTTAGCTTTCATGTATTTTAGTGTGTACAATTGCTTGAAATCAATGAAGAAATAAGTTTCTTCCTTTCAGTATTTTTTCTTCTGAAGTGTTAATGTTTTTCTGACTCCTGTACCCTAAAGTACAAGCTAAGCTTAATTCCTTTAGGAAATGTAAAAGTTACTATTTTAAGAATTTATTGCTATCAGGAATTGCAAGGTAATATTAATAAAGCACACTGACATTTAACTATTTTATAAATGCTTTTTTATCATAAATGTATAATCATTTTTCTTGATAAGCTTACATTCCTAGTTTCTTACATTTTTTATTCTTCATTCTCAGATGTATTTGTAGTTTGATACTGTAAGTGGCATTTATATTTTCTGTCCTTTTCTAAATAGTTATTTCTGTTTTAAATAATATTTATTTGAAAGATCGGGGTGGGGGGAGAGGCTGGCGCTGTGGCATAGTGGGTAAAGCTGCTGCCTGCAGTGCCAGCATCCCATATGGGCCTGATTTGAGTCCCAGCTGCTCCACTTCTGATCCAGCTCTCTGCTATGGCCTGGGAAAGCAGTAGAAGATGGCCCAAGTCCTTGGGCCCCTGCACCCGCATGGGAGGTGCAGAGGCCCAGAAGAAGCTCCTGGCTCCTGCCTTCGGATCTGCCCAGCTCCAGCCATTGCAGCCAGTTGGGGAGTAAACCAGCAAATGAAAGACCTCTCTGTCTCTCTCTGCCTCCTCTTCTCTCTGTGTAATTCTGACTTTCAAATAAATAAATAAATCTTTTAAAAAAAGAGATTTTCTGTTCACTGGTTCACTCTCCAAATGGCTGCAATGGCTGGAATGGCTGGAGCTGGGCCAGGCTGGAGCCAGGAGCCAGGAACTTCATCTGGGCCTCTCAGGTGGGTGGTAGAGGCCCTGGTACTTGCTTTACCCAGTGCATTAGCAGGGAGCTGGATTTGAAGAGCAGCTGGGAACTGAAGCACGACCATCCCAATTAATTCCTTTACCTTTTAACTTTTATGCAAATATTTATTATGCTAGAATAGAACAGATATATAAAATAAAGATATGGTTGCAGATATAATCAGATTTCTGTCATATCCATTTATGGATTACAATTTTTACCATCTAGGAATATTCACTATAAGATGAAGTCTCACCACAGTGTTATTTCTTCTATAAAACTAGTGGGATAGGCCGGCGCCGCAGCTCACTAGGCTAATCCTCCGCCTGCGGCGCCGGCACCCCGAGTTCTAGTCCCATTTGGGGTGCCGGTTCTCTGCTGTGGCCCAGGACGGCAGTGGAGGATGGCCCAAGTACTTGTGCCCTGCACCTGCATGGGAGACCAGGAGGAAGCACCTGGCTCTTGGCTTTGGGTCGGCACAGGGCGCTGGCTGTAGCAGCCATTTTGGGGGGTGAACCAACGGAAGGAATACCTTTCTCTCTGTCTCTCTCACTGTCTAATTCTGTCGGTCAAAAACAAAACAAAATAAGAACTAGTGGGATAGTTGGAAGATATGTATTTTATTAGTTTGTATTTATATTGTTAATGTTGCATGTCTATATACTTATTTTTATTGAGAGAAGTCAAAGACTTAATTTCAGGTGTGTCAGGACTAGTTAGAGGGTTAATAACATGTTACTGTAATACTATTTCTTGTTTGTCTTATGCTGTTTTGAAGGAACCCTGTGTGCGGTGGTTACTTCTAACTTTGCTTTTTTCCAAACAGTAAGAATGGTTGATATTGTTCTTGTAGAAAAATCAAAGGGATATTTGCATGTTTCTAGGATTTACCTGTCCATCCTAATCTGTATGTATGCTCTTCAGTAAAGGAAGTAATCTGTAGAAACCATGCAAGTTTTTAGTATTGTATCAGATCGAAAATTTGCACTGATGTAAAAATTCTAGCAGGATTGACACCCTTAGTTAGATTTTGGTATGTGTTTTTGTGACTGCCAAAAAGAGATTCAGAAGTTACATAGGAATTTGGTTTCTCAGTTAGATATAAAAGGAAAATAGCAACTAGTACAATTTTTCTAAATATCGTCTTATTCTTTTCCGTTTCTGCATTTGTATAAACAGTATTTTCTAGTGGGACTTCAGACTAAAACAGCTGGTGACTGATAAAACCAATTTAGGGGAAGAATCCTTTTTGCTATAAAGAGGTATGATGTTATAGAGTATTGAATATATTTGCCTCCTGCTGGCTGTTTTTATTTGTTTTTGCATTTTGCACTTACATGGATGTGCTTATTTCCAGCATTCAAACCTGCCTCAGATTGTTATGTGTGCTTAGATGATAGTGAGTGTCTTGATTTGAAACTTCCTACTGAAGACTTCCCAGCATACAACAGGCAAGGCCCTTAAAGACTTATCTAATAAAAGTCTCTCACTAGTAAACTTAGGGAGAATTTTAAACTTGTCTTGGATACAAGGTAATTGGCCCACCCTTCCTTCCTCCCTCCCTGCTAGCACAGAAGTTCAGGCCTGGAGACTCCATTTTGCTTTCTCTTAGTTCATATTGTGCTTTCATAACAGAATACCTTCAATTTGGGCATTTACAATGAGCAGAACTGATGAGCTCACAGTTCTAGAGTCTGGGAAGTCCAATATCAGGGAGCCAAGATGTGGCTGAGAGATCCCATAGCAAAGGGATGGCAGGAGGGAAGTTATAGTCAGTGTATCAGCAAACTGCTGTTATCTGAACATTTAATTAGATTGGAAGATTTATCTCAAGATAACTTATTCACATAGCCTTTAGTGGGAAATCTTAGTTTCTTGTCATGTGGGCTTCATACATCCTGGTAACAAAGCAGCTAACTTTTTCCAGACTAAGTGATCTGAGGGAGGTGTGAATGACATCTCTGTTTTTCCTGGGCTTTCTTAAGTGTGATGGCTGAGTTTGAATAAGAAGAGTGGGTGAGAGAACATTTATTCCTACACCAGAAGTCACATTGCCTTTTTGGACCCAGCCTTGGAAGTCTCATGTCACCTGTCTTGAATTCTGTTCATCAAGGTAGTAACAAAGTTCTGCCCCAACTCAGAGGAAGGAGGACAGTCCCTGCCTTTTAATGGGGGAATGCCACGGTTCTAGAAGAGCACTTGGACTAAGTGTACTGATGTGGCCATTATTGGGAAAACTTAATGCACTGCAAAGGGAGAGCAAGAAAAGATGCTGGGAGATCAGTTAACATGCTTCTCTTGTTAGTTCAGCAAGGAGATGAATGTTGGTGGTCAAAGTGGGAATACAAAGAAGTAGAGATACATGCAAGAGATGCCAGAATGTGGACAGCATCTGTTGATTGAAAAGATTTGGATGATGAAGGAGGTAGAAGTGTTGGGGATGATTCCCAGGTTTTTGACATGTGTGATTAAGGGGATTTGTCGTCCTACTCTGGGATAGGAAATCCTGGAGGATATAGGAATATAAATTTTTGTTTTTGTCTTCAGTGGTTATAATTGTAGGAGGCTGGGTGGGAAGATTATAGTTCAATTCTGGAATGAGTTTGAGTTACTCAGTGGGCATTCAGTGGAAATGGAATGGTGCTAGTTTAACATAGAGAAACAGTCTTCATCATAGATTCTTCAAGAATGTTCGGTGTAAAGGTGGCAGTAGGTACAAGTAAAATTCACTCCACTTCAATATGCACTGAGAAGATAAAAAAGGGGAAAAAGCTCCGGGGAATGTCAGTTTTTTTCATGATTGATGAGAAGGGGCTATATCAGTAAACAAGATTGAGAAGGGCTGGCCTGAAAAAGGGAAACCTAACAACAGTGTTTCAAGAATTATCTCAAAGTCAACTAAGTTGAGGACTGAATAATGTTTACTGGATTTGGCCTTCTTTGTAAGTATTTGCTGAAGGTGACTTCAGCAAAATTGTTTCTGAAGAGGAGTCAAAGTGAATTCAAGTTGGAGTGTTGTGGAAAGTGGGTGGGAAGAAAGAATGCACATACTTGGTATAGGAACTCTTTAAAATGGTTATGTTGCAGAAGAGAGGCCAGTAGCAAAGGAAATGAAGCAGAGTTTTTTTGTTTGGTTTTCTTAATTTTTCCCCCTTTAAGAAGAAAGGAGCTCAACACATTGAAATGTTTATTTAAGGATTGAGAGGGAACAGTAACTGCAGAACCCTATACATGTTCTTAGTTCAGTGTAAAAGTCAGGACATGAAAAGTGTATTTATTTAGGAATAGAGATAAGGCATTTATGCTCCCATAGCTTAAGCCACTCCTATATGTAGTCACATTAGGCCATTTAACAACACAAACTAGTTATTATGTGGCTTATATGTGTTCTTTGTGAACTAAGTTGGTGACTTGAATTACTTTGGTTTCAACAAAGCTAGAACATGTGTCTATAAAAGCAATGTTTATTGAGACAGAACAGGGTGAGTTTTTTCAGTAAAGGACAATAACGAAAGGCAAATTTTACTGTTTAAAAACCCAAACAGTGAAATAAATCGTAATGTATAGTCCCGAGAAAATAATACAGAGTTTCTCAGACTAGAGGCATTATTAAAAGATAATGGCAGAATTCTTGGAAAAATGAGCAATTTCCCTGATAGGATAATGGCAAGACTATTTAAAAATTTGGAATATATCATATCAACAGTTAAGAATAGAATAAAAGCAAGTTAATTGCCTTGGGAAGTCCCCAAGAAATAACAAACACTTAAAAAATAGATGATACAAATTTCATCAAGGCTGAATGGCAACAGAAAACTGGGATTAATTAAATGGATGTGCGAAGAAGCCTAGAATTTAATATAATGTTAAAGAACTCTTTGGTCCTTGTTCCAGGTACTCTATAGATGAAACCCACAAATGTTAAGTCAGTAGTAGCTCAGTAGTATATCCCTAACTATAGTGCCAGAGCCCTAGCTAGAAATTGGGTTCGTGTCTCACCAGCCACTGATTAAGACCATGGAGCATGTTGAAGCTACAAGAATGATACCAGAGTAATTACCAGTGAAGATTAAAATTTGCCTAATTAAAGTAGCTTTTTAGAAAGTTGTAGGAAATTGTAGTAAAGTAAAATAACCATATGCTGCCACTAGCATTCACGTGGCAAACTTGGAAGTAAATGGCAGTGAACAGTGTGGTAGGCTTACTGTCAGGGCAACTGAATTTGAATTCTAAATCCACCACAGGTTTAGCTTTGTGAACCTGGACAGGACACACAACCATTCCTTTCTTTATTTCTTTATACCTTTTTGTCACTGTCAATAAAATGATGGAGTTAGAGTCAGAGCTGTATAAAAACTCTAATTTGTTGAGCACCTGTGTGACATATGGTGTCATTTTCTTAATATTTATTTTTTAATCCTTAGCCATCCTGTGAAGCTGTCTGGTAGACTCATTGTACAGTTAAGGCTAGGTAATTTGACAAGACTATCTGGCTAGTAAATAATGGAGGTAGAATTCCACCTCAAGTCCATTGACCCAAAAACTGATGCTTTCTACACAGTGTTAGTATGTCCCAACAAACTTCATTCATTGTTATACTTTGCTGTTCCCTAGTGTGTCACTACTACTGTTATTTACTAGATATTTCTCTTTAAATGCTTATTCACATAGTCTACTTACTTAAATCAGAAGGAATATGCTTGATAAACAAAAATTAAACAAAACTTACAGGAAAACTTGAAAAGATAATGGACTCGCCCTTCATCCTGGGAGAGTGGAGAGAAAAAGGATACTTGAAAGGTGCGAAGGATCAAAGATCCAGGGACAGATGAGTCTGTCTGAGTTGGAGGCCTGAGTCTGGAAATGCCACAACAGTTCAAAGGAGAGCACTTGGAACTGGCAGTTCAGGTCTCATCTGACTGGGACCTTTATTAAGTAACTATATTGCAGACAGGAGAAGAAAGGGAAAGTGAGGATAGTTGGTTCCAATTGAAAAGAGAAAGTTGGAAAGTGGAAGACAGTTGGGTGAGGAATAGAACCTGCCTTATCGTACCTGAGACT
Organism: Oryctolagus cuniculus; assembly: GCF_051225735.1. Classification (NCBI taxonomy): domain Eukaryota; kingdom Metazoa; phylum Chordata; class Mammalia; order Lagomorpha; family Leporidae; genus Oryctolagus; species Oryctolagus cuniculus. Next base: position 59,870,093 of record NC_142869.1, on the reverse strand, counting down.
GAGGATGGAATATTCCTTGGAGTGAAAAGTGTAGATCCTGAAGGAGGGGCATGAGGATTGAGAAGTCTGGAAAAATGATAGGCCTGGGAGCTCAGATTAAAGTAGCACAATGACTAAGCTCTCTACGGAGATTTTTAGGTGTATGCAAGTGAAGGCTGAGACCCAGGAGAGGCTGCTGGGACAAGTAAGGGATGGACCAGTGAGGAAGATTCAGAAATGAAAACTCAGGAGGGTGCCTGTGAGATTGGGACCACAGATAGTGAGTTGGGGCATGGGACAGGGAGCCAGGCATGATCAGCTCCAGTTTGTTAAGCAACAGTTGTTCTTATAAGACTAACCATGGGTTGTCCCAGTTCTGGACAGTTCTTTCTCAAGGAAGATAGTTTGTATGTATACTGACTAAGGTATGTGCAGCAGTATTGCCTACTGGGAATACATCTGGGAAATGTAACTTCTAGACTTGATTCATCTGTGCCTTCCAGCTCTCAGCTTTCCTTTAATCCTTTTGGTGTAAAAGTGTCATAAGGTGCTTAATTTAACAACAGCATGAAATAAAAATTTGTTTAATAATTGGACTCACAGTGCTCTTTAGCTTGCCTGGTCTTTCAACTCTCACCTAAAACAAGGGACTTTGAGAACTTTGAAGAGGAAATTGAAGCTGCTTTTTTTTAGAGTGACTTGGAGCCCCACTGCTGCAACTTACCTTGGTTAAAAGAATCTAATCCCCATGCCAGCCATCGCCTTCCAACTCGGTCCTCTGAACTTGTTTCATTTTGTCTCCATTTCTTTTCCCAGTATCTTTAATTTCTGCTTTCTCTTTTCTTTCAGATCACCCTTGTTGGTCTTCTTTTAGTTCTGTGTTGACACTGTCATGGTGATTGGCTTTGGTTTAATTTATGCTTACATGTTGGGCTTTCCTTTGCTTTGCGCTTATTGGTACTTTGCCATTTCTCCTTAAGTGAATAATAACTAATAAAAGGGGTTATGTTACAGTAGCAACCTAAGCCACTAAAATCTAAAGAACATGATAAGATTCTGACCCTTTTTGAGGAATGTATTTTGGTAGTATATAAGGGTACTTCATTGAAAAATGTAATTCACAGATAAATTAATTGAAGTGTAAGGCAAGTTTATTTTGATTAAATCCATGAGTATTTTTTGATAACTCATTTTCCATGAATTTTTTTGCACCAAAATATACTTATCTTTGAATTCCATTTTCCATGGACATTTTGTCGTTTTCTCATACGTGTATGAATAAATACACATCCACATGCATGTAAGTACCTGTGTTTCCATACGTGGTTAGTATTGTCATCTATTTATACACATAGATGTTATACAGGGAGACATATTGTATGTATGTTTGTATCTGTAGAGGTATTTTGTGGGAGGCATGTGCATATAAATATACAGTAAAGTGTAGGCCATACATATGTGATTACTTTCTGATACGGAGGACTTAAGAGTATAGGTAGTTAAAATTGTGTGCCCTTCTCATTTGCTCACACCTTTGCATTTTGTTGCAGTTTGTAAAAGTTTTATTTATTAATCTGAGAGACAAAGAGATAAAAAGATGGCAGAGAGAACTGTTATCTGCTGGCTGGTTCCTCAGATGCCTGCTATAGTTGAAGCTGGGAGTCACATGGATGGCAAGAACCTGACTACTTGAGTTGTGCCAACAACTGCATTAGCAGGAAGCTGACTAGAGTTAAGAGCCAGAGCTAGGGATCAGACCTAGGAACTCCTACATGGTACACAGTTGTCTTAACCTGCTAGGTTGAAATGCCTGTTCCAATGTTTTATTTTATTTATTTGGAGGAGATAAATTTAGTTTCTCATGTTTGATACTTTTACTAAGCCTTTTTTTTTTAAGATTTATTTATTTATTTTAAATTCAAAGTTATGCAGAGAGAGGAAAAGCAGAGAGAATAAGAAAGAGGTCTTCTATCCATTGGTTCACCTTCCAATTGGCTGCAACAGCCAGAGCTGCGCTGATCCAAAGCTAGGAGCCAGGATCATCTTCTGGGTCTCCCACGTGGCTGCAGGGCCCCAAGGACATGGGCCATCTTATACTGCTTTCCCAGGCCATAGCAGAGAGCTGGATCAGAAATGGAGCAGCAGAGTCTCGAACCCGTGCCCATATGGGATGTGGACCCTTCAGGCCAGGGCGTTAACCCCACTGTGCCACAACGCCAGCCTACTAAGCCTTTTAATAAGCAGATTCTGAAGAGCTTGTAGAAAGAAGTAATTTTAATTGCAAGAGTTAGTGTTTTTCCATTACGGTTTTCTGGCTCTTTATCTTTGATTTGATAGTATTAGGAACATCTTAGTGAATGGCACTAATGTAGTAGTAAACATACATAATTGCTTCCTTCATTGTCCAGAGGGTCTAGAAAAGCTCATGACTTTTCTGATTACTGGACCTAGGAGTCAAGAGAAAACTAGGTTCTTTGGTCTCAGATTTTTCATTGTAAAATCAAGAAGATGGAAATGAGAATATAGTTCCATCTAGTTCTTAGTTGACAGACATTAAATCATTGAAACCTGTTCAGCCAGTGGTCAAAGTTCACTACCCATAAATGTCACTGAAAAACAAACTAACTTTACATTAATTTTCCCCCTCTAATATGTACTTTCAGAATACAGTATTCCATGGCCTTTTTAACTTGCTTTTTTCCCCCACATTGTTATTTGGAAAGTACAGCATGGATTTTATTTTCATTTTTACATTTTGATGGAATAATTGAAACTGTAGGACTCTGGAGTTAGGAGCTTCATTTTTAATTATATCTAAAATTTACTTTAAGTGGAGGGCATATTGTACCAGTGAACTTTTTTTTTTTAATAGTCTATTTACTGTTAGTTTTTTGGGATTGTTGATTTGTTAGTTGCCTACACCTGCCATAACAAAGTACCACACACTGAATTTATCATGTCATATCTGGAAGCTAGATATTCTCCAAATTATAATGTTGGCAGGACCATGCTAACTTTGAAACTCATAGGGAAGAATTCTTTGTTTCTTCAAGTTTGTGGTGTGTGCAGGCAGTCCTTGCCACTCCTTGACTTACAGATGCATCTCTTATCTCTGCCTCTGTTGTCCTGGAAGGGGCTGTCCTTTCCTGAGTGTCTGTCTCTGTTTCTCTTTTCTTATAAGGGCACACACCCTACTGCATTCTGACCATATTTTCAGTAAGTACATCTGCAGTGACTGTTTTTAAATGTGGTCATCTTTTGAGTACAGCATAACAGATTTGAATACATCTTTCAGAGGGACACAATTCAGCCTTTAAGAGTTGATGAAAAAGATTTTCATTATAAGTAATGTTCTAAACACAGAACTGTTGTTCTTTTCCTTTTTATTTCATCTTTTCAACACTGCCCCTACCATCTTCCCATCTTCTAATAGTCAATTTTTTTCACTACCTTAACTGAAATACCCAGAGGGACTTCTTGGGAAGAAAAATGTTTATTTCATTTTGCAGTTTGTTTACAGTTCAGGATCAGGTCACTCCATAGGCTATCATCTTTTGTGAAGATAAAATCATAGGATGTGTAATATTTTGGAAATTGTAAAATGTAGTACAAATGTAATAAGATACCATTGACAGTAATTTTGGAACTTAAATGGAGCATTACATTTAGATTTCTTCTAGTTAATCTTGTTTACTAAAAATATATTATAATTCTAGGAATCATGGACCAACATTCTGTGAATGTTTAATAGTTATTTGATGGGAAATTTAAATTTTGGGTACGACTTTCTTGAAAATAAGATGAATGTTGCTGGCTCCATCCATTTCAGAAAGATATATCCGCTGTTTGGGAAAAGGAATACAATTCATTCTTGTTAATACTTGGTGCTTATATTCCATGGGGTTGCTGCAAAGACTGGATTAATGAATACTGAATCACTACAGCTAGAGGAAATACAGGGTTCATTGGCGCCTGTTGTAACATTTCACCAACATTTCAATGCTTAAATAAAAATTAGAGGAAACAACATTGTTTCTATTTAAAGACATCTTAATAGATAATGTTAATTCATTAACATTGAACTCATGACAGCAACACTATAATGCTTACTGAACAAAGCTCATCTAACACATGTATTTTTTCAGTGAAGTATGTCATGGTCTTCTTGATCTTAAGAGACTATAGAAACCACATTAGCACTGTGCTTGGGGACCAGTTCAGACAGTGAGCACCAACTAACAAAAAGCACAAAGTGCAAACAACACGGTAGCAAATAGGCCACAAAAAGGACACTTGTTTACAGTATAAGAGCTGACACAGGAATGCAGTGCCTTGTTCAACCTCACCTAGAGTTTAAGTTTTTCTCCACTTGCAACATATGCACAAATGACTGTAAAAGCCCCACTACTATTGATTTTGAATTTGCAAGTGTGTTTTAGGGAATAGAAGAATGAACAGGTATGAAATCTGTGAGTAATGAGGATTGATTATCTACTGTACAGTGAGAGGATGCATTAGGTTATTATTAAGTTGTTAAAATTAGATACAGATACTTTTTAAATGTCTTATTTAACAGTAAATGGTGTTTTTTACCTTTATCTTCTGGTTCATCAATATATATTGCCACAAAATCTCTAATACCTATATTTGTTGCAAATAAAAATGAATTTTATGGGACTGGTGTCATGATGCAATGGGTTAAGCTGCTTCCTAGGATGCCAGCATCCTTTATGAGTACCAGTCCTGGCTGCTCCACTTCTGGTCTGTCTCTCTGCTAATGTGCCTGGGAAAGCAGAGGAATATGGACCAAGTATTTGAGCCCCTGCCACCCATATGGGAGACCTGCACAGAGTTCGGGCTCCTGGCTTCAGCCTGACCATTATGACCATTTAGGGAGTGAACCAGTGAATGTAAGGTATCTTTCTCTCCTCCCCTAACACATTGTGTGTGTGTGTGTGTGTGTGTGTGTTTCTTCCCCTCTCTTTGTAACTGTTTCAAATAAATAAAATAAATGTTAAATAAATAAAATGGGTTATTTGCATTGCCTTTTGATTGAATAATAAGGAGTCTGCTCCATAAACGAATAATAAATTGCTTAGTGGCAAGAGAGAATAAGAGGACTTTGGCCGGTATGGGGCATCCCTTTTACTTTCCTTTACACAGCTTCCTGATTTGGCCATAGGCATTATTCTACCCAGCAGTCTTTAGATATTTCTGGGCAAAAAATCAGGGATATTTAGTGTAGCAAGAGAATTGAGCACATGAGTTTCATCTTGTTATTATATGTGTGACTTTAGTTTCATTACCTAAGTTCTTTGTGTCTTGATTTCTTTATATAGGAAGGTTAATAGTAGGATCTACCTCATGGTTTTGGTATGAGATTTAAGTAAAGAGATAGAGATTAAAAAAAAAAAAGAAACCAATGGTTAAAGATGTTATACCACTATAGAAGTAATGATCTGTGATTAAAACCATATATAGATAAAATGGTCATTTTTCCATTTAATTATTGTTTATAGCCATTGTCTATATTCCTACTAGGGTCTTTTTGCTTTCTATTTGTTAAACTTCTTATTCTGTGAGGTATTAAGCCCTTTTACTGTGATGTACATTTAAAATATGTTATCAAAAGCTATAAAGAAGAAGAAGGAGGGGGAGAGGGAGGAAGGAAGAGAAAATCATTATGTTCTTAAATTTGTATCTACAAATCATATTAAATCTGTTAAAAATAAAAATAAAATAAAAAAGAGATAGGTGGGAACTGTTTAAAATAGCACATGCTACTTAGGTTACTATTCAGTAAAAGTTAGCTATCCTTGCTATTACTATTATCCTTAATTTAAATGGTTCTTATTTTTCCCTGCCATTTGTTGCCATGGGTGATGAAGCCATTAAGAAGCCTGTGTTTTGTGATATTTCTCATTTACTTATTTTTTAAGATTTCACTCATTTTCTTGAGACGTAGAGTTATAAGCAGAGAGAGGGAGAAACAGAGAAATTTCTTCCATCTACTGGTTCACTCTCCAAATGGCCACAACAGCCAGAGCTGGGCCAATCGAAGCCAGGAGCTTCTTCTGGGTCTCCCACATGGGTGCAGGGGTCCAAGCACTTGGGCCATCTTCCACTGCTTTCCCAGGCCATGGCAGAGAGCTGGATCGGAAGAGGAGCAGCTGGGCCACAGTGCTGATCCCTATTTCTCAAACTCCTGTTTGTTGTCCTTTGTTTGCTCACTTTTCTCCCTTGTTATTATCCTGGTAAAAGGTCAGGAATGGAAGGAGATAAACATGCATGTTCAGTCCTTCTTTATGAACTGAAAGTTGATGTGAGGATTTAACAATGGGTAAAAGATTCCTCAAAAACAATTTTTAGTTACTCAAAATTAAAATTATTTAAAATAGTCAAAGCATTTTTTACAAATGTTAATATCTTCTAAGATTAGTCTTTATACTGTCCTCAGAATATGATTGACAATGTATGTTAAGTTTCACTCCTAAAGAGTATTATGAATTATGTTAAAGTTAATTTTTAGAAAAATGTTGAAGACTTCACCATACTATTCATCCCTCTACCCGATTTGCATGAAAAATCATCTAGAAAGGTTTTCAATAAGGGATAAAATTGAAGTATTTTGGATGCTAAGTTCCATGCATAATGTAATAAGCAAGCAATGGCCTGATCAGGTAATCTCTAATAATGTTGAATTGTAACAGAGCTATAAATCAGACTTTGAAGGTTTTCTGAATTTATTTTCACAAACTTGACATTTAATATATATGATGATATTGTAAAATCATATTGGTTATATGCTGCTGTGTGTAAATGAGTCATTATTATGTCTGGTTTTCTCTGACATTTGATTGTGAAAATGTTTAAACCTAGAGCAAAGCTATGTGACTAACAATGTACCCAACATCTAGATTCTGTCATTGAGGTTTTTATTTTTAAAGATTTATGTAGTTATTTGAAAGACAGAGTTACAGAGAGAGAAAGGGAGAGAGAGAGATCTTCTGTTCGCTGGTTCACTCCTCAAATGGTTGCAACGGCCAGGGCTGGGCTGGGACAAAGCCAGGAGACAGGAGCATCATCTAATTCTCCCTGTTTGGTACAGGGGCCCAAACACTTGGGCCATCCCCTGCTGCTTTCCTAGGCAAATTAGCAGGAAGCTGGATCAGAAGTGGAGCAGCCAGGACTTGAACTTGTGTCCATATGGTATGCCAGTGTCGCAGGTGACAGCTTAATCTACTATACCACAAAACTGGCCCCTGTCATCGAGTTTCTTTAAAAAAAAAAAAAAAAAAGATTTATTTATTTATTTGAAAGTCAGAGAGTTACACAGAGAGGAGAGGCAGAGAGAGAGAGAAAGAGGTCTTCTATCTGATGGTTCACTTCCCAAATGGCCACAACCGCCGAAGCTGTGCTGATCTGAAGCCAGGAGCCAGGAGCTTCTTCCAGGTCTCCCACGTGGGTGCGGGGGCCCAAGGACTTGGGCCATCTTCCGCTGTTTTCCCAGGCCATAACAGAGAGCTGGACAGGAAGTGGAGCAGCCAGGTCTCGAACCGGCACCCATATGGGATGCCAGCGCTTCAGGCCAGGGCATTAACCCACTATGCCACAGCGCTGGCCCCTGTCATTGAGTTTTTATAAAGGCAATGTGATGTACCTATTTTATAATGAACCACTGTATACTCTAAAAGTAGATGGGTGGGGCCTGCGCTGTGGCATCTCATAAGGGTGCTGGTTCAAGACCCGTCTGCTCCACTTCTAATCCAGCTCTCTTCTATGGCCTGGGAAAGCAGTAGAAGATGGCCCATCTTTGGGCCTCTGCACCTGCATGGGAAGACTTGGAGGAAACTCCTGGCTCCTGGCTTTGGATTGGCACTGCTCTGGTCGTTGCGGCCCATTGGGGAGTGAACCATCGGTTGGAAGACAGTCTCCCTCTTTCTCTCTCTCTGCCTCTCTTCTCTCTCCTTCTCTCTCTGTATAACTCTGACTTTCAAATAAACAAATAAATCTTTTTTTAAAAAAAAAGTAGTTGAGTTGTTTTCATGGTCTTCCAAAGAAATGAAAACCAATATTTTTTTACTTAGTAACTCAAATGTATTAACTTTAAAAATAAGTTTTTCTGATGTATTATTATACTTCACATCAGCTCAATTAATAAAAATAGAATGATAACAAAGTAATTTTCATCATATCATTAGCAGGGTAGCCAGTTTAAGAAAAAAGTCAAAAGGGTCTTTTATTTTTAAAATTTATTTTCTTTCAAATTATTTATTTGAGAGGAGGAGAGAGAGCTCCCATCTGCTTGGCTTATAACTGATGTCCCCAATGGCTCAGCCTGTTAAACCTGGCCAAAGCAAGTAAACTAATCTTGGTCTCTTCACATGGTAGCAGTGAACCAACTAACTGTTGCCTCCTGTTGTTCCAGGTGCACATTTTCAGGAAGTTGGAATTATGAGCAGAGCCAAGACTAAAACCCAGACACAGCAGTATAAATTGGGCATCCAAAGCAGCATGTTAACCACTAGGCTAGGCCAGAAGCTCCTCTCCTCATCTTACATTTTTATTTATTTATTTTGAGAGACTGAGAGACAGAGAGTCCTCATCTATTGGTTCTCTCTCCAGATGTCCACAGTGGCTGGGACTGGGTCAAGGCCAAGGCTGGGGATTGTCCAGATCTCTCATGTGGGTAGGTGGAACCCAGTTCCATAACTGCTGCCTCCCATGGTTTGCATTACCAGGAAGCTAGAGTCAAAGAGTGGGTATTGAACCCAGGCACACTAGGGGCCCACACCAATAAGGGTTTTAAGAATCCAGGATTAGCCTTTCTTGTGACTTTAGTCAGACTTTGTTTTGGCGTCCGTACTCAAAGTGTAGGTTTAACATCCCTAATACGAAAATCTAAAATGCTCTGAAATCCAAAACTTTTTGAGTCCATTTGATAACACAAGTGAAGAATTCCATATTGACCTCTTGTGAGAGATCACAGTTGAACTGCAGGTGCTTGGAAGATAGTCTGCAAAATCACCGTCAGACTATGCTGTATGAGGTGTGTATGTGTATGATTTTTGTGTTTATAATTGGGTCTTGGGGCCGGCACTGTGGCACAGCAGGTTAAAGCCTTGGCATGAAGTGCCAGCATCCCATATGGGTGTCGGTTCTAGTCCTAGCTGCTCCTTTTCTGATCCAGCTCTCTGCTAAGGCCTGGGATAGCAGTAGAAGATAGCCCAAGTCCTTGGGGCCCTGCACCCACGTGGGAGACTGGGAAGAAGCTCCTGGCTCCTGGCTTTGGATTGGTGCAGCTCCAGCCATTGCGGCCATCTGGGGAGTGAACCAGTGGATGGAAGACCTCTCTCTCTGTCTCTGCCTTTCTCTGTAACTCTTTTTTCAAATAAATAAAAATAAATCTTAAAAAAAAAATTGGGTCTCATTCATAAGGTATTTCATTATGTGCATGCAAATATGTGAAAATCCAAAATCTAAAACATGTCTCATACTGGTCATGTTAGAGAAGGCATACTCAGTCTTTATATTCAGAGTGTTAAAAATATCAGATAATTTCTAGGGGCACAGGTTTTGAGGCACAGTTTAGAATCTCAGGTGTGGGCTTTGACATTTGTCCAGAAACCAGACTACTTCGACCAGTATGCTTGAATTCCTAAATCTGTTCTCTAGGCACTCTGTTAAGTAGAGCAGTAACCTGCTCAGCAATGTGAAGTGGGCTTGCTTTGTAGAAAAATACCTTTGTTTTTATTACTAGCATTTTACTTGTAAATTTTCATAATATTGATTTTGTCACTGAAGATACTACCATTTTTTTCACCTGTTGATATTAAAATTTATTTAATCTTATCCTTTGCTGATTCACTCCCCAAATGGTTCCAACAGCCAAAGGTAGGCCAGGCGGAAGCTAGGAGCCTCCTGGAGCTCCATGGGAATCTCTTATGTGGGTGGCAGGGGCCCAAGTCCTTGGGCCTTCTTCCTGAGTGCTTTCCCAGGTGCATGAGTAGGTAGATAGGTCTGAAGTAAAGCAGCCAGGACTTAAATTGTTGCTCTTAGGGGATTCTGGCACCACTTTGCTGACCTGCAAGATAAGTTTTATTGTCTTCCTTTTGTATTGTAAGAACAGGTGGAATTTTCTGAGCATATGCCATTTAAGGGTATTATTTTAGAACAGTTTTCTAATGTACCTTTAGTCATACTTGTTAATACCACACATACTACACATTTGAATGACCACCATGCTGTGTTATTGAACTTTTCTCAGAAATGAGAAATACAGAATTTTTCTATCAAGTTAATTGTGGATTTGAATCATATTATATACTTTTAATGATCTTTGAGAGCCGTGTCTATGTAGATTAGCAGTAAAGAATCCTTTTAGTGGTTATCTTGTTAGACTTAAAAAAATTCAGTTTAGGTTTGTGATTTCCCATGGAATGTTTTTAATGAAAAGATAATGTCTATGATCTTTGATACATATCCCTATACAAAATGGATATAGTTTATACCAAAATTATAGTAATAGATATAAAGAAAAATAGGTGCATTTTTATTATCGTATTTATCTATTATGGTCTTGGGAAGAAAACTAAATGAGCAAACTTCTGCCTATTATTCTATAGTAATATTTTATTATAAATGATGGGTATTTTTGTGGTGGGGACGGGGAATGCTCCTGAGAGGTATTAATAGTGGTAGCTAATTGTATTGTATTTTACTTCTAAAGGTTTAGAACTTCAGAAAATGCTGATTTTTTTTTCCCTGTATTACTGAAAGGTTCTTTATGGATTAATATATAGTTGAGATACAGAAACATTAGGTTTAGGTTTGGGATTTGAAATATTATTGTAAGAAGGCCGGCGCCGCAGCTCACTAGGCTAATCCTCCGCCTAGCGGCGCCGGCACACCGGGTTCTAGTCCCGGTCGGGGCACCGGATTCTGTCCCGGTTGCCCCCCTTCCAGGCCAGCCCTCTGCTGTGGCCAGGGAGTGCAGTGGAGGATGGCCCAGGTGCTTGGGCCCTGCACCCCATGGGAGACCAGGAAAAGCACCTGGCTCCTGGCTCCTGCCACCGGATCGGCGCGGTGCGCCGGCCTCAGCGCGCCGGCCGCGGCGGCCATTGGAGGGTGAACCAACGGCAAAGGAAGACCTTTCTCACTGTCCACTCTGCCTGTAAAAAAAAAAAAAAAAAAAAAAGAAATATTATTGTAAGAAAATAATTTTGTTAGAAGGCTGAATTCACTCTATAAGGTGAATTTTACTTCATAAGTTAATTATACCTTAGGTATTTGCTTCTGATAACTTCAGTGGTTAGATTGCTGTTGTTTTGGGTAATGTGACATGGAGATGAGATAGCTTTGGTTGAGCAAGTAGATGTGTGAACTTGATGAAGGATGCTAAAATGAGAGTCTCTTTCTGAAGTAACCCACAAGGGCCCTTTCCAGGCAACTAACTTCAACTATTGATGATAAAAAAAGTCAGGACATCATATGTGATCTCTGTTGTGGTCGTTCCGTGATGCTCACACTACTAGAATCCACAGTCCTGGAAAGATCCCCAGGCAAATTTTCTCCCCAGTTGTCCACATTACTTTGGTAGATTCGTGGGAATTCCATATGCTTTTGCATTTGATAATGTGGTATTCAGTTTGCATAATATCTATGTCCTTATTATCCAGTTGCTGTTGAGAATGATTTGTTTTAACGGAACAGATAAAACTATATCACAGTCCCTTTCTCTAGTGTCCATATAATGAGCTGCTATACATTTTGGGAAGTAGCACCAAGTATGTGACAGACATGATACAGAACTGCTGACCTTTGACCTGTGATAAAAATGCAAAATCACACCATTGTGATGTTTGGCTTCCATCTCCTTCAAAAGATGCAGAATTGTGGTGGATGATAAATGTGCAAGACTGTACTATCATTGAGAACCTAACAGTTTTGAAGAAAACATTCAAAATGTTTTTCAAAGGAAGGGGCTTACAGAATGATACAGTGTTATTAACATAATTTGGCTTTTGTTATGCAAATTGTTAACACCAGCTATTAAAATATATTTTAGTAAAAATGCTTTAATTCAGGTTTTTTTCCTCTACACTGTGAATTTTTAAGCCTTGGTGGACAGAGCAACATCATGCTGTCCAAGGGACTAACCTGTGCAAACTAGTTCACATTTTAGTGGATGTCAGAGTAGACCTGTAATGAGACATTATTTCCCCCTGCATAATGTACAGTGGCGTTGAAATTACACATTTATTTATTTTAATTTATTTCATTTATTTGAAAGAGAGTAACAGAGAGAAGTAGAGACACAGAGAGGTCTTCCATCTGCTGGTTCACTCCCCAAATGGCCACAGTGGCTGGAGCTGAGCTGATTCAAAGCTGGAGCCAGGAACTTCTTCCAGGTCTCCTATGTGGGTGCAGGGGCCCAAGGACTTGAGCCATCCTCTGCTGCTTTCCCAGGCACATTAGCAGGGAGCTGGATCAGAAGTAGAGCAGCTGGGATTCAAGCCGGCATCCATATGGTATGCTGTGCCACAGTGCTGGTCCCCATACATAGTCCTCTGTAAGAACTATTCTAATGTGAATGTACAGTAGCCCTTTGTTTTGCTTTTTAAAGATTTATTTATTTATTTCAAAGAGTTACAGAGTGGGAGAGAGAGAGAGAGATCTTGAATCTGCTGATTCACTCCCCACATGGCTGTGACTGCCAGGGCTTGTCGAGGTTGAAGCCAGGAGTGTCATCCAGGTCTTCCACATGAGTGGCAGAGGTTCAAGCACTTGGGTCATTCTCCACTGCTTTCCCAGACGAATTAGCAGGGAGCTGGATTGAAATTGGAGCAGCTGGAAATGGAACCAGTGTCCATGTGGGATTCAGGCATCACAGGTAGCAACTTAACCTGCTGCGCCAGAAAGCCAGCCTCTCTTCATTGTTTTAAAAATTTTCTTGGGTGCTGACGCTGTGGCTCAGCAGGATTAAAGCTGCAGGCTGCAGGGCATACATCCCATATGGGTGGCCAGTTCGAATCCTGGCTGCTCTACTTCAGATCCAGCTCCCTGCTAATGCACCTGGGAGAACAGCAGAGGATAGGCCCAAGTGCTTGGGCCCTTGCATCCTCATGGGAGGCCTGGGAAGAAGCTCCTGGTTCTTGGCAGCAGCCTGGCCCAGTCCTTTCTATTGCAGCCATTCGAGGAGTGAACCAGGGAATGGAAGATTCTCTCTCTGTCTCTCTCTCTGTCTCTCTCTCTCTCTCTCTGTCGCTCTGCTTTTCAAATAAATAAATCTTAAGAAAAAGATTCTAAGATAGTTGTGTGAACTTTGTGTGAAAACAGTTTTCAGAAAAACAAGAAATGTATTTAGGGAAATGTGTACATAAACATTTTATCTTAAACATTTAAGCATTTTCCTAATGTTCAAAAAATTTGTTAAATTTTTTAATAATACCAAGAAGCAATTTGATTTTATTTTACATGGTCAGCAGAATAGTTAATAAGATGATGATAGAACTGAGACTTCCACTATGCAAGCAAATATAAATGAATACTTAACTAGTTAGTAAAATAGTAGGAAAAACGGACAAAACAAACTGAAACTGTGTTCAAAAGATTTACTCAAATTTAGAAGATAATGATTCATGCAAATACTTCGGACACTCTTAGAGACAAATAGATCTTTTAATATAGCAAATATAGATCATATATTTTGTAGATTATTGAGATTTCCTTGCAATTTGACAGTGAGTTAAAGAATAATTAAATAAATCTTAGGAGAAGAAAACAGTACAAACTCTAGGTAAAGTTAACTTCTTGAATTTGATTCCCATAAAAGACAGCTTGGTCTATTGTCATTGGTTTTTTTCTTTTTTAACTTTTATTTAATAAATATAAATTTACAAAGTACAACTTTTGGATTATAGCGGCTTTTTCCCCCCATAACCTCCCTCCCACCTGCAACCATCCCATCTCCCACTCCCTCTCCCATCCCATTCACATCAAGATTCATTTTCAATTCTCTTTATATACCGAAGATCTACTTAGAATTTACTAAGTAAAGATTTCAACAGTTTGCACCCACACAGACACACAAAGTATAAAGAATTGTTTGAGTACTAATTATACCGTTAACTCACATAGTAGAACACATTAAGGACAGAGGTCCTACATGGGGAGTAAGTGCACAGTGACTCCTGTTGTTGATTTAATAATTGACACTCTTGTTTATGGCGTCAGTAATCACCCAAGGCTCTTGTCATGAGCTGCCAAGGCTATGGAAGCCTCTTGAGTTTGGCAACTCTGATCTTATTTAGACAAGGCCATAGTCAAAGTGGAAGTTCTCTCCTTCCTTCAGAGAAAGGTTCCTCCTTCTTCGATGGTCCATTCTTTCCGCTGGGATCTCACTCACAGAAATCTTTCAATTAGGTGTTTTTTGTTTTTTGTTTTTTGTTTTTGGTTTTGTTTTTTGTTTTTTGTTTTTTGTTTTTTGTTTTTTTTTTGCCAGAGTGTCTTGGCTTTTCATGCCTGAGAAACTCTCATGGGCTTTTTAACCAGATCTTAATGCCTTAAGGGCTGATTCTGAGGCCAGAGTGCTGTTTAGGACATCTGCCATTCTATGAGTCTGCTGTGTATCCAGCTTCCCATGTTGAATTGTTCTCTCCTTTTTAATTCTGTCAGTTAGTATTAGCAGACACTAGTCTTATTTATGTGATCCCTTTGACACTTAATGGACATGGAATCAACCTAAATGCCCATCAACTGAAGACTGGATAAAGAAATTATGGGATATGTACACTATAGAATACTATACAGCAGTAAAAAAAAAAGTAATGAAATCCAGTCATTTGCAACAAAATGGAGGAATCTGGAAGACATCATGCTGAGTGAAATAAGCCAGTCCCAAATATATTTTCTACCTGATCTGTGACAACTAACTGAGCACCTAAAAGGAAACTTGTTGAAGTGAAATGGACACTATGAGAAACAATGTCCTGACTGTTGAGGAACAACTTACTGTTTTATTCCTTTTAGTATTTTTTTTTGTTCTACTTAATAGCATTGGTTGAACTCTTTAATTAAAACACAATTATTCTTAGGCAATTCATTCCCATCAGGTGGTATGTACTGATGCCATCTCACTAGTAAAAGTGATCAGTTTCAGTTCATAATTGATCATAATGATAGGATTAAGTGTTTTTTTTTTTTTTTGTTTTTTTTTTTTTTAAGATTCATTTACTGATTTATTTATTTGAAATGTGGGGTAAGGGCTCTGTGGAGAGACAGAGGACTTTCACTCCCCCAATGACTGCAACAGCTGGGTCTGGGTCAGGCTGAAGCCAGGAGCCTGTAACTCCATCCTGGTTTCCTACGAGGGTGCAGGAACCCAAATGGGTTGTAGCCATTCTGACAGGATGAAGTGGTATCTCGTTGTGGTTTTGACTTTCTTTTCCCTAATGGCTAGTGATGTTTAGCATTTTTTCATGTATTTTGTTGGCCACTTGTATTTCTTCTTTTGAAAACTGGTCACTGAAGTCCGTTGCCCATTTCTCAACTGAATTGGTTGGGTTTTTTGTTGAATTTTTTAAGTTGCTGATATATTCAGGGTATTAATCTTTTGTCAGGTGCTTTGCAAATACTTTTTCCCATTCTGTTGGATGTCTCTTCACTTTATTGATGATTTCCTTTGCTGTGCAAAAGCCTCTGAGTTTGATATAGTCCCATTTGTTCAGTTTTTACTTTTGTTGCCTGTGTTCTTGGGGTTCTTATTCAAGAAGTTTTACCCTACCCCAGTGTCTTGGAGTGTTCCACCTATATTTTCTTCCAACAACTTCATCATCTTAGGTCTTTTTTTTTTTTAAAAAAAAAAGGCAGATTTATTTATTTATTTGAAAGAGTTACACAGATAGAGAGGCAGAGAGAAAGAGAGAGAGGTGGTCCATCTGATGGTTCACTCCCCACTTGGCAGCAATGGCTGCAGCTGTGCCAATCTGAAGCCAGGGCCCAAGCATTTCGGCCATCCTTCACTGCTTTCCCAGGCCATCATCTCAGGTCTTGAGTTTAAGACTTCAATCCAGCTTGAGTTGATTTTTGTATATGGTGAGAGTTCATTCTTCTACATATATAAATCCAGTTTCGCCATCACCATTTGTTGAAGAGATTATGTTACTCCACTGTATGGTCTGAGCACTTTTGTCAAAAATCAGTTGGCTATATGTATGTGGATTAATTTCTGGACTCTGTATTCTTTTGCATTGATGTTTTTTGTGCCAGTATCGTTATTTTTATTACTCTAGCTTTGTAGTAGGCTTTGAAGTCATGTATTGTGATGCCTCCAGCTTTATTTTTCTTCTTTAGGATCTTTTTTGGCTATTGTGGTGTTTTTTTGTGTGTGTGTGTGATTACATATGAATTTTAGGATTGCTTTTTCTAGTTCTGTAAAGAATGTCATTGATATTTTGATAGGGATTACACTGAGTCTGTGGATTGCTTTAGTTAGTATAGTTATTTTAATAATATTGGTTCTTGTCTGTGAGCAAGGACTATCATTCCATTTTTTGTATCCTTGATGATTGCTTTCATCAGTGTTTGATAATTTTCTTTATGGAGATCCCTAACTTCTTTGGTTAAATTTATTCTTAAATATTTGATCTTTTTGGTTAGTGTTGTCAATGAGATTTCTTTTCTGATTTCTCTTTCTGTGAGTTCATCATTAGCATACAAAAAGCCACTGTTTTTTGTATGTTTATTTTGTAACCTGTAACTTTACTGAATTGGTTTATCAATTCTAACAACTCTTTGGTGGAGTATTAGGTTTTTCCATGTACAACATCATGCCATCTGCAAACATGAATAATTTGACTTACTCTTTTCCAATTTTGCTGCTGATTTCTTTTCCTCCCTAATTGCTCTTGCTAAAACTTCAGTAATATATTGAATTAAAATGGTGAAAGTGGATATCCTTGTCTTGTTCCAGATCTTTGCTTTCAGCTTTTCCCTATTTAGTATGATTTTTGCTGTTGGTTTGTGATTTAAAGCCTTTATAATTTTGAGGTATGTTCCTTCTATACCCAATTTGTAGAGGATTTTTTATCACAAAGAGGTGTTGAATCTTATTAAATGCTTTCTCTGCATCTGTTAGTTTTTATTCTTCATTTTATTGATGTGATATATGGCATTTATTGATTTGCAGTTGTTGAACCATCCTGGCATTTCTGGGATAATCCCACTTGATTGTGATATATGATCTTTTCAAAGTGGGTTTTAATTAGATTTGCTAGTATTTTGTTGAGAATCTTTGCATCTATGTTCATTAAGGATATAGATCTAAAGTTTTCTTTTTGTATCCTGTCTTAGGTTTGGTATCAAAGTAATGCTGGCCTCAAAGGAAGAGTGTGGCAGAGTTCTATCCTGTTCAATAGTGTGGAATAGTTTGAAGAGTATTGGCGTTTCTTTCTCTTTGAATGTTTTGTAGAATTCAGTAATAAAGCTGTTAGGTCCCAGACTTTTCTGAGATGGATGACTTTGATTACTGCTTCAGTCTCATTGTTTGTTATGGGTCTATTTAGGTTGTCTATATCTTCTTGATTTAATCTTGGTGTAGGTGATATGAATCCTGGAATTTATGTATTTCTTCGAAGTTTTCCTGTTTATTAGCATATGGTTCTTCATAGTTGTTTCTTATGATCCTTTGTATTTTAGTGGTGTTGGTTGTAATGTCTACTTTTTCATCTTTAATTCTACTTATTAAGTTTTTTCTTTGTTAGTCTGGCTAGAGGTTTATCTATTTTGTTTATCTCCTCAAAAAAAACAACTTTTTGTTTTCTTGACCTTTTGTATTGCCTTTTTTTAGTTTCAATTTCATTTATTTCTGCTATTATTGTATTGCGGAGTCTCTCTCTCCCTTAAGCTCAAGCAGTATTTTCTGCATATATCTGGATGGTCTTGTGTTGGATATATATGTATTTTTGATTGTTATGTCTTCTTGCTGAATTGAACCTTTTATCAAAAGATAATGTCCTTTATGTCTTTTTGCAGTTTTTGATTTCAAGTCTGTTTTATCTGATATCATGATAGCTACTCCTGCTTGCTTTTGATTTCCATTTGCCTGGTGTATCTTTTTCCAGCTCTTCACTTTCTGTCTGTGTGTAGTATCTTTATGAAGTGAGTTTCTTGTAGGCAGCATATTGTGGGATCATGGTTTTATTTTAATCCATTTAGCCCACCTAAGTCTTTGGGTTGGTGAATTTAATCCATTTATATTCAAGGTTAGTATTGACAGATAAGATCTAAGACCTGTCATTTTGTTGATTGGATAATGATTCTACCTGCTGTGTTAATGAATTTGGTGGTATTATGTGTTTTGAGGATGTTTAACTTCTAATTCAAGGTACCCTTCAGAATTTCTTGTAAAGCTGGTCTGCTGGTGGTGAATTCTCTGTTTTTGCTTATCTGAAAAGTACTTGTTTTTTTCTTCATTTTTTAAAGGATTTATTTATGTATTGGAAAGGCAGAGTTACGGAGAGGCGGAAAAAGAGAGAGAGGTCTTCCATTTGCTGGTTCACTCCCCAAATGGCTGCAATGGCCAGAACTGGGTGATCTGAAGCCAGGAGCCAGGAGCTTCCTCCAGGTCTCCCACGTGTATGCAGGGGCCCAAGGACTTGGGTCATCTTCTACCACTTTCCCAGGCCATAGCAGAGAGCTGGATTGGAAGTGGAGCAGCTGGGACTTGAACCAGTGCCCACATGGGTTGACAGCACTGTAGGCAGTGGCTTTACCAGCTGTGCCACAACACTGCTCTCCTTCACTTTTAAAGGGTGGCTTTGCTGAATATAATATTCTTGGTTGTAATTTTTTTTTCTTTTATGACATTGAATATATCATCCCATGCTCATCTGGCCTGTAGGGTTTCTGTTGAGAACTGTGATATTAATCTTACTGGTTTCCCTTTATATATAATTTGACATTTTTCTTAGTGTCTTGAGGATTTTTTTCTTGTCTTTAACTTTTGACAGTTTGATGGTGATATGCTTGGGAGAAGACCTTTTTTGGTTGAATCTGCTTGAGGACTTTGAGCTTCTTATAGTTGGATGTCCATGTCTCTTTCAAGACCTTTGGAAATTTTCAACTGTTATTTACTTTAGCAGGTTCTCAATAGCGTTTCCTTTTTTTATCCTTCAGAGATAACTATAATACAGACATTTGGATGTTTAATGGCTTTACATATTTCACAGACTTTAATTCTTTTTGGTTCTTTTTTCTTTATTTTTGACTGATTGGGTTATTTTAAAATTCTCCTTAAGGTCTGAAATTCTTCTTCCACTTGATCTGTTCTGCTGTTAAAGCTGTCAGTCATGTTTTTATTTCACTCACTGGAGCTTTTATCTCCAAATTTTTATTTGGTTATTCTTAATGAGTTCTGTCTCCTTAGTAATATTTTCATTCATGTCACTCTTTGATTGCTTCATTTCCTGAATCTGTCAGTGTTCTCTTGCATCTCATTGAGTTTCCTCATAGTCATTATTTTGAATTCTATAGCTGTCATTTCAATGATTTTCTTCAGTTCAGGATCTAATTCTGGAAGAGTATTGTATTCTTTTGGAGGCTTCTTGCTACCTTGCTTCTTCATGTCTCCTGTATCCCTACATTGAAGTCTGTCCATCTGGTGTATTCGTCCCTTCTTTTTTTTTTTTTTTTTTTTTTTTTTTTTTTTTTTTTTAGATTTATTTATTTATTTGAAAGTCAACGTTACAGAGAGGAGAGGAGAGGGAGGGAGGGAGGAGAGGGAGAGAGAGAGAGGTCTTCCATCTGTTGGTTCACTCCCCAGTTGGCCAAAACAGCTGGAGCTGCACCAATCCAAAGCCAGGAGCTTCCTCCAGGTCTCCCAGGTGGGTGCAGGGGCCCAAGGACTTGGGCCATTTTCTACTGCTTTCCCAGGCCATAGCAGAGAACTGGATTGGAAGTGGAGCAGCCTGGACTTGAACCGGTGCCCATATGGGATGCCAGCACTGCAGGTGGCGGTTTTATCCTCTATGCCACAGCAGCACCGGCCCCTCGTCCCTTCTTCTTTATGGTTTAGCAGGAATGCAAAGTATCAATTACTTGGCTTGCTTTTTTGACTTTGGTTCTGGGTGAGCCCAGGAGTGTAGTCACTGAGTGATTTCTTTTGTTTTAATCAATGTCATCTGTGTCTGTGACACTTTGAACTGATCTCCAGTTTGTTGGGCTGGAAGTGTGACTTTGAGATAAATAAAGGTTTCCTTGAGTGTGAATCTTTGGTCCACAGAGAGTTCAATGTCAGTCTCCCTGGCAAACATGATAGCCAAGGCTTTGTTCCTGGTGCTGAGGGAGACAAGCGTGTCTGCCCCTCTTGTCCTTCTGGCAAGCCTGAATGAAGCCAGGGTTTGTGGCACCAGTTGCTTTGGCTGTAGGACCATATTATATGGATGTACCTTTCCTCACACCCTGCAAGGAGAGTCCAACTGGTGCTGGGGCTTATAATAACAAGAGCCCTAGTCCTAGGGCTAGGGAATGTGGACTGAACCCTGTTTTAGTCCTAGAGGGTGACGGTGACTTCAGTGTATACAGGAGATCCCACTCTAGAGGGTTTGAGTCCACAGAGGTAGAATGCAGGTAGATTCTTTCCTGTAGGTCCACCATGTAGATTCCAGTGGCACAAACAAATTTAGAATGAATTGTTACGGTCCTTGTGTTGCAAGGTGTAGTGGAGTCATTACCCACATCTCCCAGGATGGGAGTGGATTTTTCTAATGGGCTGCTTTGGTGTTAGCCCCCCTTGCTCACATAGAGTGCGCTAACATAGCCTTGGGGCTAATGTCCCCAAACTCCCACAGTTGTAGGGGATCTGTCTTTAGCCCCACATGCTCTGACCCTGACTATAATGCTGGTAGGAGAACAGAGATAACACTGCATGACTTACGGTGCTCTGCAGAGTAGGGAAAGGGAAGGAAGGAAATCAGCTTCCCTATTGCAAGCCCGGCCGTTGCTCAGACCTCAGTCAGCTCTCCAGGCTTAAGTAGAAGTCAGTAGGGGACTGAGGAATTTCCTCTCAGCCAAAACTTGGAGCCGCGGGCATGTAGCAGTTTCTTCCTACCTTCACGTGGTAAAATTGGAGGTTCACAGCTTGCACCTTGCTGGGCTGGGTGCTAGCTGCAGTGGTGTCTCTGCTCTCCTCTTGTCCCACAGAGTCTTTGGTTTTCTTTTTTTTTCCCCCTCCTCACTTCTTCACACCCCTGGAAACTTAGTCCTTCCCTTGTACTTTTCATATCTGAAAGTAGCTTAAGTTAGTGTATCTGTGCCTTATTTAGCTATCTTGGATCTCCTAAACTGATTTTTTCGATGTTTTTCATCTGGCAACTTTGTATAAATACTATTATTAATTCTAGTGATTTTTGTCTCACATTTTCAGAGTTTTACATGTAGACAGTCATCTCTGACACTTTTTTTTTGAAATTTATTTCTTTGAAAGAGTGATAGGGAGGGAGAGGGGGGGAGAGAGAGAGAAGGAGAGATTGAGAGAGAGAGAAAGAAAATCTTTCATTGTCTGGTTCACTACTCAAATGGGCTAAACAGCCCAGCCTGAGCCAGGCTGAAGCCAGGAGCCAGGAGTTCCTTCATGGTGGAAGGGGCCCAAGTTCCTGGGCCATTATGTGCTGATTTCCCAGGCACATTTGTAGGAAGCTGAGTCAGAAGTGGAATAGCTGGAACTCATAAGGTACTAGGATATGGGATGCTGTTGTCAGAAGCAGTGCCTCAGCATTGGCCCCCATCTTTCTTTTTTTGAAGGGGAAAGCAAAGAGAAAGTTACTTCTAGTTCCATTTCTTTGCTGTTCTGTCCTGTACCACCAGATCATAGATGCGTTTCCTGTCTTATTCTGGATTTTAAATGGAGTAGTATGAGCTTTTCATCTTAAAAATATTAAGTGTTGATATTTGATTCATTGTTGATATTTTTATTGGTTAAGTAATCCCCGTTTGCTAGTTTTCCAAGAGGGCATTTTGGTTATTTTTGAAGGTGATGGCGTTCTTTAAGTGTTTTTTTTTTTTTTTTAAAGATTTATTTATGGAGCCGGAACTGAAGTGTAGCAGATTACGCCACTGCCTATAGTGCTGGCATCCCATATGGGTGCTGGTTCATGTCTCTACCATTCTGCTGCTGATCCGGCTCCCTGTTGGTGGCCTGGGAAAAGCAGCAGAGGTTGGCCCAGATTTTTGGCCTGTGTCATCCATGTGGAAGACTCGAATAAAACTCCTTGCTCCTGGTTTCTGCCTTTTCCAGCCTTGGTTGTTGTGGTCATTTGGGGAGTGAACCAACAGATGAGAAATCTGTGTCATTTCCCTCAGCAACAAAAAAGGACCTATTAATTCAACAGAAGTCTCCCATCTACTGGTTCACTTCCCATTTGCAGGCTGAAGCCAAGAGCCCAGAGCTACATCCAGGCCTTCCGGGGTGGGTAGGAGGGCCCCAAGTGCTTGGACCATCATCCTTTTCTTTTCCAGGTGTATTAGCAGATAGCTGGATCTGAAGCAGAGCAGCCAGGACTCAAAAGTAGTGCTTTAATATAGGACGCTGGTGTCACCGGCTGCAGCATAGTCCACTGCACCATAATGCAGACCCCATATAAAATCTTCATTAGGTATTAAGTTTTGACAAGTAATTTTTCTACTATGGAAATAATCATAATATTCTGCTTTAATTTGTTTGGTATGATAAATTTTGTTTGTGTATTTTTCCCAATGTCAAACTTACTTTGCAATTCCAAGTTGGTTATGATACCATTTTTTTAATGCAAACATTCTTGGATGTGGTTTGTTATTAAGGATTTTGCATCTGTGTTTGTGGGATTGGCTTTTCTTCTGGTACTTAAAGACAGAAGAGTCTTTGTGCAGGTACCTGGAACTTGATCATGATTTCCCACATGGGTCCAAGTACTTGAGCC
The DNA here is from genome assembly GCF_051225735.1 of Oryctolagus cuniculus. Lineage (NCBI taxonomy): Eukaryota > Metazoa > Chordata > Mammalia > Lagomorpha > Leporidae > Oryctolagus > Oryctolagus cuniculus. The sequence goes on along the minus strand of NC_142869.1, from coordinate 59,847,159 downwards.
GTCATCTGCTCCTCCTACAATGTGCATTAGCAGGAAGCTGGAGCAGAGACTTTAGCTTCTGTGCCAAATGCCTACCCCAGCCTGTTTTTAACATCAAGATTATATTGGTCACAGAACCTTTTTGGTACAACTGTCTTTGTGGCTTCCCTGGTACTAGTTTTTAAAAGAATTATGTTGAGAATTACTTTCTTACCTGGTGTATTATTAGGCTTTGTAAATATTTCCACTGTGCTTGAGAAAAAAATGTATCATCTCTCATTGCTTTGGTTACAAAGTCCTACAAATGTTTTCATTAAAAAATCTTCATTAAATCAAATTCATTAGTGTTGTGGTTCAGGTTGTTTGTATCTTAATCCCCCTTCACCCTGCTTATTGAAAAATAAAGTATGAAGTTTGGAAATGTATGCATTTGTCTAACCTTTGCTGTGGTGATATATCTGTGGGCTGTTTATTACCTGAAGCAAATTTAAAATTAAATATTTCAATAAGTTGAAACATCTTAACAGCTCTTTAAAAATACAAGTTTGCTGTGTTAATATGTATTTATTCAGTTTGACAATCTCTAAAAAGTTTTGGTCTGTTTACATTTATTGTGATGGGGGTTAGTTTTACTGTCTATTTAATACTTTCTAATTTTCTGTTTCCTTCCTTGAAGACTTTTTGCTTGTGCATTAGTTCTGGTGTGTGTATTTAAAGAAACATTCTTCCTCCACATCTAGTTTTGCTGCATGCATATACAGTATTTTTATTTTGTTACTGATTACCTTGGAATTATAACATGCCTACTTAAATAAACTTTGCATTAATAACTTTTAACTCCCTCTCATATAACACAACAGTTTAGCAGTTTGTTTCCTGATTTTAAATGTTTCCAGACTATTAACATTTTTAAAAATGCCTTTATTTTTGTCTAACTCACTTTTGGCCAGGCTCACAAATGCCCATTTTGGAAGTTCCATGTAACCTGTTATCATTCAGGAGTTATTTTCTGCGAAGTGAAGCTGGTTTCTGGGAGGTACTCCACTGGGAGAACCTGGACACCAAAAACTGCACAGTATCACTCTTCTGGGATTTTTGTTTTTTGAAGAAATGGAGCTTCTCATACCCATTTTGAGCAGATTCTAACACTCAGCTTTCCTTGGGAGATGGCTCTGACAAAATGAACTGTTGAAATAGTATCCTAAGGGGGCTAAAGTGAATATCATTATTTCAAAGGAAAAGAAAGAGTGTGGCCTTATTCATCTGGTAGTAATTATATGAAATAATACATAGTCAACATTAATTTTTAATTGATGACATTTATTTCTCTGGAGAGCCAGTTTCTGTTCTCTGATAAAAATATATATTATACTTTCATATACATGACCAGAGAAAAATTATATGTCTAATTTATTCAAATGGCTCCTCTTGAAGGGAGCCTTTGTAATAGGGGTGAATAAGATAATGAAGTTGGAAAAAAATTAAAATGAGTCATTTTTTTTGGTTTTGAATATCTTCTTTGTATCTAGGACTTACTGTTAGCTCTTTAAAAGCTATCTTTTTCTAAATAAGAAAAATTTTACAATCTCTTTGAAAAGTAAGAAAATTCAAAGTTTAGTATAATAATTTTGAAATGCAGAGAAAATGAGATTGAAAAGTACAATTTTAAAAGGGCACCTGCTTACTCCTAGTTGATTCAGAAGCACAGAAGTTCATGGGCAAATGCTTGTTTTAATTCTAGGATTATCAAATACTGTGTGAAATTTCCTAAAACTTACATGCCACATTAATATTTTTAAGTCCAACTTAAAATTCAGTGTGTACATCAAATTGTATTTAAATTCTGTTTAATCTTGAAGTTTTATAAGAATTGTTAAGAGTACAAAATTTAACTTTCTGCTGGTCAAATGTTTTCAATAATAGAAAAAGGTTGAATTTCAGGTTAAACACAATTTTTATCATTGCCATGGTAAAATCTTAAAGATAACTTTTTAAAAAAATACATAGATTTATATTTCCAGGGAGAAATTGGCTTCAGACTTGTAATTTAGGAAAGGTTAGAGATGGGGGAAAACAAAGATAATTGGTATTTTAGGTAATTCTTTTTAGATAAATAGCAAATTCTCCTTTGGAAAAGCTTCATAATGTATTTGGTATATAAGTCATCTTTCATAAACTATTCATATCATTTAGGTGCTTTATGGTTAGTATTGAGTTTTGAATTCATATAGATTAGAGCAAAATAACTTTTATTTCTATATTTGTATGCATTCTATTTAAGAGATACTTTTTACATGGTAAAAAGTAAAACTTACAAATAAAAGATTTTTCTAATCACTTGTTATTCTATGGTGTATGAGATGCAAAGCCCCTGTATATATTTCTCTTCCTGAAGTCTTCTTTTTTGGTTGCAGTATTTCTTCCAGGTACTTAATTTTGTTTTTGAATTTTAAAAAAAAAATTTTTTTATTTATTTGAGAGGTAGAGTTATAGGCAGTGAGAGGGAGAAACAGGGAGAAGGGTCTTCCATCCGCTGGTTCACTCTCTAAATGGCTGCAATAGCTGGAGCTGGGCTGGTCCGAAGCCAGGAGCAATTGCAGGGGCGCAAGGACTTCGGGGCCATCTTTTACTGTTTCCCAGGCCATAGCAGAGAGCTGGATCGCAAGAGGAATAGCCGGGACTAGAACCAGAACCCATATGGGATGCCCACACCACAGGCGACAGTTTAGCGTATTGTGCCACAGCATCGGCCCCTGTTTTTGAATTTAAACATGCTTTTATCATTGTCAGGGGAATAATTATCATTTCTTTTCTTTTTTAAAAAAAGTTCAAGATAATTTTAAAATACTAATTGTTAATCAAAAAAATTTTTTGATTTATTTGGTAGAGTTACAGAGAGAGAGAGAGAGAGAGAGAGAGAGAGAGAATCTTCCATCTGCTGATAAACTCCCCAAATGGAAACAATGGCCAGGGCTGTCCAGGCTTAAGCCAGGGGGTAGTTCCAGGTCTCCCACATGGGTGCAAGAGCCAAGCACTTTAGCCCTCTTCTGCTGCTCCCCCAGGTGCATTAGTAGGGAGCTGGGTTGGAAGTAGAGGCAGCCTGGACATGAACCGGCACACATATAGGATGCAAGCATCATAGGAGGTGAATTAAACCACTGTGCCACAACACTGCCCCCAGATTATTGCTAATTATGTTACTCTTATCAGTAATCCTGTTATTAATAATATATAATATACTAGCATGTTACTTATACTACATATAATAATATAGATAGGGTTATCTGTTATTCTTTGTAGTTATGTATATAGTCTTTATATGTGCCCAGGGTTTTTGCATGGAGACAGAGGGAAGGTCATATTATAAGTAATATAAGCATATAATGAAGTCTTCTCATCCTTCAACAGCCAGCTCTCTTAGAGTTCAAGATTGATTTTATGTGATGTTGGACTCTAGGTATATGTTAAAGTAAGCCTCCAATGTGGTAGGTGGTTTCAGTACAGCCCATTCTTTAAACAGTAAAATCCTGATTTTCTTGAGTGTTATCTTTGAAATACCAAATTTCTTTTCTTTTCTTTTCTTTTTTTCTTTTTTTTTTTTTTTTGACAGGCAGAGTGGACAGTGAGAGAGAGAGACAGAGAGAAAGGTCTTCCTTTGCCATTGGTTCACCCTCCAATGGCCGCCGAGGCCGGCGTGCTGCAGCCGGCGCACCGCGCTGATCCAATGGCAGGAGCCAGGTACTTATCCTGGTCTCCCATGGGGTGCAGGGCCCAAGCACTTGGGCCATCCTCCACTGCACTCCCTGGCCACAGCAGAGAGCTGGCCTGGAAGAGGGGCAACCAGGACAGAATCCAGTGCCCTGACTGGGACTAGAACCCGGTGTGCCGGCGCCGCAAGGCGGAGGATTAGCCTAGTAAGCCGCGGCGCCAGCCTGAAATACCAAATTTCTAATTGAAATGAATAGGATGGGGGAACCAGATTACATTAGGCAACATTCTAAATTTTGGAGATGAAAAACAAAGTAGAAGGACTCAAACTGCATGTTTCTGAGATGACAATAATCAAGACTAAGACTAGCATGGACATAAGAATGGATAGATAGATTAGTGGAATGGACTAGAGGACCCAGACATAGACCTACACGCAAACCATCAATTGATTTTGAGGTTGTATTCTCTTGTATGTAATTTATTTTAAGGTTTTAAAATTTAATTTTAATAACAGCTGTGTTTAACAAACAGCAAAATTCCTAAAAATTAAACAGTCAGCTCTTAAGAGTCAGTACAAGCTTGGTCCAGCCCACCCCTGCACACCACTCTTTTCCGAATAATTGAAATAATACTTATTAATCCAATTGTCACTGGAATATGAAAGTGGAAACATATGTAAACGTTAGAGGGAAGACAATACCACTTGAGGAAGAGGCAGGATATATAGAAGTAAATAGTAAGCCTATTAGGAATTTTTAAATCTACTTTGCATGTCTGTTGTCATTTAACTATACTGAAATAATGTAAAAGATGATCAACTTCCTTTTAATGTTGATCAAAATTGTAACTATGTAAGTAAAAAATGAAATTATTTAAGATCTGTCTAAAATCTGACTGAAAGCTGGAGTACAGTAATGTCTAAGGGATACCTTCAAAATGTACCTTCTGTCAAAACATCTCTGAAAGGAAGAGAAAAGCTACATGCCACTTTGCAATGAGCTATCCTAGAGAACTCACGCAAGCACTCTACCAGGAAACAGAGGAAAGTCTCCTCCATTAGGGCAAAATAGGTTCTTCACTTTGGAAGTATATGGGTCCACCTCTGGGTAGACCTGCAGAGGCTCCCAATGCCTGACTTACAGCCAGTGTTAACACACTGATGCTGAACCTGTTTTTCCTCTACCACCGCGGGAAAGAAAGAACTGCTCCAGATCCCTGGCTGCTGTATCATTCCTCCAGAACTGATGCCTTGGGAAACCAGGAAGTAGAATGGGGGTAAGAACTACTTGTCTGGGTGGGCTCCTGGCTTTTTTTGTTTGTTTTGGTTTTTAACTCATCCATATGCTTTTCTTTTTCACTGACCCAGCTCCTCCATTAGCACTGTTATGAGGACTCCACAGTCATACTCTTTAGTTAGGAATTTAATTCCCATTTTCCATATCATTTCTTGTATTCAAATCAATTTATCAAGTATTTGTTATCAATTTTTGTGTATTTTTTCATCTCATTTATTACACTGCTAGATTAACTCTTTAATTTTAATTTGTTTTTTTAACTTTTATTTCATAAATATAAATTTCCAAAGTACAGCTTTTGGATGACAGTGCCCCCCCCCATAACTTCCCTCCCACCCACACCCCTCCCATCTCCCACTCCATCTCCCGTTCCATTCACATCAAGATTCATTTTCAATTATCTTTATATACAGAAGATCAGTTTAATATATATTAAGTAAAGATTTCAACAGTTTGCACCCACACAGAAACACAAAGTGTAAAGTACTGTTTGAGTACTAGTTATAGCATTAATTCACGTAGTACAACACATTAAGGACAGAGTTCCTACATGGGGAGTAAGTGCACAGTGACTCCTGTTGTTGACTTAACAATTTGACACTCTTGTTTATGGCGTCAGTAATCACCCTAGGCTCTAGTCATGAGTTGCCAAGGCTATGGAAGCCTTTTAGTTCGCCAACTCTGATCTTATTCCGACAGGGTCATAGTAAAAGTGGAAGTTCTCTCCTCCCTTCAGAGAAAGGTACCTCCTTTGATGGCCCGTTCTTTCCACTGGGATCTCACTCACAGAAATCTTTCAATTAGGTGTTTTTTGTTTTTTGTTTTTTTTTTTTTTTTTTTTCCAGAGTGCCTTGGCTTTCCATGCCTAAAATACTCTGCTGGGCTCTTCAGCAGACTCAGTGTGATTTGTAGACACAGCTCTAAGAGCATAATGAAATTCCCTTCCTTCCTTGACTGCAATGCCAAGGTAATTCAGTAGGGAAAGGGCTTTAGCAGAAGATGCTAGAATAACAGTATTAATGTGCAAAATACTGAAACTTGGTCATTACCTCACATCAGAAACAAAACTTAGCTCAAATTGAAATATAGGACAAAGCTATAAAACTTATAGAATAAAACATAGAAAGTTTTTTCACCCTAGGATTAAGCAAAGATTTCTTAGGATGAAAAAGCATGAAATAAAAGACAAAAATTGGCAAATTGGACTTCATCTAAACAAAAGGCATGTTTGAGAAAATGAAAAGGGAAGACAGAGAAGCAGTTTATAAGCCTGTGTCTGATTATAGACTTGTATCCAGAACATACAAAGAAATTTTATATTAATAGTGAGGAAAGCGCTTCAAAATGGGCAAGAGATTTAAACAGACATGTTACTAGTGAAACTGTATGTGAAGGTCAACAATGCTTAACGTCATTAGTTAATCGGAAAATGCAAATTAGAACTGCAATGAGGGCTCACTAGGCTAATTCTCTGCCTTGTGGCGCCGGCACACCGGGTTCTAGTCCCAGTCGGGGCACTGGATTCTTTCCCGATTGCCCCTCTTCCAGGCCAGCTCTCTGCTGTGGCCCTGGAAGGCAGTGGAGGATGGCCCAAGTGCTTGGGCCCTGCACCCCATGGGAGACCAGGATACGTACCTGGCTCCTGCCTTTGGATAGGCGCGGTGTGCCTGTCAAAAAAAAAAAAACAAAAAACAAAAAAAACTGCAATGAACTCTAACTACATACAAACCAGAACAGCTAAAAAGAAAAAACCTGGGTCATACTAAGTTTGGTTTGGTGGACGATGTAGAACAGTTAAAATCATCATATGTTACTATTGAGAAGGCAACCACTTTGTCATGCAGGGTTCTGAGTGAGTTATATCTCCCCAACGATGTGTGATCTCTACTATTTAAAAAATTTGACCATTTTTGGAAATAAGGTCATTGCCAATGAAATCAGTACAGAGGTCATATTGGAATGGAGAGTTCTTTATTCGGTATGACTTGTGTTCTCTTTCAGAAGAGACAAAGAGGGGAGACTGTCTCATGAAGACAGAGACTTAAAGGGAGAATGCCACCCAACAATGAAAAATGGGATGGGAGTTACGCAGCTGGAAGTCAAGGCCTGCCCAGAATTACTGGCAGCAACAGTAGCTGAGGAAAAAAACATGGAACAGGGGGCCAGTATTGTAGCAGGTAAACCCACCACCTGCTATGCAGGCATCAGGCATCCCTTTTGTGCTCCAGGTCCTATTTTGACTGCTCTGCTTCTGATCCAGCTCCCTGCTAATGGCCTGGGAAAAGCCGTGGAAGATGGCCCAGGTGTTTGGGCACCTGCCACCCACATGGGAGACCAGGGTGAAGCTCCTGGCTTTGATCTGGCCCTAGCTGTTGACAGCCATGTGGAAAGTGAACCAGTGGATGTAAGATCTCTCTGTTTTTCCCCCCTTTCTGTGTAACTCTGCCTTTCAAATAAATAAATCTTTTCTTTTTAAAGAAAGCACATGGAACAGATACCTCCCTAGAGACCCTTCTAGAGCTTCAATAGAGCATGACATACCAGTACCTTGGCTTAATACTTCTAGCCTGTGGAACTCTGAAAAAATAAATTTCCATTGTTTTCAGCCATATTAGTTTGCAGTACATCATCAGCTTTAGAGAACAAATATATCCATATCCAGCAATAACATTTTTAGGCCTTTACACGAGGAGAAATGAAAAATATGTTCACACAAAAATATACTCAAATATTTAGAACAGTTGTGGTCATAATAGCCAGCAACTGAAAACAAACCAGTGTCTGTTAACTGGGTGAATTGATAAACAAATTGCATTATTTCCATCTATTAAGTGAACTATTGATACCACCCCCCTTACACATACCCTCACAACCTTTTTTTTCTTTTCTTTTTTTTTTTTTTTTTAAAGATTTTATTTGAGTGGTAGAGTTACAGACACAGAGAGGGAAAGACAGCTAGAAAAGATCTTCTGTCCTCAGGTTCACTCCCCAAATGGCCACAACAACCACAGCTGGGCCAGTCCAGAGCCAGGAGCTTCCTCCCAGTCTCTCCCATGGGTGTTTTGGCCCAAACACTTGGGCTGTCTTCCATTGCTTTCCCCGGCCATTAGCAAAGAACTGGCTCTGAAGAGGAACAGCTGTTACAGGGACTGGTGCCCTTATGGAACACTAGTGCTGCAGGCTAAGCCTACTGTACCACAGCTCTGGCCGCTAAACTGATAAGTACTTTTAGATCTATTTCCTTGATAACCCTAAAAATTTGTATACTTAAATGTAGAAAAGGTTTTTTTGTATCTTCTTTGAGAAACTGGAGGATTGCCTTATACTCAAACGTTGGTAGAGCTTTCTGGTACACCCAAGTAAGCAACCATGTCTCCTTTATCCTTTTATGGGACTGTCATCATTTCTGCACATGTTTACACTATAGCATGTAGCCATTCTCACATCTGTAAATTCAGTTAGATGGCATCTTATTCCTTTTGTCTTTCCACCAGCTACAGTGCCCAGCTTATGATATGCCTGCAAGAAATATTCGTGGAAAGGAAAGTTTTTTTAAATTACCATTTTTGTGCCATGATGCGTTTTTATCATGCTTGACATTTACTCAGCAAACACTTATTGAATATCTATTATGTGGAAAATGTTATATTGGCTGTTTTGGGATATATAAAACTGCTGTGACAACCAAACCTTTAAGTATAGAACAAAATGTAATTTCTGTTTAGTGTAAGGTGTAATATAAAGGGTAAGTGTGGATAATCATCAGAGCTTTCAGGTGGATTGTAGGTTAATAGTATTGAAAAACCATTTATTATGATGACAGAGGAACTCATTTTTAGTATCTATGCTATTCAAAATAATCATAGTTTAAAATGTCATTTTAATAAAACAGTTTTGGGAAGAGGTTTATACAGTCATTTTAGATTGAACAAAAGAGTTAGACTGTAGTAAATGAGATAGTCTTTAATGTTGAAGAGCAGAAGACTTGAATTTTCTTAAGTACTCTCTAAGGTTCCTCTGGAATCTTCAATATGTTTTCTTTGCTCTAAAGAAATATGATGAAGGACAAGACTTCAAAGACTCACTGGCTTTTATTTTTTTTTTCTTTTTTAAAGTAGATTTTAGACCTCAAATAGCCCTTTACCTCTCTTCATAGGAACATTGAACAGTTTATATAGATGATCAGTACAGCTCCACATTGATGGTTAAGATGGATGTCAGGGCTTTCCATGAATGCTGTGTAACTTAAGGATTCTTAACAGCATTACTTGCAATAAGGTTTTGTCAGACAGATTATATTTATGGCCAGTGTTTTTCCTCAGTGAACTGAATGACAGCCAAGTCATTGGCAAGAGCAGTGTGATTAGGGAGAGCACTCGAGTGTTAGGAGAGCTCATCCCTACTCTCCCAGAGCTCAGGGCCATCGGGGAGGCCTGGTATCTCTCAGACCCCAGTTGACTTTGTACATTACCGTGATGCCTGTTCTCTACATGACAGAATGCTTGTGGTTGTGAAGCCTTCTGCCACATTTGTCAAAATTAGGAAGCTAGTATTCAGAAATTACTATTAACTAAACTCTGAACTTTGTTCAGGTTTTACCAGTTTTTTTTCCACTAATATCTCTTTTTATTATAGGACACCACACTGCATGTAGTTGTCACATCTCTTTAGTCTAATGCATCAATTTTCAGTTGCATCTAAGCTTTCCAGTATTTCGGAATTAATCTGTTATCCTGTCTTAGGAAACAATGTGTAGTGACCATCACTCAATCTTATTCTTAAGGCTATTGTGAAACGTCAGTTACTATTCTGGGCCTTCATGGCTAGCTGTATGTTTCATGTTTTCTGACTTGTCCTCTAGCTATTGTGCTATCTAGTTAGCCATCCAACAATGTGACCTAAACAAAAAGCCAAACAACACTTGATAAGCTCTAAAAGGGTGGAAAAGTCACTTTTGACGTTGGGTGGGGAAGGGGTTCTGTTAATTAGTTGAATTCAGATTAAAAAGTATTGAAAGAGATGTGAATGATTGTTGAGGTAGGAAGAAAAGATTTTCCAAGGATGCTGGAAAGACAGTGCTGAACTTGGAGTCAAGAAACAGGTTAGAATTCAGGTTCTGCCACATGGTTGTTTCGTGGCTTTGAGAAAATATCTGGCCTCTGTGTCCTCTTTTGTAAAACAAGGGACTCACACTAAAACATGTCTGGAAGCTTTTTGATTTTGTACACCCATGTTCACGCAGTCAAATGTGCTAAGTATTTGGCTTTGAAGTAGTGTTAAAGAAAATTGTATAATATTAAGAGCTGTTATCATCACCATAACCCCAAAAGTAGAAGCCATCAGAGATAGGGGCAAAAATTGGATAATTTGCCTGATGTCATACATCTGGTAAGTACAACCAGATTTTACTTTTTTTTTTTTTTTTTTTTTTTTTTTTTGGACAGGCAGAGTTAGAGAAAGGTCTTCCTTTTTCCATTGGTTCACCCCCCAAATGCTGCTATGGCCAGTGTGCTGTGCCGATCCGAAGCCAGGAGCTTCCTCCAGGTCTCCCACATGGGTGCAGGGTCCCAAGCACTTGGGCCATCTTCTACTATTTTCCCAGGCCATAGAAAAGAGCTGGATCGGAAGTGGAGCAGCCAGGATTTGAACCGGAGCCCATATGGGATGCTGGCACCGCAGGCAGTGGCTTCTCCCACTACGCCACAGCACTGGCCTCAGCATTCTATTTTTTAAAGACAAATCTAAAACCAAAATTACTTCTGTCAAAACATTTTCTCATTTGACCAATTTAAAAAAATAAAAAACATTTTGTAGTTTTTTGAAGTGGTAATGGGGAAGTTTTCCAAGGAAGCTGACATGTCCCAGACTGAAGTCTAGGGAGCTGTATTACCCTAATAAACACTATAATCCAAAATAAAAAACAGTTGTGGTGAAAAGTATTAAGGGGCTGGCACCTGCAGTTCCAGCATTCCATATGGGCGTCGGTTCGAGTCCTAGCTGCCCTACTTCTTCCAATCCAGCTCTCTGCTATGACCTGGGAAAGCAGCGGAAGATGACCCAGGTCCTTGGGCCTCTGCACCCACGTGGGAGACCCAGAGGAAGCTCCTGTCTTCGGATCAGCATAGTTCCGGTCATTGCAGTCAACTGTGGAGTGAACCAGTGGATTGAGGGCATCTCTCTCTCTCTCTGCCTCTCCTTCTCTCTCTGTGTAACTCTGACTTTCAAATAAATAAATAAATCTTTTTTTAATAAAAAGTTATTAAAGCTTTTTATTTGTATCTGCACAGCAGGAATGACACATAAGGAGCCTAGATAATTGTCATAGTTCATGATTGGGATACTTAGTTCATTCTGTTATTTCCCATTCTTTTTGCATATCAGATCCTCACCCCTCCACCAACCAGTAGTTTTGAATCCTGGCTGCTTATTATCACCTGATGAAATTTTAGATCTATAAGCTCAGACCACACCGCAGGTTAACTGTATCAGCATCTCTGGGAGTGGGACCTAGGAAAGAGTGAATTTTGAAGTTCCACAGGTGGGCTTACTTGGTAGCCAAGCTTGTGACCCATAGTTTCAAATGTGCCAACACCATCAATTAACTTGAGGAGCAATTAGCAGGTTGCTAATTAAAATCACCTGGGAGATTTCTGCTCACAGTTCTTCTCTCCCTCTCATCTTATCACTTCAGTAAACCAGTGTTAACTCATGGACTGTATCTTTGCTCAATATAACCTGTCTTAAATAGATGAGGGAGAATGAGATGTTTATCAGATGTGGTTGATCTGTGCTATAGATTTATAAAATAGTGGCAAAATGGCTTGAATTTTGGATATACCTTTAAAATTTATAGTGGGGAAAGAAAGGAGAAAAGGAAGTTACTTGAGAAGGAGTAAGTAGTTCTAGCCAGGATACCTAGTAAGTTGTTAGTCTGTGTTGTTACAGAATTAGGGGACACTCTACTGTCAGACTTTCTCTGTTATAGGATTAAGTATAAGAAGGCACATTTTAGAAATTCACTCTACTTATATAAAATGTTTCATGGTTTAGGTTTTCTCTACACTCCCTTTACAGCTCTTACTCAGTACATTATCCTTGTGAGACTCACAGAGGTTCCTCTAACTTTTATTTAAAAAAAAAAAAAACAAAACTAAATTTGTGTGTGTCATATCTGAGAGAAAATAATTCAGGGCAGAAAGTGTACAGTGAATGATAGATAGGTGTCTGTTCCACTCTAAAGCTCCATGTCCTACTATTAGCATTTCCTTCTGTATTTTTCTAGAAAGAGCTCCTATTACCAACTTTTATATGCAGAGAGTTCTTATAGATGATAGCTATATTATTGGGAGCATTTTTATTCCCTGCTCTGTACCTGCCTTTTTTTTTTCTTTTCATTTAACGTATGTCTTCAAAATTATTGCGGATTATTTTTTTCTTGTCCTCACCGTGAGCTGGTGTAATCCCAGTTTCACCAGAAGTGTTCCTTAGTCTCTGACACTCTTCAAACCCAGCTTCTTCTATTATCTCTTGATGTAATTCATCTCTCCCTGCTTTCTTCCATATGCTCTTTTATTTTTGTCTATTACACATCTGTCAAAGCTATGCTGTATGTTATTGTGACTTACGTATGGAGCTCTCATCTCAGGCATCCTCTCCATTCTCACTCTTCAAACTTCCCTTACCCTGACTCATCTACCTGCAGGACTTTTAAGATCACCTGTATAGCAGGGTCTCACATACTTAAACCTACAGCCCAAACCCCACATATAGACACATAAACATAAATATTTATCTGTATATGTCTCTTGTCAGATCTATCTGTTGGTACATTGAAAACTGCTTTTTTTCTAATTTTATTTAAGTTATACAAGTTTCATGTATTTCATGCATACAGATTTAGGAACATAGTGACACTCCACTTCTGCCCATGCTCCAACCCTTCCTACTCCTCCCTCTCACATTCCTGCTCTTAATTTTTACAAAAGTCTATTTTCAGTTTACTTAATGATCATATAGTTAACCCTACACTAAGTAAAAGAGTTCAACAAATAGTATGAAGAAAAAAAAAAACCACACTGTTCCTCAACAGAAGAGACAAGGGCTATAAACAATCATCGAATCTCAAAATGTCTGTTTCACTCCATACTTTACATTTCAGGTACTCTGTTAGTTACCTCAGATCAAGGAAAACATAATGATATTTGTCGCTTTGAAACTGGCTTATTTCACTAAGTATCATGGTTTCCAGTTGAGTCCACCTTGTGCAAAAGACAGGATTTCATTTTTTTAACAGCTGAGCAATACTCTGTAGTGTATATATAGCATAATTTCTTTATCTGGTCAACAGTTGGTGGGCATCTGGGTTGAATCCATTATTAGCTAAATTGTGAATTGTGCTGCAGTGAACATAGGGGCACAGATAACTCTTTCATTACTGATTTCTTTGGGTTTGGGTAGATTACCAGGAGTGAGATGGCTGAGTCATTTGGTAGGTCTATATTCAGATTTCTGAGGTTTCTCCATACTGTCTTCCACAGTGGCTGCAGCAGTTTACATTCTTAATAACAGGGGACCAGGGTATGTTACTCCCACATCCTCACTAGCATCTGTGCTTTGTTGGTTCTGTATGAGAGCCATTCTACCTGGAGGGAGGTGAAACCTTGATAGCTAATGATCCTGAGCATTTTTTCAGTGTTTGTTGGGCATTTGAATTTCCTCTTTTGAAAAATGCCTTTTCAAGTCCTTTGCCCATTTCTTAACTGGATGGTTTGTTTTGTTGTTGTTGAATTTCTTGAGTCTCTTTTTATAGAGTCTGGATGTTTCTCAATTTGTTGTGATCCCATTTGTCAATTTTTCCTTCGATTGCCTGTGCTTCTTGGGGTCTTTCCCAAGAAGTCTGTGCCTCTGCCAGTGTCTTGCAGAGTTTCCTTAATGTTCTCTAGTAATTTGATTATATTGGATCATAGATTTAGGTCTTTGATCCATTCTGAGTGGATTTTTGTGTAAGGTATAAGGAAAGGTAGGGGTCTAGTTTCATACTTCTGCATATGGAGATCCAGTTTTCCCAGCACCATTTGTTGAAGAGACTGTCCTTGCTCCAGGGATTGGTTTTAGCTCCTTTGTCAAAGATTAATTGGTTGTAGATGCATGGATTGATTTCTGGTGTTTCTATTCTGTTCCATTGGTCAACATGTCTTTTCTTGTGCCAGTACCAGGCTATTTTGATTTTAACTTCCCTGTGGTCTATCTAGAAATCAGGTATTGTGATGCATCTGGCTTTTTGTTGTATGAGATTGCTTTAGCTATTTGGGGTCTCTTGTGTTTCCATATGAATTTTAGCATCATTTTTTCTTGATCTTTGAAGAATGTCTTTGGTATTTTGATTGATATCACAATGAATTTGTAAATAGCTTTTGATGGTAAGGACATTTTGATTCTTCCAATCCATGAACATGGAAAATTTTTCCATTTTTAGTGTCTTCTATTTCTTGCTTAATGTTTTGTAATTTTCATCATAGAAATCTTTGACATCCTTGGTTTAAATTATTCCAAGGTATTTAATTCTTTTTGTAGCTATTGTGAATGAGACTGATACTAAAAGTTCTTTCTCAGGGGTCCGGTGCTGTTGCGTAGCAGGTAAGGCTGCCACCTGCAGTGCTGGTATCCCTTATGGGCGCCGGTTCAAGTCCCAGCTGCTCCTCTTCCAATGAAGCTCTCTGCTATGGTCTGGGAAAGCAGTAGGAGATGGCGGCCCCTGCACCTGCGTGGGAGACCCGGAGGAGGCTCCTGGGTCCTGGCATCGGATTGGCCCAGCTGCCGTTGTTGCAGCCTTCTGTGGAGTGAAGCAGCAAGTGGAAGCCCTCTCTATCTCCCCCTCTCTCTCTTTCACTCTCTGCCTCTGCCTCTCTGTAAGCCTCATCCTTTCAAGTGTAAATTAATTTACAAATAAAGTTCTTTCTCAGCCATGACATTGTCTGTTTATACAAAGGCTATTGATTGTTTCCTTGTTGATTTTATATCTTGCCACTACCAGACTCTCTTATGAGGTCCAATAATCTCTCAGTGGAGTTTTTTGGATCTCCTATATATAGAATCATGTCATCTGCAAATTTCCTCCTTTCCAATTTGTATATCTTTGATTTCTTTTTCTTTCCTAATGGATCTGGGTAAAACTTCCAGGACTGTATTAAATAGCATTGGTGAGAATGAGCATCCAAATCTGGTTCTAGTTTGTTTATATTTTCAACAAAGCAGCTCTTCATTTCACTGTTCTTTTGTATTTTTTTGATTCAATTTTATTTCTTCTGTATTTTTAATTATTTCTTTCCTCCTAATTTGGGGTTTGGTTTGTTGTTGTTTTTCTAGGTCTTGGAGATGCATCAATAGCTCATTTATTTGATACCTTTCCCATTTATTCATGTAGGCACCAATTTCTATAACCTTCCCTGTTAACATTGTTTTTAGATATATCCCATAAGCTTTGATATGATGTATTGTTGTCTTCATTTGTTTTGAGTTATTTTTTATTTGTCTTTTAGTTCCTTTTATGATCCACTGTTCATTCAGGATCATGTTGTTCAATCTCCATGTGTTTGCGTATGATCTAGAAATTCTTGTATTGTTGATATCCAGCTTCATTCTATTGTGGTCTGAGAAGATGCATGGTATGATTTTGATTTTTTGAATTTGCTGAGACTTGCTTTTGGCCTAGCATATGGTATATCTAGAGAAAATTCCATGCACTGTTGAGAAGAATGTGTATTCTGCAACTGTGGGGTGAAAGGTTCTATAGATATCAGTTGGGTCCATTTGGTCCATAGTGTCAATTAGTTCAGTTGTTTCTTTGTTGATTTTCTGACTAGTTGATCTGTCCATTGATGAAAATGGGGTGTTGAAGTCCCCCATTACTATAGTGTAGGAGTCTATGTCTCCCTTTAGATCCATTAACATTTCTTTTCAGTAGCCAAGTACCCTGTAATTGGTTGCATATGCATTTATTATAGTCTTGTTGAATTGATTCCTTAATCATTTCATAGTGTCCTTCTTTGTCTTTTTAACAGTTTTTATGTTAAAGTCTATTTTGTCTGGTATTAGGATGGCAACACCTGTCCTTTTTTGTTTTCTGTTAGCATGGAATATCTTTTTTCTATCCTTTCACTTTTAGTCTGCATTTATCTTTGTTGGTGAGATGTATTTCTTGTAGGGAGCAAATAGGTGTTTATTTTTTTTTTTAATCCAGTCATCCACTATATATCTTAACTGGAGAGTTGAGGCCGTTTACATTCAACATGACTGTTGATAAAAATGGCCCTACAATTTTTCCATAAATATCCCTGTTGTTTACTTTGGATTTCTTTTGTACTTTTATTGGAGGATTTTCCACCTTCACATTCTTGCATAATGATGTCTATCTTTCTGTGTTTCTGTGTGTAGCACATCCTCAAGCATCTTTTGTAAGGTTGGACAAGCAATGCTCAGCAGCAACAAATTTTTTCAATTCTGTTTGTTATGGAAGGCCTTTATTTCACCTTCATTCATAAATGAGATCTTTGCAGGGTACAGTATTCTGGGTTGACAGATTTTTTGCTCTTAAGGCTGGGACTGTGTCTTGCCATTTCATTCTAGCCTGTAGGGTTTCTGATGAGAAGTCAGCTATGAGTCCAATTGGAGATCTCTGAAAGTAATCTGGTATTTCCCTTGTGCACATTTTAGAATCTTTAAGTTTTACTGTGGAAAGTTTGACTGCAATGTACTGTGGTGAAGATCTTTTCTGGTCATGTCTGTTTGCTTACTTTACTTGGATGTCCCCTTCTTTCTACAAATTAGGGAAGTTTTATGTAATTATTTGACTAAATAGGCCTTCTAATCCATTCTCTTTCCATGCCTTCAGGAACTCCTAACACCCGTGTGTTGGGTTGTTTGATAGTATTCCATAAATCTCCTACACTGTTTTTAAGTTTTCTATTTTCTTGTTCTTTTTTTTGTTTTGTTTTGTTTTTGTTGTGACTGTAAGGTTTTCAAAGATTAGGCTCCTAGTTTAGATATTCTTCTGCCTCGCCAAGTTTGCTGTTAAGGCTTTCTACCACAATTTTTTGATCTATTGAATTTTTTGTTTCTAATATTCCATTTTTATTTCTCTTTAAAATCCCAATTTCTTGGGAATAATTTTCATTCATGTCATTTTTGGTTTCCTTTAGTTCATGGATTTGCTTCTGATGGCTTTTGAGTAATCTTGTGATTAATTTTTTGAATTCCGTTTTCAGCATTTCCTCAATTCCTTCATCTTCACATTCTAATATTGAAATGTTGTTTTCCTTTGGCGGGGGGGGGGGGTCATGATGTCTTCCTTATCATTGTTTCTTGAATTTCTGCATTTGTTTTAGGCATTTGTGGAGTTGATTTTTTTTTTTCCCTCTGATGGCATTTATCTTTGAGCTATGAGTTTCTGGATTAGTGGAATGTCTATACGTTCAGTGAATACCAAGAGGTGTATGGTTGGTGTGGCCAGGGAGTTCTGGTCAGTGCTCCAGGGTGGGCCGAGTGTCCAGGGTAACACCCAAGTTGGACACATTAAATCTCAATGCTCACATGTTAGCCCCGAGTGTTTTTCTTGCCACTGTATGAACTACACAAATGATCTGCACAGTCCTTAATGTGAGCATTGTTCCAACTACAGTGACCTACTGTAGGTAGCCAGGGAGCTCTGAACATGTAGAGCTGCACCCAGTGATTGCCCACAGACCCAGCTACACCCTGTACTTTCTCATGTAATCACTGTGTCCCCACAGTCTCAGCACCAAAGGCTCCCACAGTCACTGGATGCAGAGGTTTCTCTCTGCCCTGCAAGCCTGTCCAGTCAACAGAGAAGGAGATGTTCCCTGAGACAGCTCCACCTAGCTGTCTTGATCCTGGGAGGCTGTGGACACCTTACAATCCTGCGTGGTTGTCCAGCTACCTCCCAGCCAGGCTTAAAGTCAATGGGAACTGCGGATTGTTCCCTCCGTTAGAATCTCTGGAACACACACATATACAAGAGCCACTGGCCGAATGTTGCTCTCTCCCCACCACTGCCACCAGTACTGCCGAGAAGATGTCCTATCTCAGCCAGTTGCTGTGCACGCTCACCAAGTCTTCAAAGCTCCTGACCAAACCCAAAATGGTGCCTGTTGTTTCTCAGCCAGATAGCAGAAGCTGTAGTGGGGAAGTCGGGGTGAGATAAACATGCCGCTTCTCCTTCCACTGAGTCTGCAGGTAACTGCTAGCAACCACTAGTCCCCAGGACTCCAGTGCAGACTCAGGCCACACTGTCCCTCTAGCTATATCACTACTGGTTGCTGCAGTCTGGTCTCACCTCCACTTCTAAGCTCTTGGCTGCTGCAGTTGTGCATTGTGCTCGTGTTCGTGCTGTGTGCACTCTCCACAAAAGTCCACAGTATTCCTCTTGTAGGATTTCCAGTGTGTTTTTTCTTTCCAGTTCTCCCCTGAGTGTATGTCTTACACTTTAAAAAAAAAAAAAAAAAAAACTGTTTATCCCCTAGCCTAGCGCAATATGTTGGTCCCTAATCCGCCATTTTAGAACCTAGCAAAATTGCTTCTTTTTTTTTAAATTTATTTGAAAGATTTACAGAGAGAGGGAGGGAGAAAGAGACAGAGACTTAGTTAGTTAGTTAGTTAGTTAGTTAGATAGAGATCCTCCATCTGTTGGTTCACTCCCCAAATGGCCACAGCAGTGAGGGCTGAATCAGGCTGAAGCTAGGAGCCTAGAACTCCATCTGGTTCTCCCACATGTGCAGGAGCCCAAGCATTTGGGCCATCTGCTGCTGCTTTCCCAGGCATATTAGCAGGGAACTGGATCAGAAGTGGAGCAGTTGGGACACGAACTCATATGGAATGCCAGTATTGCAGGCAGTGGCTTAATTGCTGTACCACAGGACAGCCCCTTCAAAAACTTCTTTAATCCAAAATCAGATTTCTTTGTTAGCATCTGTATCTTAGTGAATGTAATCTACTATCATCCCAGTTCCACAGTCCAGAAAATCGCAAGCTGTTCTTGATACCTCTTTCCCTTCACCTCCCATATTCCAAAAATGTAAATTTGGTTGATTTTTTTTTTTACTTCCAAAAGATCTCTCAGGTTCATCATCCTCTCTTCATCTCCCATACCACCTTAGTCTAGCCTCTGACCTTTCACCTCTTTATTATAGTAGTCCACCCACAGCCCCTCTTAGCCCTTTTCTAGACAATCTGCCACACAGCAACGTGAGAAGGCCTTCCAGAATGTAAATATTTGTATGATGACCTCACTTGTTTAAAAATACTTTGCTAGCTTCTTACTGTTTTTAGAGTAAAAAGAACATTATCTTAAACTTTTTTCTTTCTTTTTGAAAAAATTTTTGAGAGACAGACATAGTAAGAAGCTTCTGTCTGCTGGTTCATTTCCATTTGCCTGTAACAGCTAAGACCCAACCAGGCCTAAGTCAAGAACCAGGAACTGAGTCAGGGTTTCCTTCATAGGTAGGAGGGACCCAACCACTTGAGCCATTGCCTGCTGTTTCCCATTATCAGGAAGCTGGAATTGGGAATGGAGCCAGTACACAAACCTAGGGACTCCATTCAAAGGTGGGGTGCAGGTATCTAACCAGCATCTTGATTGCTAGACCAAGCATTCAATCCAACACAGGCATCTATTTTCTCACTTATTTATAAGAATTAATAGTTAATTATTTGTTAATTGTTAATTAAATGTGTTTAAGAGACAGAGCTCCCAGCTACTGGTCCACCCACCAATGCCTGTAGTGGCTGGGACTGGGCCAAGTAAAGTCAGAGGCCAAAAACTCAATCCAGGCAGGTCTCACTTGGATGTTAGGGAGCAAAGCCATCCTCTGCTGTATTTTAGGGTGTGTACTAGCAAGAATCTGGGAGACTCAAAGTCAGGTACTCAGATATGGGAAGCAAGTATCACTACCATCCACTTAACCCCTAGGCCAGATGCTTGCTCCAGTTATCTTTAACACATCTTGACAAAGTCCTGTATTATGGACATTTGATTAGTACTTCTCTTATCTGTTCATCCTATTGTGCTTCCCCATAATCTGGTTATTTCTGTTACATTTTCCTTATTTCCTTTTTTGTGTGTGTGTGTGTGTGAATAGTAGAAAATATTTTTTAAAAAACTTTTATTTAATAAATATAAATTTCCAAAGTACAACT